>NC_141154.1:107269253-107595670 GCF_053477565.2 Lygodium microphyllum | reverse complement strand
CGCACAACTCTAACAAAGTATGAGTTGCACCTTTTTGATAATGCTGCTAACGACTACCTTTCTCACAATGTCACTAATGAATGTTCTTGTGACGAAGTGACTACTGCCACATAAAAAAGAAACAATTGACAAATAGCGAACAGACACCGGGGGGGGGGGGGGGGGGAGGTGACACAGGAAGGTGGCATAAAAATGAGCAAGTGATGGATAGGTGAGTGTGTAAATGGCGAACGGGTAGGAGGCATGGTCAAGTGGTAGGCAGGTGAGAAGGTGACGCGCGCGCAAGAGAGAAAAAAAGAAGAAAGAAAGTTATATTGACGTCTGTGAAAGGCCAAGTTGGCCTATGAGACCAAAACGTTACATATAAAATGTCTCGGAAACTTTTCAGGTCCCAGTAAAGCTACCATCTAATGCTATGATAAACTAATTGAGTGGGTACAAAATGTCAAAATGGTATATAGGTTGGGTACAATTCATATGTGTTCCAAGTTTGGTGTGGAATCGCTCATGGAGAGAGAGAGAGAGAGAGAGAGAGAGAGAGAGAGGATGAACGATCCCTTGTGCACCAAGCCCTAGCGCCGCCCATTTGATCTGCACATCAGCTTCTTTGCCGTCACATGGACCTGTGCAGGCTGTCAGATATAGATTGATGTGACACATGCTCCTACCCCATAACGTAACGTTTCGCCATACTACAGACACATTGTTGTGACGCATGCTCCTTTTTTTCTAGGACGCCCGACTGACAGACAGAGTGAGAAGGAGAGAGAGCGAGAAGACCTGTGGACTGCCAACCTACAACAGGTGACAGTCTGCTTATGTGTAGAATGGACCGTTCAAAGTTATTGCACCTGCGTAAGGAGTTTTCATGCAAGGCCCAAAGGAGTCAATATGAGCTTAGATCTAACTCAATCAATGAGGGTTCAGAAAGAAGTTTGTGATCAGTATCAAGTTCTGCTATGGAGAATCTGCAAGTGTCAAATGGTATCGATATGGCCTTCCTCGACCAGCATATAGGGAATGGGAATGACAAAGATCTAGCAGACTCGGATGGTGATTTGTCGATTAAAGACTCCGGACGGTTGATGGATGGGGATGAGATGGGTAAATGCTATAGGATATCGGTCGAAGAAACAGTCTTATGTCCCCCAAATTTGGCTTAGCGAGAGGTTCATACTTGGTCACACACTGATGGGTATCTTCAATTCATGTTGGCCATTGCCAATCTTCTTATGTCGCATTATGTCCATGCTAATGAGGGTAAAGCTAACTCTTTACCGGATGGGGATTATGTAGTTGCAGTCATGGAAACTAACCTGGTCTTACAGTAGATTGTTGCTTTCTGTGAGAGGGCAACCATCTTGTACTTTACATGGACTCCCTTGATAACCACGATTTGTGCTTGGTTGCAATCCATGCTTTTCACTGTTGAACAGTGCCAAGATGATGCTTCACGACATGTGCAGGCCCCTCTTGTTGAAGAAATTTATGATGGACCGAGGGGGTTTTTTGAGGTTCTTTTTCATTCCTTGGAAGTGCGGGCCATCATTATGCAATGCATTCCTTTGTTCATGGATGGCCAGCTAGTACATATAGTCCCTTGGAGGCCTATGGCCGAGTTTCAGGAGGTGTTGAGGCAAGCATGCCCAATTTGGGTGGAGGTGGTTGATTTTCCTGCACATCTTTGGAGACTCCTCCCTCTAGTTTTGAGAACCCTTGGTGAGGTATTGGTGGAGCCTCGGCTAGCTTCTCGCAATAGGAACAGAGTATGTATACTTTGGGATACAGGGAAACCTCGTCTGACCAAAATTCGTTTTGAGGTTCCATGGTTGCAAAGGTTGGTTTATGAGTTGAAATGGGGTATTTTTGTTGGATACTTTTTGAGATGTGGCCAATTGGGCCATTTCATTTCAGAATGTGACAAAAATATTGAGGTATTGCAGTGCTCTATGGATCCTGACATGGATATGCAAGACCACCATCCTCAACAGATGCTTCAGTAGCCAGAAGCTGATCCTAAGCTGCTTTTCCAACATTGTCATGATGATGGAAAGAAGGATGTTTCCCAAGTTGGTGTTGAGCGTGCTTTGCTTGCGGTTGGGCGCAATTTGTCTCCTTGGGAGGATTCTTGGGTCACTGAGGTTAGACGTAATGCCAAACAGGATTCTCATTTGACTCCTGCCCACTCGCCGCCGCACTCAATCACTCATACCTTTCAACGCAAAGGCAGGGGGTTTTATAGGAAACCTCAATCTTCATGTGCATCGACAGTGGATGATAAAAGGACTTATGATTCTTCTTTGCGCTTTGATGCGCGTGGGAGATTTGTGCCTCCTCAAGATGTTTTCCGTTCACAACGAGAGCAACTTTCTTCTCGTGCTTCGATTGCTAGTTTGCAAAGGGTAGATGTTGTAGATGTAATCCGAAGTGAGATGGAGAGATTCAACATAGCTAAAGCTATTGATGTAGAAGGGAAAGGGAAAGCGGTGGTTCATTAGTTTTTCTCATTTGTGATTTATCATGAGAATTGCTTTATGGAATGTGAAAGGTATTTCTTTAGGTAGTAAGCAATATCGGTTGTGGAAAGTTGTGTTAGCTGGAAATTGGGATATTTTTTGTGCTGTGGAGCATAAACAATACGCTTTGGCTGGATCTTCTTATGCATATAAAGATTATGCAAATTTTTTTAGTGATCGAGCTTCACATAAATTTGGAGTAGATTTGGCTCTCAAATCCTCCCTGCAACCATTGGTGGTTTCTCAGGACCCTCGAGGCCGATTTGTGATTTTTGCAAATACTATTTAAAGGAGAGGTTTTGTGGTTAGTGGGCGTGTATGCTCCTTCCATAGAAACATGAAACGGGGAACGGGAAAGGGGAACGGGAACGGGGACGGAGATGGGAACGCCAAACCTAGGGAACGGGGACGTGGGAACGGGAACGGCATTTAAAAAATCAAAATTCATGAAAAAAAATTAATATTTCACTGATAATCCATGTGGACTCTGGGAGTCTGGAGTGTTAAAACTTAAAACCAAGGTATATAATCCACAAGGACAAATCATTTTAAGTTTTAAGTTTTAACTTTAAGATATCATGCATTATTCTAAAACTACTCATTAGAAATTGAATTGCAACTTACAAGGCTCAAGAGGTAAGCTATTCAATTATAAATAATAAAATCCATAATACATATGCCAAAAATCATAAATGATAAAACAATGAACAATGAACTAAACTTAAAAGTCTTAGCTAAAAGAACATGCCTATGGTACCATTGCCAAAAAACTTAAAAGATTACAAATATGAAATTGAAGTCTAATCTTTGAAAGAACATGCTCATTGCCCCAAAAAAGACTGCAAATATAAAGTCTAATCTCTAGACTAAAGCAAAATGCGGCATGCCGCATGCCAAAATAGCCCAAAGGGCAACTGCAAGACTGCAAGACTCAAGTACAAGTATAATATCGACATGGCACAACTGTCAACAACCCAAGTGTCACAGTGTCATCAATGATCATAATATCATATATAATGTAAATGTGTCATGTATCATGAGACTCGTGATAAGTAAGCTAAATCAAAGATCATGATGGGGCTCTGAGGCTGCTCTAGCCACTCCTGAAGTGCCAGCCTCATCATCATGTGTACCATGAATTGCTGCATCTCCCTCAACATCAGCATGTGTCTCCTCTTCTTGCTGCATCTCCCACTCTGTGAATGGATCAGGCTTTGTTGTCATACTGTTACATAACATCCTCAAATTAGCACTAACGAATACTAGATCGTTTGCCCTCTCCACACCAAGACGGTTCCTCTTCTTTGAAGCAATGTGAGCGTAGGTACTCCACAATTGCTCCAAACAAGAGGAGCTAACTGACTGACTCAAAATACGGATGGCTAGTTGCTGCAACTCAGGACCATCCGAACCATAGTCCTCCCACCACAAAGCTGCCCCAATCTTACAGCGATCCTCCTGTGCATCCCCACAACCAAAAGAACCCCGAAAGGTCCTATAACATGAAAGCTGATCTCTGATCTTTCGTCTAGTGCCATGATCAGGCACTAGACGAGACAATATAAGTCTCCATGCATCCATAACCTCACTGTCATTCTCTTGACCCTTGCCTTGGAACTCAGGATCCACAACAAATGCAGCTGCATGCATGGGTGAGCTATAGGAGTTCCACCTCGTCACAACTAAATGGTGTATTTCCTCATACGCCTCATCATTTGGTGCCAACTCCTGCAACTTTTCATTCAACCTGTCCATAGCCTCATATACCTTGCCAATGCAAGGTTGCATAGCATCCATAACCCTCAATAAATGTACAATGGGTGATACCATAGCATCTATCAGCTTTACATCATCCCAAAAAGTGGAGTTATTTGCTTTCTCCAAGCATAAGATACCTGTAGGAGTATCTGCCAATGTTGATGAGGTAAACTCATCACTAAGAAATAACTGCCTCAAGGCACCACTGCATTCTCTTAACCTGCCTAGCATCAAGAAGTTAAAGGCAAATCTGGTATCAGAGTATTTTAAAAGTGTCTTCTTCGACCGCAAAGAAAAGTGATGGCGAAGAAATTGGTGGTTCAAAACAAAGCTAACCATTTGAGCTCCTTGCTCTATGACAGGTGCAATCCATGACAGGTTACCAATATCCTTTAGTAGGTTGTTCAAGCAATGAGCCATACAATATGAAACTGTGATATGTGGATAATATCCCTGAATAATAGCACCTGCTGCCCTATTTGCAGGCTCTTCATCTGCAACAAATCCCACAACATGCTCTGGGCCAATAAGCTCAACACCTGTAACCCACTCTGCTGCAAGTACATCTGCTGACTTTCCTGTCCCCGATGCATCATGTGAAGATATAAAATACATTTCCCCACGAGAATAAGCAACCATACCATGAATGGATCGCTTGCGTGTATCACTTCAACCATCAGCAATCAAGGAAACTCCATTTTTAGCCCACATGCTCTTTCTAGTCACTGCTGCTTGCTCAACAAGGCGCTTTTCCTTGTCGAGCAAAGTGGTGCGTAAGGTCTCTGATGATGGAGGTACATACGAAGGGCCATACTCACCAATCTTCTTGCACATCAATTTAAAATACTCTGACCTGGCTGCACGAAACTGAATGTGGTCATGATAAAAAAAGCGTGCCACTGATGTATCCACCTCTTCCTTCTTCTTGGGATCCCAACTAGCATCAAGTGTGCTTTGTCTACGTGCAACATGTGGCGTTGTTGATGCCATGGCCGATGCAATGCCTGTAGTAGGTGTGGAGGTAGCACTTCCTGATACTGACCCTGCTCTAGATGCATCTGATGGGGATGGTGTCACAAAAGTTGCAGGGTCAACTGCAACACGTCGTGGTCTAGATGCAAGATAAGCTTGTTGACCTGCTACACGGTCACGAAGCTCCCTTTGCTTCTCCAAGGTCACATTTGGACAAAACTGCACCTCTGAATTTGGCTCATGTAGGAGATGAGCTCGGACCTGATTATGCATAAATATTAAAATTTAAAATGGAACAAGTGGCAATTGGTAGTCCATATTCTAATATTTAAGTAACTTTGAAAAATTAAAATCAATAAAAATTTGAAATACAAATGCTCGGCTCAATGGATTACCTTGTTTGCTCCACTAGTTCGCTTGTATGGGCAAAGCTTGCAAGTCCATGGTCGAGATCCTCCACCACTCAAAGGGCGGTCAGCATTTACTTCTTCCCACCATGACCAATCATCAGACCTTCTTCCTCGACCACCAACCCGACGAGCGGGGCGGGAAGATGAAGCCATTTATGATTTCAGGCTGAAAATTGAAGGCCTTAGGTTAAAGAGTCGAGAGAAGGAAAATTTGAAGGCTGAAAATGGATTATTGAAGGCTCGAGATAAGGGAGAAGGCTCAAGAGTCAAGACTCACTCAAGAGTCGAGAGAGAAGGGAAAGGGAGAGAAGGGAGAAGAAGAAGAAGGTTCATGGAAGAAGGAAGAAGAGAAGGGAGAAGTGAAGAGAAGTTAGAAGGAAGAAGAGAAGGTAGAAGGAAGAAGAGAAGGAAGAGAAGAAAGAATAAGAAGAGAAAGAAAAAGAAGGAAGAGAAGGAAGAGGTTGGAGGTGGGAGGAGAAAGAAGAGAAAGAAGAAGAAGGAAGAGAGGGAAGAGAAGGAAGAAGGTGGCTGGGCCTAGGGCAGGAGAACTGGGCCAGGCTGAGGCGGGAGCAGGCTGCAGGAGAAATGGGCCAGGCAGGAGCAGGCGGGACGCAGGCGGGAGCAGACGGAATACAGGTGGGAGCAGACGGAACAGCGCGGGCGCGGGCAAAAACTAGGCGCAGGCACTTGCCACGTGGCGTTCCCTGTCACGTTTCAGACAGGGAACGTTCCGTTTTTGGGAAACGCGGTCCGAGCCGGAAACATGCCGGGGACGGCGATTCTGCGTGCCGGGGGGCCGTTCCGGCCGTTTCCTGTCACTATGGCTCCTTCTTATGCACAGGAACGTTGTTAGCTTTGGGATAACCCACATTGCCTTGCCATGGGTCGTCAAGGCTTTGTCATGGGTGATTTTAATGCATGTGTATCTTACTATCTGGGGATCAGGTGACTTCTCCGCCCACGGTCATGGATGGTCCCAAGCGACAAGCTTGGGATGCTCTAGTAGCCGTGTCTTTGAAACAAGACATGTGGTTCTAGATGTATCCATCACAACCCGGATATACTTATCGTTCTTTTCAGCATCCAAATACCTGGGCCAAACTAGATAGAATCTACATTTGCCAAAGTGATTTCTTTTATCTTGTAGTCATTGACATGTGGGTGGACCGAGAGCATGTCTTGTCAGATCACTATCCTTTGGTCTTGGAAATGACCCACAGACATGTTCATGCATTTAAGGCTCTCCTTGCTCAGGTGTCTCTTTGTTTTAACCAATCTTTTCTGTAGCAAAATCAGTTTTTGGAATGTGTTCATCAACTGATTGCTTCTTTTAGCTTAGGGGTCCTATTTGGAGGGATGGAAGCATGGGCTGTTTTTAGGGATAATGCACGAGAGTTATCCCAACAGTATCGTATTCAGCATGCTTCCTCTTTACAAGCTGAATTGCAGCATGTCCAATCTTTATTGGCCCACTCGTTGTCTCTGTGTCAATCAGGGGATTCCAATGATGACTTGCTCACATGCATTGAATGGTTGAAAGGTAGGGTTCAATCTCTTTAGGAAGAGGAATATGCAAAATACAAATTGCTGGCCAGAGCCGAAGCTTTACACGATAATATCTGTCAATCCCATCAATTCTTTGCTCATCGGCACCAGAAATATGCTCAGGAAAATATTGTGCGTTTACTAAATGAGCAAGGTGTTATGGTGACTGATCCTGCTTCCATCATTCGAATGAGTGTTGACTTTTATAAGTCCTTGTTGGGTCTGCAAGAGATTCTTTCTGATGCTCTTCACTTCGCTCGCTGATATATTTGCGAGCTGGTTAGTAATCAGGTCAAACTAGAATGGGTAAATTTAATGGAGGCTCATATTTCAGAAGATGAAGTGGGAGAAGTGCTGTCCCACTTGCCTCGAAGGAAAAGTCCTGGTTGGGATGGGCTTCCTAATGAGGTGTTTTCAGCCCATGTGTTGCAACTTAAGGACCCATTAGCTTGCCTGTGTCAACAAGTGTGGAATTTTGGTATGATGCCTTCAGACTGAAAGATTGTTGTCATTCGGTTGTTGCCCAAGGTTCCCTCTCCAACCTCTTTGAAACAATGGAGATCCATTTATGTTATGGGTTCTTCATATAAAATCTTCTCCAAAACCATTGCCAGTATGAATGTTCAACTGGGAATTGACTATGCCAAAGCTTCGGGCCAGCAAGTTGTTATGCTTTAGCTTGATATTGAGAAGGCATTGGATCATGTTAGCTCATCTTTTTTGCGGCAATTAATGTTTACAATGGGATTCGGTTCTCGCATGATTTCTCTTGTTGATACCATGAGTTAGGGTGCTGTGGCTCGTATTGCACTTAATGGAGGGATCATAGAGGAAATTGCCTTATCTCGGTCTCTTCGGCAAGGCTGCCCTCTTAGCCCTTTGCCGTTTGCTTTAGTCACTCACTCGATGCTCTTATTGTTGGATAAGTTGGCTGATTAAGGCGAGATAGTTGGCTTGTCTATTCCCTGTGGTACCCAACTTGTGGGTCAACCTTTGACAGATGATTGTTTTATGTTCCTTAAGGCTGATCGCACTAATGTTAATCGGGCAATGGTGGTGTGAATCCTTTTTCTTTGGCATCGGGTCTTCATATTAATACTCAGAAATCTACACTACTCTCTTGTACAAAGAATGATCTGCAGGTCTTGGGCTCGCATGGAATTGTGATCTCAAGGGGAAATGTAACCAAACACTTGGGATTGGATAGCCTCCCGGATTCATGATAGGTTTAGCTATTGGAAATCTCGAGGCTGACATCTACATAACAGACTTAAAGTCGCAAAATACATTATAATAAGTATGATATCGTTTTTTCTGCCATTGCTTCCTTGGACTAAAAAGTCCCTTTTGGAATTGGTTTAGCCTATCAGATTCATGTTGTGGAAAAAGAAAGGCAATCGTTTGGGATGTTGTGACTACTCCTAAAAGTATGGGGAGTGCAGCTTTGTTGGATGTTAATTTGCATATGGCTGCTTTGACGCTAGCCCTTTTGCAAGTTCTATGTCTACAGAGTCATCCTTGGTCAGATATTGCTAAGTTTTTCATAGAAAAGACAGGCATATCTCATGTTAGGACGGTTATTCATGCTTCTTGGTGGCATGTGCTTAATTCCACGAGGCCTATTAAGGTCTCCCAATCTGTTCTCCTTTCTCATTTGATTGCATCCTAGCAGGAGATGTTATGTTTTGCAGCTTGGTGCCCTCCTGATATTCGTGAGGAGGAGAATTTGTTGCAAGGAGAAGTACTAGCTTTCTCTAGGTTGTTGGATTGGCCGGATAGATTTGTAGCAAGACAAGTTTAATCGGATGGCTCGTTTGGGATTGTAGACAATCCTTGATGGTGTTATTCCTAGGCAACTCCGTCTTTATTCTTTCCAACATATTTGTCAGCACTTTTGCGTGCCTCGTGGATATCATGACATTTGGTCGTCTATACATGTCAGACTTTAGAGGTTCTCTCCTTTGCGTGCATTACAACCATTGTATCCATGGTGTGACTGGATGTTTGTGCGCCCTGATGATTTCAAGAAGAGGTCAGCTAATCAGAAATATCATCAGTTCATGGAGGCCAAGAGATGGGTCATTGGAAAGGTTAATAAATTATGGCATATTCGGAATAGCAAAAAGTAGCAGGAAAGATTCATCCAGCTTTGGAGGCTACTTATTGGTGGTCTTTCAACTAGGAAGGTGCTGTGTGCCCGAAAGATCTCCGCCGGTCGTTGTGTATTCTGCACTACATGTGATGAAACATTGCTTCATCTCTTTGTCTCTTGCCCGGTTGCTTGACAGATTTGGAGTTTTATTTCCCGCGTGTGGTCTTCGGCAACTCGGTTCCGGATAATAGCCCGTTCGTGGATTATGGGAAAGATGTCCTCTTTGTCTTCTTTGCATTCAGATTATTCGTACCTTTTCCATTTCCTTAGATGGACAGCCCTGTGGCATATTTGGCGTACTCGGAATGCCTTTATTTTTTATTCAGTATCGGGCATCCATGGTCATGTGGTCCGTGTAGGTAGTTTAGTGCTACGACAGATCTCTTCTATGATGTCAACTGACCTAGTTCTTCTTGACATTGCTGGTGCATAGCTGGCTATTGTTCTCTCTACTCCAGTTGTCCTTTCTATGTGAATTCTTTGAATTAAAGTCTTGGTAGACTTTCATCTTTTTTCTTTGATGACTTGATGGTCTGATGTAAATATTTACTACTTAATTCAATTATCTTCACGGAGAGAGAGAGAGAGAGAGAGAGAGAGAGAGAGAGAGAGAGAGAGAGTCCGCCTAAAGTAAAATAAAGAGAAAGATATACTTCAACTCTTCCTTTTGAAATTTCAAAATTACTTTCATTTAGATTCCAAAAAGATACAAGATGTCCAAAAATACTTGCAACTTATAAGGAAGCTGTAGGACCAAAAGTACTTCAAACGTCTTGAGGACAAGACCGATTTTAGAAGGGAGGAATGTAATCAACCTTTTGTATATCAACTATTACCAAGATATATTGGCTCAATGATTTAAGTTAATTTGATTCTCATTTACTTTGAAAGGCAATTTACATTATTCGACTGTTTTCAAATAGGGTAAAATATTTATCTTTCTATTCAAAGAGGGCCAATGGCTAGAATACCCTAGAATTATACTTGGGTCATCATTGATGAGATGCCCAAGAGAAATTACAAGTTTAGTTGGGCAGTCACGTTGTTAACCCGAGAGCCGAGATAAGTGGTTTTAGAAAGCAAAGTGGTTTTAGAAAGTAAAGTCAGATACTCATGATCAAAGAACCAAACCATGAATCATTGAAGCTATACAATTAAGCTCTCTAAAATCTAAATTTTGTAATCCTAAAATTTAAGAGATTACTATTTTTGGAAGTTACTTGATAGGGAATTTTGTTCGCGTCAAAGGATCCAAAATTTTGCAAGGAACAATTTTGTCATTAGCAACTATCTCAAATTCTTAACCATTTAAGAGACTTTTGGAGTAGAAAGTTTAGAAGCTTCGTTTTCTAGAAAAGTGACATGCGGTATCTACAATAGAAGATGTGTCATTTTGAAGAGACAAGTGTCCCTACAATTGTCATTTTCAAGAAACATTTGTTATTTGAAGCCCCTACTTTCCACTTTTGAGCACCCAAGCCCCATACTTATAAATTGAATATCTCTCTCTTTATTTTGAACAAGCTCTCATGCTGAAATTTCAACCACATGATTTGTCCTCTCTTATCTATCACTCATCCAAGAAGCACTTTCTATTCAGCTTGATCTACTCCAAGTACTAAAGAAGAAAATCCGCTTGCTGCCCGAAGTATATAGAAATTAGAGTTTCAAAACCCTAATTTTCAAAATTGTGGCAAATCAGCACTTTGTAATAGTTCACGCACTTGGTGTCCATGGTTTGTTTCAATAAATTCGTGTAAAGGGGGAGGTGCCAGTTCTTCTCTCAATGTGGTGTTGATTCTCCATTTTCTCTGTCTCTGCTCTCTATCTTCTAATTTTCATGGTGATAGTTGATCAAGTTGGTTAAGTTCAAAGTATTGTCATTCTCACATTCTTCCCTACGCTTATATGCTTTCTTGATACAAGATTAATACAAGACAAGACCTTAATATGAGACTAAATCAAAGATAAGACAAGAATTAGAAATACATGACTTGAGATGGAACTAGAGAGGACTTATCATCGCAAGAGTATCGCAACTGGTGTTGGCAAGACTAAACGGCTTGTAGCCAAAAGCCCCCCGTTTGTACTAGAGTTGAGGATGGGCATAGTGGTGTTCACACATGAAAAGTTCTCTATGTGTCGGGTTTAGGTTATCGTCTTCTTTCAATGAGCAAGATTTGTGTTCTTAACCTTATAGTCAAGTTTGATGAGGACTTATTTTAAGTTCTTGATGGAGATTCATGCTAGGTTCTTTGTGCACGTCACAAGGAGAATGGAGTCTACAAGATACAGACTTCATTTACCTTTACTTCTCTTCTTCTTTCTTCTTAGACAAAGACTGAGCTATGCCATGCTTGATTTGGCCACCTCAATTACAAGTATCTTCTGAAGGCAGCTAATGGTGCCAAATTTTGGGGTGACCTACCTGCCATGAGTGTTGTGCATTTAGTGCAAGCAGCATAGAGATGCAATTTCCAATAAGGCTTCACATAGGGCAAAGGTGCCCTACACCTTGGAGCTTATTTCAACGGACTTATGTGGACCAAGGAGAATGAAGTTCCTTGAGGGGAGTTTATATTTAATGCTAATGCTTGATGATTTTAGCAAGATGTCATAGACATACTTCTTGCAGTTGAAGTTTGAAGCATTCTCACACTTTAAGGATTGGTTAATCTTTGAGGACAACAAGTCTAGTAGGAAACTCAAGTCCCTGCGATGTGACAAAGAGGGGGAGTTTGTCTCTGATAAGCTAGCCGGGGTTTGTGCAAATTGTGGCATTCACCAAGAGTTTGCCAAGACGAAATTGAGATGGTGCAGACTTGTAGAGAGAGTCGTACCCAAGATGTCCAAAGTAGAAATGCCAAAGATGCTCATTGCTCATCCTGTGTAGTGGCCGAAGCAGAAAATGGTCGAACTTAAGAGTTCTTGGCAGAATCACTTGAAAGAGAAACTATGGTCACAGTAAAGAAGATTTCTCATCCCCATTGGTAAAGCTGTTGAACAGATAAAGGTTTCACCCCAAGCTAGGGTACATAATACATATCATCCAACAAAGCAAGATTCCAACAGAATCAAACTTGACGCAACACTAGTGTATGCCTCGCTGCGAGCAATCACTAAACCAATCTTAGAGTTGATGAATTTGACTGTGGTCGTAGTAAAGAAGATTGCTCTCCCCAATCGATAAAGCTATTGAATAGATAAAAGTTTCACCCCAAGTTGGGGGGCATAGTATACATCATCCAATAAAGCGAGATCCCCGCCCTCATTAGAATCAAACTTGGCCCAACCTAGACTATGAATCTAAACCAAGGAGTTCTTCCCACATTAGTCATTCTTGACTACAAGGGCTCAAGAGACAAAAATGTCCTAAATAGGGGTCATTTGACAAGTGGCCCAACTATCCACAATCTCAACAAGTGATGATATGCTCAATCGGATAGAGTAGGCCTTTGTAGCCACCTTGTCAAGAGGTAACTTGCGAACATCTAAGCTCCTATCCTTGGATATCTCTACGAAGACAAGGTGGACCTATGGTCCAGCAAACCCGATAGACATGGCCTCTGGATTTGAGAATGAAACTGGCCATGATGGTTGACCAATGGGAATGTATATCTGAGTCCTTCACTTGCTCTTGATTTTGGTTGGCACAGTTGAGCCAAAAAATGCAATATAAAATAATTAGCTCTTTAAAACAGCCCAAAACATGCAATTACCCAAAGTTCCATTCAACAACGTGCGATCCTAGAGACTCCAGAGTGTTTGTGTTTCATAGGTAAAATCCCAATCTAGAAGGAACCCCTCATCTATAAATAGACAAGCTGTCCATCATTCAATCTCATCTCTTGTCGTGCACATTTCAATCATCAGCTCTCCTCCAATGGCTGTTCAGCCCATCATGACTACTGCCACATCATCACTAGCCTCCGACGCCCCATCCAATGCCACATCATCACTAGCCTCTGGTGCCCTCCAATGGCTGTTCAGCCCATCGCGACTACTGCCACATCATCACTAGCCTCCGGCGCCCTATCCAATGCTGCTGCCCTACTGTCCAACCTCTTCTCAGCATCATTCAGCTTGCATTTACTATAGTCCAAGCTCAATCTACATCAAATCTTCCTCCTACAGCTATCATCCAGCTTCCCACTGCCACCAATGATCGGGTGTCATCATCTTCGGGCAGTTACATTGCCACATTTACAAATTCTAGGCCTAGAGACTGCTGCATTTTAGTTTCCTGTCTACTGTCCTTCCACTTTCTACATCATCTCATCTCTAACTAATAGTTGCAGCACTTGGGATCCATTCTGGCGGACATCACACTCTCACTACTCCCTTGGCCCATTTCCGATAGAGCCATCAACTATTGGACAACTTTCCTTTGAGCATGTTTTACACTCTTTCATTCATTTACAACATCCATTCATTCACTTCAGAGTTATTTTTCTTCTTTGTTTCTGTTTGTGATTGCCTTCTGCGTTTTTGTGTTAGTGTTTGAGTTCATTGTGTTTCAACCCTGGTCATACACTCACTGTTTCCTTTTCCAAACCCTAGCATATTTCCACGGACCACAGCCACCAACCTACCTCCCTTTCTAGGGGTTACCCAACTAAGGAGTGGGGGTTATATTCTTGAGTTTCAATTGCGTACATCTTTTATTCAACACTCACCGTCAAAATGGCCAACCTTCCAATAGTGTTGACAATAGCTATTTCTGTTAAGTATATTCTATCATCTAGGTTTCAAAGCACACTAGGTGTTCCCTTGTGATTCATTTGATCGGTTTTGTTGCTTTGCCCTTGCAGCCCCCTCTGAGAGGTAGTGACAAGAGCTATCTCTAACGAGACGTGCTATGAAACTAATGAGCAGCAGAGCATAATAATGCAGCAGTTGACACTCAACTCGTAGAACGTGGGCATAAATGACTAGGTAATTATTTGTTGAACGGAATTAAAGTATTTTTTTGGTAGCTTGTTAAGGACCGATGCGACAAGGTCATCAAGGAACTTAAGAGCCCCAATAGTGACGAACACGGTGAGTAGTTGACGATATTCCACCAACTTGACCTTAAGGTCATCCCAATCTATGATCCTAAACTCTTGGAACTCATGGTCAAGATTAATATGACGCGTGCTACCCCAAGCCACATAGTGGTCAATCAAGCATTCTCACTGCTCCGATGCAAAATCAAAATGTTGTAACTAAGAATGAAACTTTGGGAGTAATCCCTACATCAACAGGATGATAGAGGAGGCATTTCTAGCCTTCCAAGAACAAAGAACCCTGTATGAAATAGGAAGGTCTATTTGGAGTTCCAATCCCAATATAGTGTCTCACAAGTTCTGAGATTCAAGGACATGCCTCATCAAGTTTGACCAAGTAGCATAGCTAGACTTGTTAAAATGAGTCCTATTAGTGAATGCATGCTTGGCTGGCGAGGAGGAAAAACCATGAGGTGTTGGATAAGATGGGTAAGAAGGATAATAAGGAGAAGGCAAAGGTATTTCTAGCCATCCAAGAACAGACAACCTTGTATGAAGCAAGAAGACGGTCTCATTGGAGTTCCAATCCCTATACAATGTCGCACAAATTTTGAGTTGAGGACATGCCTCATTAGGTTTGACCAAGTAGTCTAGTTAAACTCGTTAAAATGAGTCTTGTCAATGAATGCATTCTTGGCTAACGAGAAGGAAGAACCATGAGGTGTTGGTAAAGATGGGTAAAAAGGATAATAAGAAGGAGATGGGTAGACAAGAATAGGCTGTGATGGTCCATAAGGTGTCGAATGAGGCGGCACTTAGACTCTATAGCCTTGCCCAAGTATAAGTTAAGACACTTGAATATAAGCAATCCGTCTACTAGGTAAAGCCATTGAGGAAAATTGTGGTACCAATTGATCCACACTTGACCAAGCTTGGGAGGGCATTGCTCATGTAAAGCCTAAAAGTGTATGAGACAGAGGTCAAGTCTCCCCCATAGGTGCATTTGCACCATCCGAAAAAAAAAGGTCTGAAAGGATATGCCTACACTTGAAGAACCCCCCTGTGTGATATGAGATGTCACTTGTGGTGTATGCATAGGGAAGATGAATGGTGTAAATGGTAATGCAACGGAAGAAGTGGGTGAGATGTGTGGGAATTTAATTGAAGCTATGATGATGTGTGAGTGAATTCATTAAATTGGCTTTTTGAATTAAATGCAGATGAATGAGGAAAAGAAGAATGAGATGTTTTACCTAGGTCAAGATGACCTTCAGAAGCCAAACTTGAAGGAAAAAAAGGAGAATCGAAAATTACAAAGAGGTTTTAGTGATTTTTTCTTATAAGCACCTCTTCTTGTGTTTACATACTGATAATGGTCCACTTTGGGACTTAAGTTGTTGTGGATTGATTCAATAATTCCTTCATTCTCCTAAGTATCACCAAAGTCTTGCCAAGGGACTTTGAAAGATGAAGTATATATAGGCATACCTAGCATGGGAGTGAATGGCTTGTCCCACGTGGAGTGTCCAACCTTCCTGCAAAATCAATAGATCTATGCACCAAATCTAAAGAGGATAATAAAGGTTTACCTTCCAGTTAGTTGTTGAGCGCGATGCATGAGGATAAGATTGTACTTGGATCATGTAATCTCAAACGATCTTTGAACTACATAGTAGTCCAATGTCTCTCCTATATAAGATCCTGCAGAGTAAGTAATGAGGCCCACTCTTGGAGTCTCTACATGGAGGGTAAGGAGAAGGAAGCAATATCGAAGTGTTCAAAGTCATCTCCCCTCTCTGAACATGTTTCTAATGACAAGCTCTCCAATCAGAAGCCTAGCTTTGACGAACTCCTATGTCTCTAGGATAGGGGCAGAAAGTATGAGTTGGAGAGTATGCCGTACTTCAATAGATCCTGAAACGCAATAGACACCCTCCAACTCTAAGCAGTGATGTTTGTCATGTATTGTCATCTCCTACCTATATGCCTCAATCTGTGTCAAAAGGGAACATTAGGAGCTTTGAGATGTTTGCTATGTGCTTTGACGAAGGAGACATCTCATTTTAGGGCATGAATTTCTTCTTCCAGTCAAAGTTTGTGTGCATTTCTTGCATTTCCAGTAAGTTTCTAGCCTCTGCCAGTGGGTGACTATCCCATGATGGCCACATCAGCGCTAAGCTTGCCACATCAGCGTTTTTTGGTGCTGCCAATTGCATTTCTTGCAAACTAATACAGTCGGTCATTTTTGGCCCCAAATTGGCCGGTTAGATAGTTTAGCTGAATTTCAGCTATTTATAGCTGAGTGGTGGGCTGGGCAGATCATCTTCTTTTGTTCCTTGACAAGTGCTCCATTAGTTGATGCAATCTCCTCCATCTCTGGCGTGGACACGAAGATGGATATTCTCCATTTCTGTCACCATTAGTGCTACTCTCATAATTTTAGCCTGATCCCACGCCCTGACTAATGCCTCGGACAGTGTGCAATGACCAAGGTTGTCTTCATACATAGTATGGACTGATTCGTACGGTGCGATTCGTACAAATCTGTACCGTACGTATTTGTACGATTTAGTACGAAAAAATTGGCATTTTTTGGCCACTCTTTCCCAAGGCTATAACTTTATTTCTTTCTTTCTCCTTTCTTTTTCTTTCTTCTTTCTCTCTTCCCCAAGCCTCTCACATCCTCTTTTTCTCTCAAGCCTGACACCCACACCCAATTGGTCCCCGCCCCCATAGGAGGCACATGTCAAGGATACAAGGGATACTACATCACTACCGAAGAGCCCTGCCCCCCCAATTTAGCCCCTCAATGTTAGATAGACCCATGCGGCACATTTTAGGATGACCAAGCTCCATGAGCACTTCCACACCATACTTGGAACACATATGAATTGTACTCAGCCTATATACCATTTTGTACCAACTCAATTAGTTCATCATAGCATTAGATGGTAGCTTTACTGGGACATCGATAGTTTCCTAGACATTTTATATGTAACGTTTTGGTCTCATAGGCCAACTTGGCCTTTTGTAGATGTTAATATAACTTTCTTTCTTTCTTTCTCTCTCTCTCTCTCTGTCACACACACACACACACACACACACATCCTTCTATCTCTCAAGCCTACTCTTATTTGTAAAGATCCTTCATGTATGATATATCGACTCCCATCTATGTACTGTACCGTATGTTTTTGTATGATTTAGTATGAAAGAATTGGCCCTTTTTGGCCACTCTCCCCCAAGCCTACATATTTCTTTCTTTCTTTCTCCTCTCTCTCTCTCTCTCTCTCTCTCTCTCGCCTATAACACCCTCTCTCCCTCTCCCTCTCTCTCTCTCTCTCTCTCTCTCTCTCTCTCTCTCTCGCCTCTCTCTTTCTCAATCTTCTCTCTCAAGCCTACTCCTATTTGTATGATCCTTCGTGTATGATGTATGCACTCTCATCTATGACATATGTACTTGTAACTTGTAGATAACAATAGTGCACGTTGAGCATGTAGCATGAGGTTTCAGCATGTTACCCTTAAATATTCATCTTATATACCCTCATCGCATTGCTATTTAGACTTTAGACATCTATTCTATTATCTTTAGTCCAAAATAATCAAGTTAACTTTTTTTTTCGTACTAATATTGTACCGCACCTTATAAAATCTTAAGGTACCATTTACTATATGCATTTTCAGCCATCTACCCCTTGGATGGAAATGCAGATTTTTTGCATTGCTCCATACGACACAAGCAAACCATCTACAATCCTTCGGAACCAATTTACAGCAAAAGACAGATTTTTGTGGGTGCCTGCATGTGTTGAAGAAGTCTTTTCACCGGTTCAATGGCTTTGATGGCTCTAACAAGGAGATCTCTCATCACTCCTTTGAAAGGTAGTGTGACATTGCACCGCTTAGAGGTCGTGGCCCTATTCTAAATAGGAACCCTCACTCGATAGGAACCCTAGGATGCCTATGATGGCACCGTCTGTACAAGTGCCTATTCTTCCTTCTCTTCCCAAAGAAGACTGTTTGGACGGATCAAAATATTTGCTTTGGTCCTGTAAGGTGGATTGTATTCTTGACACGTCAATCTTTGGGAGTTTGTAACCCACCCTATTCCCCGTCTAGTGGAGGATCCGCAAGTGGGATCCACAATGGTTCACGAGAGCCTATGGGATCTTTCCACTCTTAGTGATATTTGTTCGGTCCCTATTCGTGGTATTGGGACTTTGCCATTCTTGCCCAACCGTTCCTTGTGATCCATTTCAAAAGCCCTACATATTTAAGACTTGGGCTTTCCATTCCTCTAGTTTATGGCCTTACTAGACTTGGTACCCAAGTTGTCTTCATCGGGCAAGCCGTGTTATTGAGGATTCTACTTCACGAGCTGTTTTAGCAACAGGTTGGCAAGAGAACGAGCTTATAGGCTCCATTCCCTTCTCTTATGTAGGGACCTCAAGGCTGTTATCTATTGCTGTACCCATTCCCACTTGTGCCCCCCCTTATTCCACAAGTTCTTTCCCATCCCCCACCCTCTCATTTGGTGGTTCCTCATACCTCCCATCCCTTTCCCATGGGCACAATCTCGGTGATGTAATTTTTGGCCTTCCGCCACATCTAGGATTGAGAGGGGATGTTTGTCATGTACTATCATCTCCTGCCTGTGAGCCTCAGTCAGTCAAGGATATTAGGAGCTCTAACATGTCTGTTATGTGCTTTCACGAAGTAGACAGCTCATTCTAGAGCATGCATTTCTTCTTCTAGTAGAGTTTTGTGTGCATTTCTTGCATTTCCAATCAATTTCCAGCCCTTTCCAATGTGCAACTGTCCCACAATAGCCGCGACAGAATTTTATGGTGCTATTGAGAACATTTCTTAGAGTCGGTGGACTAATGTTTCTTTCTTTTCCTGATGTCTCTATGTCTCTCCTTCTCCCAATGTTTGTGGTTCTCTTCCCTTGTGCATTCTCACACCAACTATGTTTGGCAGCAACAAACGCCGCAATAGGCAATTGTACGGCAAGGAAAAACAGAAAAACACAGTAAATGATGATGTCATCAAGGCTGTCAAGCTCCCGCAGCAGTAAAGGCAGTAAAGGCCAGTCATGGTGCTAAACAATGTAAACAACAGCTAGCCAGAAAGTGGATGCAGGCTGATCAGCAATCATCACTAGTGGCAGGGCTGGATGCAGATGCCAACTGGTAGACAGCAACTCAAACTGAGATATTCTCTGGATGATAGGGTGTGGAGAGCAAGGACAGGGTGCCAACAATCTGCAAAACAAGATGAGGCTGAGTGGTGGGCAACATGTCTACCTATAGATGGATGGGTCCTCCCAAATTAGCATTTGGCTTATGGAACATATGCACTCTCTAGAATTGCATTCTTTAAGTAAAATTTTGGTAATTTTAAGTTTTGGGGCTGTAATTAAGAGTTAATTAAGTGATAATGCATTTTTTAGCTCAACAAAATAACCTTTGACTACTCGATAGTCAATGGCTTCAATCACGAGCTCCATCAAATGGTCGAACTGCGAGATGGCCTCCATCATCACCTTCCAAATGCTGAAGTTTTTGCATTGTGTTTCTAACCCTAAGAAAGAGCCAATGCCATAGAAATCTTCTGGTTCATGATGGCCTGAAATTGCATGTCCACCTCAACAAACATCCTCTAATCACCTGGAATAGATTGCAGTTGCTGGATAGTCCCCCTTTGGCTTTGTTTGTTACCTTTTGCTTGGCCATTGCAGAGTGTGGACTTGAATGACACTTTTGTCCATACAATTCACATGGCTACCATTAGGACCCTTGTTGCCTTGGCCAACCATAGGAGATGGGTGGTATATCAAGTGGATGTGAAGTTAGCTTTTTTGAATGGTGAGTAGGAAGAGATCTATGTTCAATAGCCTCTTGGGTTCTCATCTTTTGATGGAAAAGTATAGCACATGAAGTAGGATCTTTAGAGCCTTAAAGAGGCTCCTTGTGCATAGAACTAGAACATTGATTATTTCCCTCAAGAAAAGTTGAGGTTTGGAGATCCAAATTTGTATACACACACTTTAGTCATAGGTTGAATTTAACAATATATTCCTTAACTTGCCCACCCTACAACACCTAATGATTAAATTCTATGACTTGTCACTAGAAGAGGCACAAGGAGTGGCTAGATTTGTGTTTAAACTTGATGAAAGTGAGATTCTAAAATGTACAAAACTAGAGAGGGTCTCTATTACCTTGATGAATAGAGCACTTTCATCAGATCATTACAATCACTCAATGTCATTTAGTGTTCAATTAGAACACATCATCTGGTGGCTAGGAGCATTCAAAGTAGGTATAGAGGATTTTGATATATTATATTGGGTTTTTCATCAAACACCAATACTTGATGTTATTAAGAGACAACAAGCAAGAGAAGAGCTATTTGTTGAAGGATTTGGGACCTATAAGATTGAGTGGCACATAGCTAGTGACTTAAAGACACTTAAATATATGTACAATGTATCAAAGGGTGCCAACTCTAGATCTCCTTACCTATATTACATGTCCCTAGGCATAGAGTTGAACTCAAGCAATTGGAATAGAGCTCTCTCTAGGCACAACAAGGATCCACAGTTTAAGCCAGTTCTAGATATTCCTTTAGTGAATGCCCATATCTACACACTTCATGCGCTTTGTAGGATAATTGAAAAGCTTGTTCATCTTTATATAGGATTTGCATGGAAACTGAAGCCATTATCAGCTAGAATAGATGCTATAACAAAGATTGAAAAAGTCTTATCTCCAATTGGTTTGTATGGTGGCAATGTTATTATTGAACCAGATCTTCAAAAGTCTAAGGATGGCAATTGTGTTCCCAAAAAGCCATCTATTGCTAGAGTCAAGGCTAGAAAGTTCCTAGACTTTCATAGGAGACTTTGTAAGATAAACTCTAGGAATGGTGGCTCAACTATTAGATACAATCAATGGAGGTGCTTACACAATGCAGTTAAGTATCATGCTAATAATGGACAAGCTCTAGATATGGGACTTCTTCATTTCTTTCTAGGTCTTGAGATATGGTAGACTAAGAGGGGGATTGTTCTCTCCCAACAATGGTATATGTAGGGAGACTCTTGCCTATTTTTCAAATGGCAAAGTGTCATACTATCTCTACTCCGATGAATTTGAATTGAAAGACTATAGCTCATGTTGATTCACCAACAACGAATGCTTCTAGATATCAACAATTGACTAGATCAAGTCACTATTTTTTCCTGTAGGTATAGGTGATTCAACTTTGGTGCTTTGAGGTTGGACAAACTCAGATTGGAGTGGTGATGTTGATGACAAGTGGTCAACTATAAGCTATTTTTTTCTCCTAGATACAAGTGTAATTTCTTGGAGTAACAAGAAGCAACTTATTGTTGGCCTATCTTCGATTGAGGCTAAGTACCGAGCGACGTCTTCTATCACTTGTGAGACTGTTTGGCTTGGAAGATTGTAAGGTGAGCTTGGACGTCTTCTATCACATCAAGATTTAGTATCACCTCATCTGTGAAGATCTTCGACAAGGTCATTGATGTGGAGTATTGTAAGACAAAGGATAATTTGGTAGATTAGTTTACGAAGGCACTTCCTAAGGTTCCTTTAAATTCCCAAGCTTCATGTTGAGCCCAAGATCTGAGAGCGGCTGCTGGAGATTTGGTCACCTCTAGGATGGGCACAGGCTTGGGTAGGGCACTTTAGGCAGCATCATGGCCTATAGGAGTAGGTTGGGCAGTGTGGGGAGTAGCACAAACTGTATGCGCATTCGGGTAGCGCAACTTGGCAGCGAGAAGTATACACATGGGCAGGTCGGCTGCTGTTCCCACTAGTCAACAATTTCTCATTGGCCAGCCTGCATTGTTTTATTCGTTGTTTTTGGGTATTTATACCATGCTTGCCCCCTAGTCACTATTACTTCAGTCTTGTGCAAGTTGAGAAATCTTCCGTTGTTCATACTCACATAGCCTATTGTACATATTTTGCCTTTGGTATTCATTTTCTGCAATCTTGAGTATTCTTCTTCTTCTTCTTCTTCTTATTCTTATTCTTCTCTCTCTCTCTCTCTCTCTCTCTCTCTCTCTCTCTCTCTCTGTTCACTATTTTCTCTCAGGCCGGTCATATACTTTTGCATTGCAGCACTCGAACAAATGATGGCATGGCAATAGATAGAGGCAGTAGGTGTTGCTAGCAAGGTTTGCGATGTTTAGTGAGCTGAAAACAGTAATTAACATTATTTAACCCTTTGTTACTTACCATCCCCACTCAGCCCAAAAACTCCAGCTAAGAGCGATCATAAAGCATAGTTCGCCCAACAAGTCTCACCCCAAAGCAGCCAAGGCTTTGAACAAAGGGTGCATGTAGGCCATCCAATGGCGTATGAAGACTACAGAAGTGATTAGGAATTACCCTTGTTACCTAGAAGGTCCGACCCCAAAGCACCAAGAGCATTAATCCATGAGTGCATGTCGGCTGCCCAAGGACCTACCAAGACTATAGAGGCAATGGTGATTTTTCCCTGGGAGCCCAATTATTTTATTTTTTGTGGACTTTGTCTTTATTCCTCCCTTTGTGGACTTTGTCTTTATTCCTCCCTTTTTTTTGGTTTTTTAAAAATCTTGAAATTTTATTTAGCAAGTGTCAATGCAAAAAGAGATGGCAAGCTCACATGCCTACCAAGAGGAAGGAGTTGTTAGAGCTCGCCTACTAGATCGGTAGACAAGCTTGGGCAGGCACATTGGGTAGGTGCATAGGCTTGTAGTTGAATAGGGTAGGCGTAGGTAGTATGGACAATGCAAGTAGCAGGATCATGGTGAACCTAGATAGGTTGGGCTGAAATGTCCACTTAGGATCCAACTTGCACACAAGACATGACTCAAGCTATATTCATGTTTATACAGGGGATGGACATCAAACTCACCTCCTAGCCCTATAGAGTGAAATGAGCTCACCTTTGAGCCTGAGGGCTGGTAGACATTGTGCAACACTTCGCTTAACGACCATGTCCCACATTCTTGGACATCTGGATGGGTGCTAATAGCATTCTAATCATGGCCACATCCCAAGAGCTAACGCCGCGTACCACCAACACACACCATCCCGATGTATGGATGTATTGGCCTCTTGGCCAAAAGTCCAAGAGTGGTGATCACCCAATGATGTGCACAGTAGAGCCTCAACTCCTGTAAATAGGACTTGGCCGCACCAATGCTACTGGTACCCATTGGGAAGTTGAAGGATTCAACACGAGAAGATGTGCTCGTCAAGCAACCATGTTAGAAAGATAGACAGCCAGAACTTCTTCTCGGTCAACTTGCTCTTGAATTTCCTCTCCTGCCAGCCTATTTATAGGTGGCTCTTGCTTGGTCTCCAACATCTCTTGTTTGGTCTCCAACATCTCTTTGTACTTGAGAGTGTGAGGTTTGCATGTTGAGAGGATACACACAGAACAACTCATACTTTTCTTCCTTGATCTATTCTACGTTCAACATTCTTCATCTTTGAGTTCTCTCTGTCTCTTTCTCTCAATCTCTCTCTGCATTCAGCTTTTGTCTTCAACCCGTGCATTTGCTTTTGCAATGTTACACTCTGACATGGTATTAGAGTAGTGAAGTGCTGATTTGAGGTGGACATATTTGAAGAGGAGCTTTCAATGCAGCATATAAGCTGTGTTTTCAGCCTATGAGTGTGAGTGGAAGGGGGGCCGCACATCAACCTACGACTGGAGCAAGTAGAGGTGCGGGTCAATAGAGGCTTGTCTGGTGTTTTTGTGTGCAAAAACACTGGTTGAAGCTCTAAAAAGGCTGCATTTTCAGCCTTTCATAGCAGATTTTGAGTTTTTATTGCCTTTGGTATTACACTAACCTTAAGGTTTAGGTGAAGGTAGTTCTAGCGGATTGCCTGAGCATTCAAGATACCTCATAAGATGATATTACATTCAGATTTTCAGTAACTGAGCACATTAGGCCTTCACAAATAAGAAAACTGCTCCCACCCGCCTTCACGCCACTGACTTGCCATCACACCCCCCGCTACCCCCCTGTTCCTCTCGCTGCACGCTGCGGCTCTCCCTCTCGCCAGTCTTCCTCTCCATCATGCTGCCTCCCCTGCGCTGTCCCCACTCCTGGTCACCACACGTGCATTCAGCTTTTGTCTTCAACCGGTGCATTTGCTTTTGCAATGTTACACTCTGACATGGTATTAGAGTAGTGAAGTGTTGATTTGAGGTGGACATATTTAAAGAGGAGCTTTCAATGCAACATAAAAGCTGTGTTTTCAGCCTATGAGTGTGAGTGGAAGGGGGGCTGCACATCAACCTACGACTGGAGCAAGCAGAGGTGCGGGCAATAGAGGCTTGTTTGGTGTTTTTGTCTGCAACAACACTGGTTGAAGCTCTAAAAAGGCTGCATTTTCAGCCTTTCATAGCAGATTTTGAGTTTTTATTGCCTTTGGTATTACACTAACCTTAAGGTTTAGGTGAAGGTAGTTCTAGCAAATTGCCTGAGCATTCAAGTTACCTCGTAAGATGATACTACATTCAGATTTTCAGTAACCGAGCACATTAGGCCTTCACAGATAAGAAAACTGCTCCCGCCTGCCTTCATGCCACTGACTTGCCATCACGCTCCCTGTCCCTCCCGTTGCACGCTGCGCCTCTCCCTCTCGCCAGTCTTCCTCTCCATTGCGCTGCCTCCCCCGTGATTGGTAGGTTCTCAGTAGGGACATGCAATGGAAACCTCTCGTCAGACATCGGTGCATTCTGTGAGTGCCCCCCAGTCAAACACCTTGCACGTCATCCTCTCTGAGGAATAGCTCTTAGCCGCCCATGCCACAAAGTTGGAGCTAAAAGAAACGGCGATCTTTGGTCAAGTCATAAGACATTTCCCATCCAAGGCCCAGCTCCGGGATTGGCTTCACTCCATGCTGCACATTGGCACAGTGCAGATCGTGGAGGTAGTTTTCATGGGGCAAGGGATCTTCATGGTGCGACTCACTTGGACAGACGCAACTCGTGAGCTAGTGGCCAATTCACACTATGTCTCCACGAAGGGGGTCATCTATATGGTTCCCTCGTACAATGGTTTCACAGTGGAGGCATTCGCACTCCACAACAGGTTCCTTAGACATCCGGTCACCTACTCTTCCCTGGGCTTGCGGTAGAGTATCGCCAGTTAGTAGAGGACTTTTGATGACTCTTCGGCACTGTTCTTCCTGCCTTCTTTGCAAATGCAGTGACAGCCACAGGGGTCCCAAAAGTACGGGTGGCAATGAAAGAGACGAAGAACATACCACAGTTTGTAGAGATTGAGGCAGGCGGACACTCATTCAAGCAAGAGGTTATTGTGACTGGGCAGCCAAGGCAGTGTTTGCGTTGCCATGACTTTGGGCATTAGAAAGCATATTGCACGAGCTTCAGAGGCAAGGCAGATTCGTCGACAGGCCCACAGGTGGACACGGACGGCTTTACACAGGTCCAGAGACGACAAAGAGGGAGACGGCAGGGAGGGCCACGGTCAGGCCCTCAGACACAGCCACAACAACAGGGAGCAGGAGGCCCTCCCCCTCGGCCCACCTGGCAGGACCAGAAGCCTCCACATCCATCTCCCATGGAGCCGTCACAAGCCACCTCACCCGAGGACCCAAATCCCCGACAACCTCCCCCTGACTCTAGCCCACAGCCCCCCCCCTCTAGAGCGACCGGCCTCCCCTCACACCTGCCCTTGGCCGCCGACCACCCCACCATCCCCCCACCAATTAGTCCCCTTGACCCCCACCCACTACAAGTGATCGTTCCCCCCAAACACCCCCCCCCCCCCCCCCCCCCCCAAAAGGAGGGGAGGAGCCTCATACGCCCATATCCTTCACTTACCAGCAACCTAGGCCCCCCCCTCCCCACACAACCACCAGCTATTTTGTCCATGTCACCCGTCACACTTTCGTGAGATAAGCACAATTGCTACCACAGGAGCTTTTTTGTAGTGGTCCATGGTCTTACCTGAGAATTGCGGAGCGCAAAGAGTTCCCACTACCTGTGGAGGTGGGAATCTTCATGGTATGCAAGTCAAGGAGTGGGTACGTCCATCTACAAGCACCACCGGATGGACCTCTCATACAAGAGACTGGACGATGACATAGATAGAGAAGGCGGTGAAGAATCAAGTGGCAAATCACATCTCCCAGTGGATGGGAGAAGGACTAGCACTCTTCTCCCAGCAATGGCCAGGTTATATGATGGACATAAATTGGTGGGACTCCCACATCTGAGCATTATCTTTTGAGCCCCTCCACGGTGGACAGCTCCGATGGATGTGATCGAGTGGCCCTTGGCACAAGCGACCCGTTTCTACCAAAGTACAGAGTCACGTCTCTCAACCTAGCTGATAAATGCCTTGGTGGTACCACATCAGGTGCATCTATCCGCATGCCCCATAGCTCTTCTTCATCGTCAATAGCTTCCACACCGAACAGATGCCTATTCGGTCAGCCGTAGGTTTCCCTATGAGTTTACATCTTGCATCTTGGAATGTGAACAACCTCCACTACAGTGGGATACGTGGTTTCAAGAAGTTGATTGTTCGGCAGGAGCTGCAACTTGCCCTTCCCAGACGAATCGACATCCTTCTTTTGTAGGAGCACAAGCTCACTCCCGTCGAGGCCTAGTAGGTAGGGAAGGTACCCCTAGGCAATTCACACACTTACTGGGAGCATGCCATCGGTGCCCATGGCAAGAGTGGAGGTGTCTGCACATCTATTGGCCCGAGCCTCACCGCCTGTGTACGGGGCCACGGAACGATTGTCTGCACCTCGATTGAGGAGGTTGTAGAAGCCCTAGCTGAGTCGAGCGATATATGCCAAGAGGCAGCCCTGTAAAAAACCTCTCCTATCGAGAGTAAAAAGTGCCCAGTGTCCTACTGATCACCGACACTCCAAAATGAGCATAGGCGTAAGTGAGGCGTGAGTCAAATACCCAACAAACCCCCCTGGAGTGAAGAGTGATCAAGAGTACAAGGATCATCCGCCACCAAAGGATATCAAATTTAAAGCATCGCGAAATGCTTCAAATTTGTCACGAGGAAGAGCTTTGGTGAAGATCTCTGCCACATTACTGGTGGTAGGACAATAGACAAGGCCGATATCACCTGCATGTAGCCTCTCTCTGACAAAGTGATAATGGATCTCAATGTGTTTCGTGCGGGCATGAAACACTGAGTTCCGTGGCACTGCAATGGCACTCTGACTGTCAGTGAACAAAGAAGTAGGCTCCGTAACAGATACATCCAAATCAGTTAGCAAGCGTCTAAGCCATACGCATTCAACTGTGGTAGTGAAAGCTGCCTTGTCTTAATTTTACATCCAGATTGATTTTCAACAAGTGCACTTAAAGCCAAAAATGCATCATACACTTCTGACTTCTTTTTCAAACAGTAGACCCAGCAAAAACGTGTAAAGTCATCAATGAACGTCACAAAATAGTAACAACCGCCCAATGACATTGTTTGCATAGGTCCACAAACATCTGAATGCACCAACTGCAATTTGGTTGTTGCTCTGAAAGCAACATCACGGGGAAATGAGAAACGATGCATTTTTCCCAAAATGCATCCCTCGCATAAGTGCTCAGGAGGTCTCTCCAAGAGAGGTAAGCCATCCAGCATCTGAGTACGCTGCAAAAGCATCAAGCTGCCAAAGTTTACATGCCCCAAACGAGCATGCCATAACTCCGCCTGTATCATAGCAGGAGTAACAGTGGATGTCAAGTATGCCGACTGATCTACTGAAAGAGCATCCAGCTCATATAAACCATGACACAAAGATCCTGTCAAGACCAAAGTCATGCATTCTTTATCTCTAACCATGTAACGGTTATCATCAAATGTGACCTCCAAACCACAACGTGCCAAATAAGAAATAGCAAGCAAATTCTTCTTGATTCCAAGCACAAACAAAGAATCCTGCAGGCGGAGAATAGAGCCATCAATGGCTGTGAGCTGAATCTCCCCAATACCACGAACAGGGTATGATGCATTATTGGCACACTGTACAGATTTCCCAACGGGAGGCGCACTAACTGAAGCAAACAGATCTCTGCGAGAGGTAATATGTCTAGAAGCACCACTGTCAAAGAACCAAGTGTCAGCATCCTCTGTAGAGCTAAGTGCTCTATCGGCCCAAGAGATGTCATAACTGCAAGTGTAAAAACAATAGTCCCTATCCACAACAAAGGACGCGGACTCACTAGCAATGGAAGGAGTAGTAGAAACATATATTCCTAAGCTTGCGTCCCCCCTTGTGTCTGATTCTGTGATGTGCCCGAAGTGCCAGAACTCTGTGGAGCATTTTTCACCTTGTTGTTTTTGCCTTTCTGTCTTGCCACAAAAGCCTGCTCAAAGACTATAGCATCCACACCACTATTTTTCCTTGTTTGCTTCTCCTCTAGAAGCAAATTAACCAGCTGAATAAAAGTGAGTGGATGCTCGAAAATCCTCATGGTGAGGTTCAATGCAGTATGAAAAGACAAGTACGAAGGAGGTAAGGAATTCAAGGTGGTGGATATCAACTGTGCATCCGAAAAGTACTCATCTACATTCATGAGCTGCTCCTTCAAGTCCTGAATCTTATTCAAGTGATCCTGCATAGAATCACCCTCATTCATCTTCAAAGTCTCTAACTCTTTCTTCAAGAAAGAGATCCGAGTCTCATTCTTTCCTGCAAACATATGCTCCAAAGTAGTCAACCATGCATCTCGTGAAGAAGATGCTGAACGAATGTGAGGGATGATGGACCACTGAACGGCCAAAGCAATCAGCGACAAGGCCTGTGCATCACGTGTATCCCAAGCTTTTTGAGCTGCAGTTCTTGGAGAAAGTGGCTGAGGTGGAGCGGGCTGAGGTCCCCGTTGTCCACATGCCCCTTGAGGAGGAGTAACGAGAGCTACAACTCCTGGTCGAGTTTCCTCTCCACTGACATAATCCCATAAATTCTTGGCCACTAATACATTCTTCATCATAAATGACCATAGTGAATAATTGTTTCCGTCCAATCTGTCTTCCTTGGATACATACGTAAATACATCACCTCCCTGATTTGCCATAATGATAAATTTCCAAAGACAAATGAGCAATGTCAAAGCAGTAAGGACTGGAAATCTGCAAATTTCCAGAAATTGCAGCAAGTACACTTCTGCAATTAATGTGCAAGGGCGTACTCTGTCAAAAACTGTCTTTAATGCATGCTTCCCAAGGTGCAAACAGTGCTCAGCAACACTGTAACATCAAAATCCCCAAAATTTTTGCCTCAAATGTGTTTAAAACAGTCTTTCTGTGACTGTAACTGCAGTTCATATGCAACTGTCCTCAAAATACATAAAATCCCCAAAATTTCTGATGAATGTGCCCAGAAATTTGCATCTAATTTGTCCCACACATGTATCCTGTATGTTGTACCTGCTACGTAGGAACCCCCTCTTCCAGAACTTTGTTTTGGAATAAAATGATTTTTAAAAAAATTCTCTAAATTACCTGACGTGGACTGGGCGGATAGTCAGGTCGCTGACAATCAGGGCAGTCGGGCGGGTGCCTGACGTAGACAGGGTGGACACGTAGACAGGGTGGATAGTCAAATCGCAGGCAGACGACGTGGCCCTGCAACATCGAGGATGCGACCAGACAGGTGGCGTTGGCCACAGGCAGGTAGGTGGAGCTGACGAACAGGCCGGTGGAGCTGACGAGCAGGACGGGTGGAGCTGACGAACAGGAGTAGGCAGACGAGCTACAGGTCGAGCCTGACGAGGATGAGGCACTGCTGGGACAGGTGGCGTACGCAGGTACAGATGGTGCCTTCAGCTACTGGCAAGAGCTGCAGAACTGACGGGGGCCGCAGACAGTGGGGGCTACAGTCTGTAGACTGCAGACTACTCTGATACCAAATGTAAGGATGGTGATAGGATCAAAATGCAACTGAGAGTGCAGTAGACAGTGTGAGAGTGAGAGAGACAGAGTGAAGCACGACACCCAATCCAATTGACTGAAAGAGTGTAACATGAAAGTACAAAGTACAACCCTTAAACCTTAGGGTTGTAAGGGGTGTTCACACCCGACACACGGTAAGTGCCCATAAGTGTGTCACATAAGCACATAAGCACATACGAAAATAAGACTATAAGTCTAGGGGAAAAAACCTCTCCTACCGAGAATAAAAAGTGCCCCAATGTTCTATTGATCACCGACACTCCCATATGAGCGTAGGCGTAAGTGAGGCGTGAGTCAAATACCCAACAGGATCTTCACAATCGCCCAGATCACCCGCCCTCCCCCCCCCCCCCCCCCCCCGATTCTCCTTTCTCTGCAGTCTACTTCGTGTGTAGCAGGGCCTCTGTAGGGCCCTTATTCAGAGTCTCCCCAGGTTGCCAGGAGGAGATAGACCACCAGCCGGTGATCTGGAACCCCCAGGTCAAAGATCAGGAGGGGGTACAAATTGGCAAGCACCCCCACATCCAGTGGGCTGGTTGGGAGGCCAGCCCAGCTCATACCATCAGGAAATGGTGGGAGGTGTAAAAGATGGCGGACCAAGAGGTGTTGCAATGGGCATTAGGTTGCCAGAGAAGAGCTGAGTTCAGGAGAAGGGAGATTGACGCTGCGATACCTCAGGAGTGGCTTGACACCCCGATACGAGAGCTAGTAGAGCCTGGTGTGATATGGGCCCCTGAGTTTTCACCAACAAGTATTCCCCTACAGGTGGCAGGCAGAGGGGGCAGCACCCCACATGGGACTTTCTTCACTGTATAGGAGGGGCGTTTTGTTCTTAACAAAGGACAACAGGATGAGGGGATAGTTGTCCTTTTGTGGAGGAGGATTCAAGTGGTTGGCCTTCTAGGGAAGACATGGCGTTTGGACCCTTATCTGTTCTGGGAGGAGTTCCGGGAGTGGCGCCTTTGGATATGGGAGAGCAAGCCACTTGATCAGCTGAAGTGGACCCCTGGAGAGTGGCTATGGCCGACCACTACGATCGCCAAGAAGTCATTGAGGTTCCTGGAGTACATAACCAGGATTGATAGATACGTATTGATATAGGAGGACATGGATTGGGCGCCCTAGCGCAACAAGTACTGAGCGGACCACAACATCACGGATGCTTTTCAACGGATTTTCTAGCGCCGCCTATGGGACAGCTGCAGGCTAAGGAGGGTATCGTATTTCTTATAGCTGTTGGCACATGGAGGCCTCGCGGTGGTGAGCTGGTTAGCCCAGATGCAGAAGGATGGAGATTGTAAACGCTGCCCGCAGCAGTCCTTGGAAAATCCAAAGCACTGCCTTTGGTCATGTGAGGCGGCGTAGCTCGTGTGGCGAGGAGCATGCTACATTCTCCGCCTGGATGTATCTCATGGGGTGCTTTCTACCGGCAGGTAGTCAGTGAGGGCCGTTCCCTTTTATATGAGGCTGGGATCCAAGACACGATCTTCATCATTGAGGCTGGGTCGTGCGTAGTGGTCAGCTTGGAGGTTCTACCCATCCGTCAGATACTGGAGCCCATAGTAGACTGCTCTAAGGTATGGGAGATCGTAGGGAGTCTTATTGGATGGTACATCTGAAAGGTGCGGTGTTAGGATGTTTTCAGCAGGGAGAGACGTTCAGTACAGGTGACTTTGGCAGAGCTCTGGACCTCCATCATCCACTCGCTCCGCGGCCGATGGAACCAAGTGCAAAGCTAGTCTCGAGCTCGTCAAGAGCTCCGTTTTCACTTCATGTGCACTTGGGGTGGCCAGGACCTGTTCTTCAAGATACAGACAGACAGCCCCAGTTGGCAATACACCCCCTCCATGGCTTCTTGCCCCCATCTCCCCTAGACCACCTTAAGAGGCTTCTATACTTGATATATCTGTGACTCGTCATCAGCTCCAGCTAGTCTGTCGAGCATGAGCACTTCTTTATATTCAAGTTTTTTCTGAAGTAATATAATTAGCCACACTTTATTTGCAAAAAAAAAAAGATTCTCAGTGACCAAGGAATCCACTTCTTAAATGAATTCATTGAATACCTATTGTTTACATTCCTCATTCTCATTGCAAGTTTACCTCTTACTATCCGCAAGCGACCAACCAACCATACCTTGCATTTATCCAGTGTGCCATCACTGAGGTACTTGACTTAAAGACTCATTTCACTCCAACACCCTTCTTATGAAGGGTCATGGGGTCATGGTACAAGCTGCTAATGAGTAGTAGACTATAATACCTATTTCATGGATATTAGGTCTATCTTGCATGGCATGGGTCATCGACTTGTAATAAGTATACACAAGCTCTCCTAAGTGTGCTCCATTCTTTCGAGAGTGCTACCCTTCATCTTGTGGCTGCCACTCCTCGGGAAGTCTCTCGCTCCTTGCACCATGGAGTGTATTACATTTCAAACAGGAAGGAGGCTAATACTCACCCTATCACTCTGCCCACTACTCGAATTTTCTCCTCCAAAGACCATGTTTGCTACTAACGACTCATTCAAGATTACTACAGCTGTGTTATCTTCATATTCAATTGTGTGACATCCTCAAGCATCTGAGCTTTGGTGGTGCACTGTTTTGGGATCTATTGGAGGCCATCTGTCAGAGAGCAATGAATACAGAAGCATATGAATGAATTCAAAGAAAATGAACACGAGAAAAGAGGGAGAGAGAAGAGATAGTAGAACACAGGAATTGGCAGTAGATGAATGCTGAAATAAAGGCAGATGTATACACCAACTGTCCAATGTATCTCTGCAAGCCGATCTCTCTCACCACCTAAAAAGACAAGTGAAGAATGACCAGTGCAGGCTGCCTGTAAATAGGCACATAGTTGTCAGGTACGAAAGGTACGGTACGATAAAAGACGGTACTAAATGGTACCTTAAGATTTTATAAGGTACGGTACAATATTAGTACAATTAAAAAATAGCTTGAAAATTTTGGACTAAAGATAATAGAATAGATATTTCAAGTCTAAATAGCAATGCTATTAGAGTATATAAGGTGAGTACTTGAGGGTAACATGCCAAAACCTAATACTGCATGCGCAACATACACTATCGCTACCTACAACTTATAGCTACATAGATGGGAATGGATACATCATACATGCATGATCATACAAATAAGAGAAGTGTGGGCTTGAGAGAGAGAAGGTTGAGAGAAATTGTTTAAATCTCAAATAACCTAATCTCATGGGATAATCATATAAATATAAGGAGCATTTAGCTCGTCCCAAAGTGCAATTCGAATGGAAAAGATGTATACATTAAGTTGGTACCTTATGGTACTAATACGTAAGGTACGGTACCTAAAGTATGGTATAGTATGAAACCTTTCGTGCATGGTGCTAGTGCAACTATGAATAGGCATTAAAAATAACAATGTATTCACCTTCTTTGAGGCGACAGAGTGGGCCTAGTACAGTGGGCAAACACTGGCCGTACTACTCTTGGATTTTGAGAAAGCCTATGACAAGGTGGACTGGGATTTCCTAGAGGGCACCATGGTGAGGTTGGGTTTCACCCAAGCTTGGATTTCCGGGGTCTCCGCACTTTACAGATCGGCCACCAGCAAGGTTCTCATAGGAGGGAGGCGAGGAGAGGAGTCTCGGCTAGAGAGATCGGTCCGACAGGGCTGCCCCCTAGCCCTATACCTGTTTCTTCTCTTTACAGAGGCGATGTCTCACTTCCTCAGGTCACGTGTGAGCGGTTTACATGGCCTCCGACTTCCAGTAAGAGAGGAAACCGAGTTGTTAGACTCAAAGTATGCAGATGATATAGTGCTTTACATAGAGGACGACGAGTTGATGCTTGAAAGAGTAAGGTTGGCTCTTGAGGTGTTCTGTTGTGCAGCGGGAGCGAAAATCAACTCGCGAAAGTTGGTTGGTTTCCTCACAGACCCGGACTCTAGCACGGAGTGGGGCGTCCACCTGGGATTTAGATGGGTGAGCAGAGGACAGACCGTCCGGTACCTAGGGTTCCAGGTGGGACTTGACATCACTCTTGCCTAGCAGTTTCTTTCAGTCCTCGATTCTATTCGGAGGAAGCTGACCAACTGGAGCATGGCTCGCCTCACTAGCTGGCCAAGCCTTGGTAGTTAACCAGGTCCTCCTAGCGACGGCCCGGTACATCGCCTCATGTTGGTGCTTCTCCTCCTCCTGCGTAATGCAACTTTGCCGCCTAGTGCGGAATTTCCTTTGGTCCAGGTCAGACGGCTCCAGGAATTCCAAAGCCAGGGTGGCATGGGCAACCATTATACAACATCGGTCAGAGGGAGGGCTTGGGATCATAGACCCAGAGTATCAGAGTACGGCCCTCCTGGGCAAGCTAGTTGTCCAAGGCCTCACAACGGGAGGGCAGACCTGGAAGGTCCTATTGCAGGAGGGTCGTCAGGACTATAGACCGAGGCTTGGCGGTGAGTGGAGGCCGTCCCTGAGATGGATCTTCACATCAGCCTAGATCACCCCCCCCAGATCATCCTTCCTACGCAGCTTGCTTTGTGTGTGGCAGGGCCTCCGTCAGGCCCTTATCCAAAGTGCCCCCCCCCCAGGCTGCTAGGAGGAGATTGACCGTTAGCCGATGATTTGGAATCCCCACGTCAAGGATCGAGAAGGGGCACAAATTGGCGAGCGCCCCCACATCCAGTGGGCTGGCCTAGCTCGTACCATCAGGACATGGCGAGAGGTGTACAGGATGGCGAACGAGGAGATACTAAAGCAAGCATCAGGCTGCCAGCGAGGAGTGGAGCTGAGGAGAAGGGAGATAGACGCAACGATACCTCAGGAGTGGCTTGCTCCCCCGATTCGAGAGCCGATAGAGCCCAAGGAGGTATGGGCCGCTAGGTTTTCACCAACATGCATCCCCTTACAGGTGGCAGGAAGAGTGGGTGGCGCTCCACCTGGGACCTTTTTCACAGTGCAAGAGGGGGGGCATCTGGCTCTTGATAGAGGGCACCAGGATGAGGGGTTAGCTGCCCTTTCATGGAAGAGGATCCGGGTGGTTGGCCTTCAAGGGAAAACATGGTAGCTGGACCCGTTGCTCTTTTGGCAAGAGCTTAGGGAGTGGCGCCTCTGGATCTGGAAAGGAAGGCCACTTGAGAAGCTGGAGGGGGATCCGGGAGAGTGTCTTTGGCTGGCCATTGCAATCGCCAAGAAGCCATCGAGATTCTTGGAGTACACCGCCAGGATTGGCAAACACGTACTCATGCACGAAAACATGGATTGGGCGCCGTCACATAGCAGGCACTGGGCGGAGCACAATATCACGGAGCCGTTCAGACGAACCTTTTAACGCCGCCTATGGGACAGCTGGAGGCCGAGGAGGGTATCGTATTTTTTATTGTTGGTGGCACATGGAGACTTGGTGATGGGAAGCTGGCTTGCCCAGATATAGGAGGAAGTTTGTAAGTGCTGCACACAGCAGTCGATGGAAACCCCAAAGCACTGCCTTTGGTCTTGTGAGGCGGCACAGCTCGTGTGGAGAGAAGTATGTCACATCTTGCGCCGCATAGAACCCAGGCTTGGATGTATCTCTTGGGGTGCTTTCTGTTGGCAGGCGGTCAGCCAAGGCCGTCACCTTCTGTATGAGGCCACTATGCAGGACACGAATTTCATGATCGAGGCAGGGTCGTGCGCAGTGGTGGGTTTAGAGGCTCTACCCATCCGCCAGGTACTGGAGCCCACAGCAGACCGCTCTGAGATATGGGAAATCATAGGGAGTCTTACTGGTTGGCATATCTGGAAGGCGCAGTGTCGGGTGGCTTTTGGCGGAAAGAGACTTTCAGTACACGCGACCCTAGCGGAGCTCTAGACCTCCATCATCCACCCCCTTCAAGGCCGATGGGATCAGGTGCAGGGCTCGTCGTCAAGAGCTCCGAGGTCATTTCATGCGCACTTGGGGCGGCCAGGACCTATTCTTCGTGATGCAGGCAAGCAGCCCTAGATGGCGATACACTCCCCCTCCATGGGTTCTTGCTTCTATCCCCCCCAGACCGCCTTGAGAGGCTTGTATATATGATGTATCTGTGACTTTCACCAGCTCCAGCTTGGTCTGTTGAGCATTAGCACTTCTTTGTATTCTGGTTTTTTTTGAAGTAATATAATTAGCCACACCTTATTTGCAAAAAAAAAAAAAAGCTTCCCATTACTCGTGCAAGGTCATGAGCAAGAAGATAGCCCTCAATTTAGGATCAAAAGCTGGCAAACCTGCATCCTGTAATTGACTCAAAATACCAATGAAAGCATTCAAATGCTCTAAGGTAGATTTGGACTGCTTCAAGTTGACCAATTTCCGCATAAGATGTACCTGTTTGACAGGAATTGTATTCTCATAAGTAGCCTTCAGTTTCTCCCAAACCACATAGGCAATATGAAGCCCCTTTATATCAACCAAGATATCATATGTGACGGCCATTTTAATGTAAGTAATAGCCTTTTTATTCATTTTAGCCCGCTTATGTTCTTCTAAAGCATCATCACAATCCTTTAGAAAGAGTATATCCTGCATACGATCTTTACAAAGATCAAAACCATTTCCATCAAATTTACGAATCCCAAAGAGATTCTTTGTGTCAGATGTAGATGCACCGCCAGCCATCTTCAACAACACACAACTGCAATACATGGCAAAATGCTTTCAGCCAATAGCAAGATTTCTGAATTGTAACAGCAAGTACACACTCTTGTACTTCCAAGGTGTCCAAGAAGCAGATGTTTAGCTGCAAATTTCAGTCTCAGGTACTGATTACAGCATATGCACGAATCAAATCTGATACATTTGCATTAAGGATAACTCCCATTTCAGTAATACATCACCAAAACTCCCAAATGCAATGATCCAAATGCAGTATTTACCACTGTTTCACTGCATAATGAGTATTCAGCAATACATGTACCAAGAGAAGCTGCCCTTTTTCAACATTTGAAGCATCCAAAACTCTAAAGACTCCCACTCAGCAGTGAATCTGCTGCAAATTTCACTGTCCAATCTCAAAACGACTCAAAAATACATCATCAATGTGAAAAGCCCCAAAATTTCTGCAGTGAATCTGCTCCAATTGCATAAATACATCTTCTAGAGCATCAACTACGGGCTAATGTTGCAGAAATTTCAGGGGTCCAAGACTGCACAATTTCCGAGAAATTGGCTCAACCAAGCAAAAAATTCACTTGCATTTGAGAATCCCCAAAATTTTCTGAGGCCTGTGCAATCAATGTCTGCATTCTATGTTTCAAAAGTCATTGAAATATGTGTCTAACAACAAATCTGGGAAAAGCCCCAAATTTTGAGAAATAGATTTGCACAGATTTGTAGTATGTGCTTGTGTGTGAACACTCGATAGAGAAGGGAAAATAATATGAAGAGAAAATAAGGAAAATGGGCCATTCATGCTGTAAGCCGTCACACACGCAGATTCGTCCGCCTACTACGCCGTGAGCTCATTGCCAGTCCGTCAGTTACACTTGCACCCGACTTGTTGTCAGTTACACTTGCACCCGACCAGTCGCCTAGCCCATTACGCCTGCGCCATTTGACTATTGACGCTTGTTACTTGCTCCCTTACTTCTCAACGGCTGGACAAACTGTTACACCTATTGATCCCAATGGTGATGACGCCTGTTATGTCTGCACCGTCAGCAGTGGCTTCCGGTCACGATTGCTTGCTTGCGTGAGCAGTTGGCTCTAATATCAGTTTGTAGAGTCGAAGCAGAAGCAGATAGAGAAAGAGAGCTGAGAGCAGGCACATTAATCAAGGAGTTCAATGACACAGAGCTAAACAGTGTTTGACAGTGATAGAGTGAGAGTGAGTTGTTGGATAGGTGTGTACTAGTGTGGTATACACAAAGAATAAAAGAATGTATTTATATTTAGGATATGGTACACTTGCACCCGTTAGGGTAGGTTCACATGTGTGAAGTAATATATACACGAGAGAACGCGTAAAGGGCCGTTACACCAAACACTTTCAATGGCCTCAATAATAAGCAGCCTTGGATATCATTTATCACTTCTGTATATGTATAGAAGTTGTTTCCAAAAGTGGTGAACAAATCTAAGCATTTTACTCAAGTCCACGATGAGGATATGGCACATCCTTCTCAAGAAGTCGTGGTACAAGACATGCTAGTAATAGCCAGCAAAACAGGTTAAATCAGCAGTTTGGAAAAATGCAAGTTTCAAGAGGCCATGCAAACTTGAGGCAAGGGAAACTCTAGAGGAAGAGATGGATGGCAAGATAGAAGTTCCAACATTTTGGTATTTTTGATCATTATTGTGGCAAAACAGATCATATTGCACCCGTGTTATGCTAAGAATGATGATATCCGTAGTGGTAAATTGCAACAAGAAAACTATGCATTGTTTTCATGACTCAATGAAGACAGAAATAAGCGTCTATTTGTTATGCAGCTTATCATAAATGTTGTTATAGGAAAGGGGACACATGACGTTATGTGATATGTTAATTTAGATGCATCTAATCATATGATCAACCATGCTAAATGATTTGAACAAATGCACATTTGACAATATCCTAGTTATGTGTAGATAGGTGATGATTCATGCCATCCAATTTCACACATTGTAAAAGTTGCCTTGTTCTTGCATGATGCTTGAGAGACAAAGAGTCTGTCAAATTTATAACATGTGCTATCTATCACAAAGTATTTAGTGTCTATTGGTCAAATGGTAGAGTAAGGGTTGCAAGTTCAATTTAATGCAAAAGGTTGCTTTGTGATGATTTTAATGATAAGTGCAGATTGGTCGCAAAAGAAAGCAGAGTTGGTTACATGCTCACTTTAGATACTGAAATTCTTGCTGTGAATGCTGCTATATATACGTAAGATAAAGGAGTGGTTGCAAACATTCAAATATGACACAAATATATTGGACATGAAAATGTGCAAAAGGTTGAAATTAATGCAATCCAAAGGGTTGGTTACAAGGTTGCTTGCTTTTAAAGTTGCAGAATTTCATAAAGTGTATGAAGCATGTCAATTTGGTAAGCAAGCAAGGCAACCTTTTTCACAAGATAGAGATGTGAGCAAAAATATACTTAATGCTGAGGATACAGATACTTAGGGGCCTACACAAAACATATCTCTTAGTGAAAGCAAATATTTTGTCACATTTATTAATGATTGTTCAAGAAAGCTGTGGGTATGTTTTAAGAAAGAAAAGAGTGATGTACTTGAGCACTTCAAAACTTTCAAGGTTACTGTTAAACAAAAACAAGCTTAAAAGCTAAGTACTTGAGGTTAGATGGAGAAGGAGAATATCTCTCGGATGAGTTCAGTGACTTCTTGAGGTCTCATAGGATAAAGAGACAATTTACTTACAGGTATACCCCACAGCAAAATGGATTTGCAAAAAGAAAAAATAGGCATGTTGCAAAAGTTGCACGAGCATTGATGGCTGAAAAAAAAAAGCCAAAATATTTTTGGTTTGAAGTTGCTCATACTACTGCCTATATTATAAATATAACTCCCATAGCTACAATTCATGGAATGACCCTCAAAGAATGCTTTATAATCAGGAAGCTTGATGTATCACACTTCAAAGTGTTTGGTTGTATTGCATATGTTCATATGCAAGACAAGTTGTAAAAGAAGCTTAATCCAAAGGTTGAAAAACGTATTTTTCTTGGATATTCTTTAAAGAGCAAAAAGAGTATCGTTATTATAACCCTATCACAGGTGAGTTCAGAATGAGCAAGAATTTTATTTTTTATAAGATGAGCAATTGGTATGCATCTACTAGTGATACATTGGATGATGATCATGATAATCATGATAGTTATGTGCAAAAAGAAAAGCAATAATAATAGTCTTAGTGGACAAAAAACATCATCAGTACTACATCTACAGTTAGCCCTTGGTCTAGGAGACAGAGGAGCAGCCCCACATCTTCAGATGCATCTACAAGTGTTACAGGGTTGAAAACAGGCCACCTAGGGCTAGATAGTAATGGGCTGCACTCAATGATGGTTGGACAATAAATGGTAGATAGCTAATGCCTGAAATCTGCACAATAGAGTGAGAAACATGCACCAAAGAATGAGGATGAATAGTGGGCAGCCTGTCAATTTATAGATGTTAAAGGATGCCCCAAAAAATCACGGTTTTGGGGGACCACTGAAACTCTCTAGACCACGTACCGAATTTGTGTTTTTCATTAACTAAGCGTGTTTTAGGATTATTTGCAAAAAATTATCAACTGTAAAGCGTATTTTAGCTCAACACCCCCTCTCAAGCCTAAAACTGAGCCTAAAAGGAAAGGCATGTAATGTTTATCCCAAGGGGTGCCATTCCAAAGCAGCCAAGGCATCAGACAAAGGGTGCACATCGGCTGCCCAATGGCCTACCAAGACTATAGAGGCGATGGTTATCTTATTAAGAGAGTCCAAGTAGTCACTCTAGAGAGGACAGGGGATCGGTCAAAGGATACTCGTCGACTACCCAATGGCCTACCAAGCCCTGCAAAGGCAGATGGAATCACATTGGGCTCTTTTTTTTCTTGGTTTTTTTTTTTTGTGGAAAGTGAATTTTATGACCGGCGGCTGATTAAGTAGCAATGAGCCAAAAGACGAAAGTAGGGATGGCACATCCAACACATCACAAAACACTACAAGCTTACCTATCCACTCAAGGATTGCCATGACAATTGTGGTATAATCCGTCCATCGAAACACCTTAGGATCTGTTCAATGGTGCTTTGCACAATGGGATGCATAGTATGCTACATACTGAAGAATGCTCATGCAACAAGTGCCACTTGGACAATTTCTCTCATGGGAAAATTGTTCACTTGTCCAAGCGTCCAAGTACAAAGATGATAGAAGATACAATAGGGGGGAAGGCCAATATCAAAGACAAGTGCTGAAACCTGTAGAATATCAAGAAAAGTAGGGACCCCCTCTCAACCTAGATGTCGATGCCAAAAAAGAAAGAGGAGTTTGAGGATGTCGGTCTTCGTGTGGTGCTGAGGACCATCTGGATGAAGATGATGAATCATCCCTGCTGGAAAAGCAAGGCTAGAACACACCGACATGATAGCATCAGGAAAGATGCTACATGATCCACCTATGGGAGGGGAAGCTTCCATGCTAGTAGAAAAGCAAAACTCCAAGTAGATGAAACCTTGAAAGCAACAGCGTTCATCTCCTCTCTCCAGCTCAAGAACTAGTGTAAGCCTGTATATTAGCCCTACACTAAAATACAAAATCCTGCAAAACCTGCAAAACAGATTGAAACCTGCAAACACAAAGGTGAGTAGTGAGATGCTTCAGAAAAAACAAAACTGAAAATAAAGGAAAGCAAAGCGTAGTGCAATGCAATGAGTATGTAAGTACTAAGTATGCAACGGAAGTCTAAAAAGGAAAAGGCTAAGTGTAGAAATTTGGGGATTTGTCATCCATTTCCTCAAGCTCATCATCGAACCGAAGAAGCCACGCAATAGCATCAATAAAATTTGGGACTTTTCATCGAATTGGCCAAATTTTGAACAAATTCCATCGAAAATTTTAGGGCCTTTCAAAATATCAGCATTCTTCATCGACCTTAAGGCTCAATTCATCAAGGGGCCTAACATTCAGCTACATCTAGTAAAATTTCACACAAAATTCTTCAATTTTTTATAAATTTTGAGGCTTTCACCATCCAAGCTCATTTTTTCCAAATTTCTTTAGAAAATTTGGTGCTTTTTTGAAGTTCATCAAATATCATCAAAATTGGGACTCAATTCAGCTTAAGGAGTGGTAGTGGACAACAACTAGGTAATAACAATATTCAACTTCTTTAATTTCTCTTCAATTTTTGAGTAAATTTTGGGGTTTTTGCACAATTTCCCTTCTCTGGCACAACAACTGCCCCTTCTGACATTGTCTTCATGTTTCTTCATCATTGGGTCGCCAAATTTTAGGGCTTTTGCTTCAAATCATCTTCTTTGGCTGCTGCACATTAAAGACATTCTTTACGAGAGCGATCATGCCTATATCCATCAAGATTGAATACAAATTTTCTTATTCTAGTGCATTTATTGGGCAAATCTACTCAAATTTTGCTGCTGTCCATATTATCAGAGCATCTCAGCCACTAATTTCTGATTTCAGCATATTGCTGATTGCTGCCTTAGCCAGGTGATATTTTTAAAATTATCATTTTCAGCATATTTTTCTCTCTTCTCAACAGGAAAACAACAAGAGAAAATTTTATTCTTCAACTTCATTGAGGCAGCGAGCATCTCTTTTATCGGTAGTTTATTATTATTCAAGCATCTATTTTCTCTCTCTTCACTTGGAAAATTTATGTTATTGGTGATTTCCACTAATGGCCAGCAAAAATAATCATTTATTGGGTATGCTTGGGGCCGATGACAAGCTTCACGACACCAATTACCCAATATGGGCTTACATGATGTGACATGTCCTTGTTGCCAAGAATTTATGGAATATTGTGAATGGCATTGAGCAAAGGCCGGCCTCTCCAACACCAAGGTCCGGCACCAACTCCCGCCTCTACATCACAAGGTCGCTCTCATGATATTAAATCATCTTCCTCTTCTACAACGCCTCCTACTCAAGACTAAATTCGATGGGATGGCTGTGATGCCCAAGCCCATGCCTTAATCACTTTATCTGTGAAAAGAGATATCATTCCAAAAATCCAATCATGCAAGACACACAAGGATGCATGGAATAAGCTTGTAACGTTATATCAAGTGCACAATGAAGTGCACATTGCTTACCTACGTAAGCAACTAGAAGAGGTTCGCATGATGAAAGGAGGTAATATGGATGCCTATCTCACCTGCATCAAAGATCTTATTGAACGATTATCAAATATTGATGAAGAAGTCCTAAATAATCTGCTTGTTTCCATCACTCTTAATAATCTACTAGAGTCTTATCAAGGTTTTGCTATCACTTTGCGGTTGATCTATGGGAAACCAAGTTAACTACAATTTCAACCAACTTGTGTGTCTTTTGTTGGGGGAAGAACAAAGCCGTCTCAACCGCAATGCTACCATGGCAACCAAACAAGCCTTTTCTACCCACCATTGTAGAAAAGGTCAAAATCGAGTGAAGCACAAGCATGCTGGTAAAAAACCAACAAATACCCCTGCTAATCATTCATCTTCTTCATCAAATTATTCCTCCAAGACACGATTCCGTGCTGGTCCATTCTTTTTCCATCCCTCCAAAAGTACATCCAACAAACCAAAGAGGTGCAATTATTGTCAAAAGACGGGCACCAAATCACTGAATGTCGTCACAGGCATTGCATCAGAGAAGAAAAAGGAGTCTCGTCTCATTGCCACCAATGAGATCGCCAACCTTGCCAAGCACAAGGAATATACTTTCTTCATTGAATGTCAGTATAACCATTCTTTGGGGGTGGGTGTTGGGTGTGTGCACAAAAACTCAGGAGTCATCAATCTCTCATCCACAAGCCAACACCTCTGTCATGTCGTCTAGCACCTATACAAGGACTTGTTTTACCTTGCAACCAATGGAAAAATGTAGGGCTAACTAACACGTTGAGTATGTGTAAATACACCAAGCTACACATCATTGATGTCCCTAACCTATACGATCCAAATGGTTGGCTGACTACAAAATTCAACTTGACACCTAATAGAATCCTGAATTGGCATCTTGCAAAGTGACTTCCAAACTTAAAACCTTTGTGAAGGATGGTGGTATAAAGCAAAATGATAGGAGTTGTGGTGAAGATCCAACACTAGAACAATCTCCCGTCTCCTCACCAAGGTCTCCAAAACCCATCACAACCCACCCTTGAGAGCCCTTTTGAAGACATAGCTCCCATGGGGATGCAACACACTTGAGATAGTAGCTATGTCTTCAAAAGGGCTTTCAAGGGTGAGCTTGACAAGTTGCAAGGGATCTATGACTCAACTCACTAAACTACACAACCCAAATGATTGGTTGTCTATCAATCTCCTCCTAAACATGCTTGTGCAGTCCTACACTAGCACCCTATGGGATAGACTCCAAACTCCCAAAACGCTATGAAGGAAGCTAGTATGAGGCAAAGTGATAGGAGTTGTAGTGAAGATTGATGTTGGGAACGTCTCTAGCCCAATCAAGGCACTGAGGCACAAGCAAGGGTTTAGAATCCACACTAACACTCCAACAAGCCCATTGGAGAGGAAGCCCTTGTTTGGGTCTTTTTTTAAGGTCCTTGTTTTTGGGAGGAGGGCTGGCAGCATCAAATAGAAATGGGCAGACAGTATGAACACCCAACAATAACTTTTTGAGTCTTGCATCCTTGCCTAAACAAGAGCTAAATGAATTGACCAAGATTTGTACTCGATTAATGGCTAGCTTTTGTAGCTTAAAAAAGAGGAAAAGCAGCAACACAAGAGGTTGCTTTGTTATAAGATTTTTCAACTAGCTCAGCTGAAAGAATTTTGTTGATCATCAGCCACATTGGGTAGCTTAATACTTATTTGCATGTAAAAGCTTCATGCCTCACCAGAACCTCAAGTACGTTCATCATTTGTGATCATTTTAGCATACAATGTGATATAACATTGATAGTGTTTTTTTCTTTAAAATCGAATTTACATAACAAGTTATTAAGGCTTTTGAATGGATGTCCATGCATCTTTGAAAGTGCAATCATCTTTGAAAAAGTGTTAACCTTTTTGTAAGCACACTTACTCTGGCATGGTCAACAGTTGGAGCTTGTCACTAGGCAATGGGATATGCATGCCTATCAGACACACACAACACCAATTAGAAGTTGATTCTTTTGGAAACAATGAGATGATTATAGTACAATCAAAATCAATCCAAATTGCAAAACCTGCATCTCTTAATCCATCAGTGTCAACAGACTCTTTTCCATCCTCTCCTGCCATCTTTCAATGTTACTCTGGTCGATATTAGCAGTAAACAATTGCAACACCTAGCACTCAAAAAAAGAAAAAGAGTTCACCAATCATAGACCTGAAGCATATAAAATGGCATTAAAACAGTGAGCAACCGATTGCAGCAATGCACAATCGGATGTTGCAATATACATTAGTGAACTAGATTTTGCTTGTATAGAACTATCACAAGTAAAATCACTTGTTAAAACAAATTAAAAAGTGGAATACAGAATTTCTATTATTGCACAGTACATTTACAAATATAAATATAACACACCGAATCTAAAGGAGATAACTTAGGCTTACCTTCAACCTCCTATTCAGCCCTATGCCTAAGGATGAGATCATGCTCATCAGCAGAAATCTAATATGGTCTGTGGACTCCATGGTAGTCCAATGGTTCTCTCCCCATATTAGATCAAATAGTAGCAAGCTCGGAGGCCCACTCTTGACGGTTTCTGTCCATGTTTGGCTGTGGAGATTGGAGCGGTGGTGTGAATGCGTTCAAAGTCATCTAACCCTTCAATTGTTCGTGCTTCTGTAGATAAGCTTTCCGATCAAAAGCCAAGGTTTGTCAAAGAATACCTAGCTCTGATACCATGTGAAGGAATGCTCTAAACACAAAAACACAAAACCAGTCATACAACAAAGCACAAACTGATAACACAAAATGAGGAAAAAGAGATGCTTTTCTTAAAAAGAGATGCTTTTCTTCATACTTGGGACTCTGGCACATTCTTCCATTTAGAGACATACATAGTCTAGCATTGCAGACCTCCTAAATGGCTTCTCACGCTGCCCTTTCTATAGACCTATCTCATCATGTATGATTGTTGTCCAATATGAGGCTTGTATAGCTTAACTTTGGTTTTCTCAAACATATGCGTTTATAATAGATTTTCCTTCTGTGACTAGAATAGGGGTCTTACCTTATAAGTCCATTCATCACATCTGGTGTGACGACACTCCCTTGGAGCCATCATGGGGTAGGCAACACCCACCCCGTGGAGCCCACCTCATGAGGGATCACCCTCTATTCAGCAGTCCCACAGTTGTGCGGAAGCGTTTTTCAACACGACACGGAACGCAAAAGCATAACACGTCATCGGCAGCGGAAGGTAACACGTAACGGGCAAGGTAACACGACACGGAATGAAGGTAACACGATATGTATATTATGATGTGCAACGGAGGCACGAGAATACATACAAGAAAGCCGAAAGGCTTGAGGGACGAGAAATCACGTGTAGAGGGTGGACGCTATCAACGTGCATACCATGACGCCATCACGTGGGTGAGGGAGGACTACTACCCTCATACACACCTCCTTGAAAGAACTCGACGTCCTCATCGAGGTGTGCAACTAGACTCAATTGCACCAAGAGTGGTGTGATGAGACTCAAAAGTTCAAGGGTCTAAACACGTCTCACTATCAAGATGGCCAGTGTCTACCCGCTAGACCTAACCTATGACCACAAACTTGGGGGTCTTTGTTGACTCAATATCAAGCCGACCAGGGTCTACCCACTAGGTGCCATGCCCACTGACTCAATTACAAATGTGGAAACATAGTCTTCATGACTCAAAGATGATCACCCACTGACTCAATTTACAGTTGTGGAATGATCCAAACTAGCTGACTAGGAAGAGAAGTAATATTGGAAACACTTCAACTCAACCATCTGCTGACCACATTTACAATCACAGAATGGAGAATAACCAAGTTAAAACAAGTTGTGTTCACTTGCAATAACTGAAGGTCCTGACAGTATGAGTGTGTAGAAACTGTCAGTGGACTGAAGAGGCGAGGCGCATAACTCAGCTTGGAGTGTGCCATGCCATGAATGCGAGGGCCCATGAAGCGGCGCCCTGAGTTTTATGGCCCCAATTGGCCAGATCTGTCAATCCTTGATTCACCTAAGAAAGAAGGCCCCGATTGGCCTGATCTGTCAATCTTTTGAAAGAATCACCTGAGAAAGGAGGCGCCAATTGGCTTGGTCTGTCAATCCTTAATTAAGATAGTAGGTGCATTGTGATGACGCACCTCCCCTTGAAAAAAGTTGGGCCAGGTAAGCCCAATATTTTCGAGTATGCCGCCGTCTTGCGAAGGTGGCACGTTTGGTGGCGCGTAAAGCGCCCAATAAAGGGGGGTTAGTCGCTCCTTTATACTTGTGGCGACGCGAGTTTGCAGCACTCGTCATGGCGCATACAGCGCCAAGTGACAGGGAACTAGCCGTTCTTTTATACTCGTGGCGACGCGAGTTTGCAACCCTTGTAATGACACATACAGCGCCAAGTGAAAGGAAACTAGCCATTCCTTTATACTCGTGGCGACGCGAGTTTTGGACTACTCTTCTGGTAGCTTGCACATAAGCCATTCGTTTATACTCCTGGCGACAGGAGTTCTTTATCCTTCGAATCTGCACTCTATTCAAGTACCATATGGTAACCGGATAAATGGCCTTTCTTTTAGGCTCCTGGCACAAGGAGCTTGGTATATCTGCAGGATAAACTTGGAAATTGCCCGTTTCTTTATTCTCCCGTGGCAAGGAGTCTTCTACAGAAAGTGTACCCAGGTTGGCCGTTTCTTTATCCTCCTGGCACAGGGAATCTTCAACGTAATGTGAAGAAAGGTTGTTCGTTTCTTTATCCTCCTGGCACAGGGAGTCTTCGACATAACGTCTACAAAGGTTGTCCGTTTCTTTATCCTCCTGGCACAGGGAGTCTTCAAAAGAATCAAACTTAAACATAGCCATTCGTTTATCCTCCTTGCTGAAGGAGTCTTGACACATCAGAACATTCTGTCTGGCCATTAATTTATTCTCCTGGCTCAAGGAGTGTTGGAAAAGATTATCAATAAGCATAGCCATTCGTTTATCCTCCCGGCGCAAGGAGTCTTCGATATGAAGTGTGGCCCTTCGTTTATCCTCCCGACTCAAGGAGTCTTTGAAAAGATTATCGATAAGCATAGCCATTCGTTTAATCCTCCCGGTGCAAGGAGTCTTTGAAAAGATTATCAATAAGCAAAGCCATTCGTTTATCCTCCCGGCGCAAGGAATCTTCAAAAATATTATCAATAAGAATAGTCATTCGTTTATCCTCCTGGCGCAAGGAGTCTTCAACACAGTATGTCGCCTTTTCGTTTATCCTCCCGGCACAAGGAGTCTTCAACACAAGATGTCGCCGTTCGTTTATCCTCCCGGCACAAGGAGTCTTCAACAAAAACTATCGCCGTTCGTTTATCCTCCCAGCACAAGGAGTCTTCAACACAAGATGTCGCCGTTCGTTTATCCTCCCGGCACGAGAAGTATTCAACACTATCATTATCTGAATGTGACGGCTCGGTTTCTGACTCATACTCGCGTCAAACACGACCATGACCTCCGGCAGCTTAACGATACTTTGGTCACACGAGTTCGTACCTAACTCCGTACCATAGGGAGGGTCACCAACCCGCGAGCTCGCACCCGGCTCCGTCTGGCCCCTTTTTCCCTTCAGGGCCTCACCCATCGCAGCATAACCTTTGCCATGTCGGTCTTCCTCGAGACAGTACAGACTGAACTTGGATGTTCAGTATCAAATAACCGATCTTCGTCGGTGGTATCACTATTGAAACTGGTCGTTCGTTTATCCTCCCGGCACAAGGAGTCTTCAATACTGTCATAATCTTGATGTGCTTGAAAATTTGCATTCTGCTCTGCTTTTTCTTCTTCTTCTTCTAAACTGGACTCCGCAGAGTCATCTTCATGGTTGGACTCATAAGAGTCAAAACTGTAATCACTGGAACTATAATCGCTCGAACTCGGCTCCCGGTGACATGGCTTAGCTTCATACTGAATTATGGCCGTTCGTTTATGCTCCCGGCTCCAGGAGTCTTCAATACATGATCTGGCTGTTCGTTTATCCTCCTGGCTCCAAGAATCTTCAGATATGTCATCGTGGAATATGGCCATTCGTTTATTCTCCTAGCTCCAGGAGTCTTCGTTGCAAGATATGGCCGTTTGTTTATCCTCCCGGCTCCAAGAGTCCTCACTACATGCTCTGGCCGTTCGTTTATCCTCCCGGCTCCAAGAGTCCTTCATACAAGATCTGGCCATTCGTTTATCCTCCCGGCTCCAGGAGTCTTCATATGGAAACTGGTCATGAGAGTTCGAACTCGACTCCATGCCATAGGGGGGGTCAATTGCTTGGGATTGTGCTATAATTGCCTCATCCACGATATTGCACTCTTCATGGATCACGCCATCTGACAATAGATGCGACTCGGAGGTCGTCTTTTCTTTAGCACAGTCTTCTATCAAGACGTCATCAAACATATAACTAGGTCCACAAGCCACTTGTAAGCACACTGGAGCTTGTATGGCCACGGTTTCCTTTATACTCGCCTGTGCCGTCACGAGTTCTTCAAACTGCTCTTCTATATCTGATTCCGACCCAGAGGTCGCCTGCCAATCTTCATATTCTTCAATAAGCACTCCATCTACCATGTAACTAGGCATACTGGCCCCCTATATGTATATTGGAGGCTCCTTGGCCACGGTTTCATTTATACTCGTCCGTGCCGTTACGAGTTCTTCATACTGGTGATCTACATATGGCCCATTGGACCATTCTAGTTCGTCTTGACACAGCGTTTGATCATAATCTGGCTCGCCAATCTGGCTGTCATCTCTCCAATACTTCTCCTCATGGTTTGCTTCTTCTTCAATAGCAGTCTGCTCATCTTTATCATCTTGCTGGTTGAGCTTTGCCAGTGCTTGCTTCATCCTTTCTGCCATCTCTGATAGCATTCTTTGTTGTTCGAGAGTCAATTGCCCATTTGATATCATCTGTTCAGCCATGGCTATGTGGCATTCTATTGCAGTCAAAAACTCTTGATCATTCAATAGATCATCTGCACCGCTTTCACTTTCCGATTCACTTTCTGACTCGTAATCACTGTCGGAGTTGTGCATATCAGCACACTATGTATATTGACATGCGGGAGGTGTCTTTGTTGAAACCACGTCATCTGGCATACCCCCCTGCGCTATGACTTCACCATACTTTTCTCTCATTTCCTTTTGAAATTGGCGCTCGACAAGGAGCAGATCAAAATCCAAATTATTTTTGTGTGCTTCAAATCACTCAGCTATGTTGTCATTCACTGCTTGAAGACACATTTTTACACCCAGTTGTGTATCCTTTACGAGCTTCAATTTACCTTCAAAATCTTTTTCTTCTTTCTTTGACAGAAAATGGCCGCTTTGCAGCCATTGTATCTTAGTTGTCTAGAGGATTCGTTTTTCATCCTCATTTTTGAACCATAGCGTCAAAATCTTGTATTTTTCAACATAAAAATCTTCAATTTGCTGTTTTTCGGCCTCATTTTGGGCCCTATCCACTCTTTTGTGCTCATTTTTTACTTTTCCAACACCTTTCTTCTTTTTACCCATTGTACTTTGACCAGGCTCACTCACTCGGGGGTCATTGCGCACCAGCCGAGGACTTTGCTCCGATATCAAGTGTGATGACACTCCCTTGGAGCCGTCATGGGGTAGGCAACACCCACCCCGTGGAGCCCGCCTCATGAGGGATCACCCTCTATTCAGCGGTCCCACAGTTGTGCGGAAGCGTTTTTCAACACGACACGGAACGCAAAAGCTTAACACGTCATAGGCAGCGGAAGGTAACATGTAACGGGCAAGGTAACACGATACGGAATGAAGGTAACACGATATGTATATTATGATGTGCAGCGGAGACACAAGAATACTTACAAGAAAGCCGAAAGGCTTGAGGGACGAGAAATCACGTGTAGAGGGTGGACGCTATCAACGTGCATACCACAACGCCATCACGTGGGTGAGGGAGGACTACTACCCTCATATCTGGGGATATTCTTTGTGCAGTCATCTCCTACTTGTGACCCATTGTGATTGAGCAATGCACTAATACTCAAATAATGCCAAATGCAAAGCCATCATATACACCTGAAATTGTCATAAAAGAACCCCCAAAACTCAAATACTAAATGCACCTAAATTGTCCTGACACCCATACTAATGCACCTATATTGTTCGTGCACCCATGTTAATTCACCTTAACTATCCTGGTGCCACCTGAGATATTCCGGGCACCACTCAAGACATTTGGTTGGCTCATGTGTCTGTAAATAGGGCATCTACCCAGCCACTCACGTCCCAAACAATTACTTTCAATTGCCCATGCCTTTATGCCTTCTCCACCTATTGGTGATTGCTCCACTTGCTACTCCGACCTGTTGCAATGTCATCATAGATTGTTGGTGGCTGCATCTTTTTAGACACCACGCTACCATATTGCCACCCTAGCTGCCGCATCATCATCCATCACCGGGCTGATGTCATCATCCTGGACAGTCTATTGGTTGCACTTTCATCAAATCGGTTGTTGTCTTGCTTTCAGAAGTCCTCCTTCAATCGTATTTTCTCCTCAAGAGGTGGTATTTGTTGATGATCACTCCTCAAAGACTCCTATAGCTGTGTTTTCTACATCTCCTCTCCAAAAGCTTCGATTCTACTACATTTTGCACCTAGCAATGTCCCCAACTATGTCTCTATTGGTCATCTGATTTCTTTGGCCATAACAAGACAAGGAGCCAAGTTTCTACTACTCCATCAAGCAAACCCTTAGCCTTGTGGATATGGCTTATGGTTCCCTTCCAAGTATTCCAATATCACAATCTCTACATTTGTGCAAAGCTCTAGCTACCATGCCAAGTGGAATATGGAGTTTTGTGATAGGGATTTCTTTGAATCGAAGTTTCTATATCCCCATGGGCAATCAAAGTCGTGGACTCCCAATTCATCACTTAGTGCACTGACACTCTCACAAATGGTTAGTTAGTTTCGTCGTGTACACATTCCTAGCCTGTCCTCTCATACGGCACCCATGCCTACAATGCCCCTTCCTTCGCCCTTTGTGCCAATGCCCCTTCGAGTAGGTGTTCATTAAATAATTGAGATTTCATCTCCCACTAAATGAAATAATTTGTACCATCAAAAAGGGCTTGATCTCTATCATGAGTGTTCTTTCAAGGCTCCCCAAACCCTAGGCTTTTGTTTTCTCTCATCCTTTGAGGCTCCCAAGACCATCTAGATACAATTATCCACCCTCTTCTAGGCCTTTTAGCCTAGGGGATCCAACATCTCTACTCTTTTTGGGTTCTTTCAAGCTTTAAACTTCTAGTACCCCTCCTTCAGGACCCCCAGCAACTTTACATTCCAATCGCAATCCTTCTTTGCACTCACTGGGTAAAGTCCTATTATACTTTGAGCACACATACTCCTATTGCAATGGCTTAAATGTTTTCACTAACAAGTTGAGGTTCAATGGATTGTTGGGATAAAGGCCCTTTTCACCTCTGTGTTCCTCTGTGTATAGTACATGTACATTATTTAGTTGTACATGTGAATGCACCCTTACGTGCCCTAAGTATAAATACATTTTATTCTCTCTGTATCAACACATTGTTGGTACACCCAAATCGAATCATACTTTCACTCTCTCTCTCTCTCTATCACTCTCACTCCTCGAACTGCTGCTCACTCCTCCAATTGAGCTACAACAACTGGTATAAAAGCACAAATTGTGCACACTTCCCGAGACCACTGACAGACAAGCAACAGTAAGCTCACGAATAGGTCGAGCTCACAAGGGGTCACAGGCAGGCGTACAACAGCAAGCGTGTGGCGTGCAAGCGATGAGGCAATGGCAGGCGTAACTGGGCTACAACAGGTAATGGGGCAGTGGGGCAAGCGTGTGTGGACCTGCGACGCGCGTGTGCCGACGACCAAGTGACGGCCTCAGCCGGGACACAACACAGACGCCAGGGTAGACAAGTTGCCCACAGCAAGGCGCACACGGGCCCGAACGGTGGGTCAACGGACCCCCTTCCCCATTCTTTCTTAACAAAAAACATTTTTTCTTTTAAAAAAATTTCTAAATGTCTCTCATTCCCTTCCCCTGATGGGAGTTCATGCGTGAAAGAACAGCCGTCAATTCTGTGCAAATTTGATCCCAAAAATTTGGGGCATTTTCCAGATTTAATCCCGTCTATGCCTGGCAGCATCATTCAGGTCAGAAATTGCAAACATTGTGCGTGGAGACCTCCATCAAATTGGGGATTTTGCCAAATTTGTCGGAATTTCGCTTTTCCGAGTAAAATTTCCTAACATTGGACCCCAAAAAATTGGGGCTCATGCATTGGTAAAATTTTGCTCAACTAGGTCAGATTGGCTGACATTTATGCACTATTGGACATGAAATTTTAGGGCTTTGTGCAGAATTTGGTAAATTTTTGCAGTTTTTGCCCGTCTAGTTGGCTGGTTCATGTACAAACAGCAGAGATTTATTACTTTTTGAGGAAGAACAGCAGTGTATTTGCTGGTTCAGCTTGTGCTTTTGCAATCCAGGGTATTTACTCTTGTGTTGGTGATAAAAATGGCTGCAACTTCTTCCGGTTCAGACTTCAAGAGTTGGATTGACTTTTGGAAAGACCCTATGCAAGGCATATTGTTCTTAAAGGATTGTGAGGATGCTTTGCACGAAGATAAACCCACACAAATGTTTGATGCAGATCGGGCCAAAGTTAACAAAAAGGTTGTGGCTTACATTAAAGATGGATGTCACTGATGACATTTTGACAGACATTAAGGGTTTAGATACTCGTTATGCAATATGGGAGAAGCTAAAAAGTACCTATGAGATCACCACACATGTTAATGAGGTGCATTTAATGCGCAAGTTGGTGAATATGCAACAAGATGAGTCAAAGCCTACAGCTGAGCACTTGAGTGTATTTATTGGTATTTTAAATCACCTCAAGGATGTAAATTTGGATTTTGATGATAAGTTGAGGGTGATCTTTTTTATCATGACACTACCTGATTCTTGGGAGACCTTGGTGGTTTCTCTTAGCAATAACCCCAATCTCTCATATGATGGGGTGAGGGGTTCAATCTTGAATGAAGAAATTGGACGTATGTCTAGTGGAGAAGGCAGCAACTTAGCTTATAATGTAAGAGGTAGGGCTAAAAAGAAAAATGCAAATGCTAGACATAGAAACAAAAGCAAGCGCAAAGGAAAGGAAAAGAGTGACATTACTTGCTATCACTGTGGTTGGAAGGGCCAAAAGAAGCCTGAATGCAAGTACTACAAGAAGAAACAAGAGAGAAAGAAGAAAGCAGGAAACAAAAAGAAGAGGATAAGGCAAATGCATCTAAGGCAGCCAAAGTCAAGGAAAAGGCCAATGTGGCTTCTAGTGTAGTCATAGAGGAACTTTCAGATACAGAGACTGATGTACTATGTGCAGTTGACTATGATACCCTTGTATGTCACACGCAGGATATGCACATTACCAAGGCTGATGTAATTGATGCATTTTTGTCAATTGATCATGGTGTCACTCAGACTTGGATTGTAGACTCTAGTGCCTCTTTCCATGTAACTCCTTGCTTAGAATATTTTGCTATGTTCAATGCAGGCAGTTATGAAAAGATGTATCTTGGAAATAACCATCCTTGCAACATTGATGGGATTGGCATTGTGCACTTGTCTTTAGACAATGGACAAAAACTTGTGTTGAAAGATGTCAAACATGTACTTGGCATTAAAAAGAGTTTATTATCTGTTGGTCAGCTTGACTTGCATGGCTACACTACACTGTTTGGTGGTGGTTTGTGGAAAGTGAAAAGGGGTTCCATCCTGATTGCAAAAGGAACCAAGAAGCGCACTTTGTATTGTTTGCATTGTAAAGCCTTGAATGGCAAGTTTCTTGCAATTGCTGAAATTTGCAGCCACTTGTAGTTCTGGCATAAGAGATTAGGCCATATGAGCCAGAAAGGACTTGATGCCCTTACCTCTTTAAAGAGGGTTGATGGAAAAGGCTCTACGCTTGACTTTTGTAATGAGTACTAGTGTGGAAATAATATAAAATTTTCCTTTTACTCTAGTGTCTCTCGTACGTCCAATGTCTTGGACTTAGTGCATTTTGATGTATGTAGTATGCCTGTGAAATCGTTGGGTAGTGCTGCATATTTTGTCTCCTTTATTGATGATTGTTCCAAAAAGATTTGGGTATACCTGTTGGAAAAGAAAAGTGAAGTGTTTGCTGTTTTTAAAACTTTTCATGCATTTGTGACCACCCAGATAGGTAGAAAGCTAAAATGCTTGAGAACTAATAATGGGGGTGAGTTCACATCTACTGAATTCAAGTCTTTTTGTGACTTGCATGGAATTAAGGGGGAGCTTACAGCTCCTTACAACCCTTCTTCAAATAGAATGGCTGAAAGATATGATAGGACTTTATGTGAAAGATTGCGGTACATGTTGTCCATTGCTAATCTCCCTCATGAATTTTGGGTAGAGGCACTCAAAACCGCGGTTCACATTTGCAACCACTCTCCAAACAAGTCCTCAAATAATGGCATCCTTGAGGAGGTTTGGTCTGGCAAATCGGCCTCATATGACCATATATGCATATTTGGCTGTGATGCTTCTGTGCATGTTAGAGATGAGCTGCAGAACAAACTTGACCCAAAATCCACCAAAGGCATCTTCACGGGCTATGGTAATGAGGGTGAATTTGACTACAGAGTGTGGTTACCTCAGTCCAAGAAAATTATTTGCAGTCGTAATGTTGTGTTTAATGAGGAAAAATTGTTGAAAGGTACTTTAGTCTCTAATGAAGATATAAAAAATGTCAAATTTCAGAATTTGCAGCCACCTATTACTTCATATGATGAGCCTCATGGTGATGTACCACAAGCTGAAATTGATGATCAGCTGGTTATTTTTGAGCCAGATGATGATGGACAGCAAATAGCAACACAACGAGGTCATGAACAGCAAGATAGACTTGTTGATTATGAAAATGCAGGTGCTGGTGATGAAAATGAAGGTGTTGTACAGCATGAACAGCATGCTGAAAATGGCTTACAAATGTTGAAAATGACATGCCTCCAGATGTAGACCCAATTCTTGAAAATGTAGATCATTGCGTACGCAGGTCTACACACGTAAGAAGACAACCACATAGGTTTGACCCCTCTTTGCATTATGTGATACTTACATATGAGGGTAAGCCTCTTACATATAAAGAAGCCAAGTCATGCAAATTCAGCACTAAGTGGGAGCTAGCTATGCACGAAGAGATTAAACCTCTGTATGCTAATGATAGTTGGGATCTTGTGTCATTGCCCAAAGGAAGGAAGCCTCTTCCAAACAAATGGGTTTACAAAGTAAAAATAGTTGATGGGAAACCCAAGTACAAGGCAAGACTAGTTGCCAAAGGGTATGCACAAAAGGAAGGGATTGACTTCCAAAAGGTCTTCTCACCTATTGTGAAGATGACCACTCTACATGTGCTTTTTGCTCTCACTGCTATTTGGATTTAGTGTTGTACCAAATGGATGTGAAAACAGCTTTTCTACATGGTGACATTGACGAGGAAATCTACATGAAACAGCTCCAGGGCTTTGTAGTTCCTGGATAAGAGCAGATGGTGTGTAAACTAAAACGCAGCTTGTATGGGCTGAAGCAAGCACCACAGCAGTGCTACAAAAAGTTTGACACTTTTATGCTATCTTATGGGTTTGCACGTGGTCATGCAGATCATTGTTTGTACATGAAAAAGGATACAGATGGCAGCCGCATCATACTTGTTTTGTATGTGGATCATATGTTGCTAGCTGGGAATAGAAAGACTAGCTTGGATGCTCTCAAAGATCAGTTCAAATCAGCCTTCTCCATGAAAGATTTGGGGAATGCAGAGCATATTTTGGGCATGAGGATTCGCAGAAATAGAATGCAGAAATTGATGTTTTTATCTCAAGAAAAGTACATCGAAAATATACTAGACAGATTTAACATGGCTGAAGCTAAGCCTTTTGGGGTGCCTTTACCTCCATACCTTAAGCTTAGTAAAGCCAACAGCCCAAAAGATCATGCAGAAGCCAATGCTATGAAGGGAGTCCCTTATGCATCAGCTTGTGGCTCTCTTATGTATGCTATGGTTGCTACTCATCCAGACATTGCTCATGCAGTGGAAGTTGTTAGCAGGTTTATGTCAAATCCTGGCAAAACACACTGGGAGGCAGTCAAGTGTATTCTTCGATACCTCAAGGGTACACAAAGAAAGTGTATTTGCTATGGGCAAGGTGCACTTAGTTTGCAAGGTTATTGTGATGCACACATGGCCAGTGACTTGGACACTCGTAGGTCCACTAGCGGGCATGTCTTTACAGTTGCTGGTGGGGCCGTTTCTCAGTGTTCCAAGTTGCAGAACATCGTAGCACTGAGTAACACTGAAGTTGAATACATATCAGCTACTGAAGCTTCTAAGGAAGCTATATGGTTGAATAAACTTGCAAAGGATCTCCGCATGTCTATTGGTACTGCAATCTTGGGATGTGATAGTCAGAGTGCTGTGTATCTCGCTAAGAATGCCATGTATCATTCACGCACAAAGCATATAGATGTGTGACAGATTCTGGAAGATGATCCAATCACCTTGACCAAGATCAAAACACAAGACAACCCTACAGATGTTCTCATTAAAAGTCTAAGCGAAGCTCAGCATGAGCATTACATACGACTAGTGGGAGTTGGTTAGAGGTTCACTTTGGACCTTTAAGTGGAAGGTTGTTGGGATAAAGGCCCTTTTCGCTTCCGTGTTTCTCCGTGTATAGTACACATACATTATTTAGTTGTACACGTGAATGCACCCTTACGTGCCCTAAGTATAAATACATTTTATTCTTTGTGTACCAACACATTGTTGGTATACCCAAATCAAATCATACTTTCACTCTCTCTCTCTCTATCAATCTTACTCCTCGAACTGTTGCTCACTCCTCTAGCTGAGCTACAACATGGATCAAATTACACCACCTTGGCCCAACCTCATGCAGCAGGTACTCAAGAGGAAAGGACCTATAGAACTACTTTGATCATGAACTTCAACAATTTTCCATTCCAGATATGGATGACTTGAAAGTCAAGTTGGTTGAATATAGAGTTACTCGCTAAATTCTCCACCACTAGCACTCCTTTCTGGCCCATTCCAATCCTACTCCCTAGTAGTTCCTGGTCATTCCCTGTTGGGAATGGCCATTCTAACATGGACCCTTTTTTTTTTTTTACGTACCTAGTTCCTACCATTGCGCATTTCGAGTCACCCATCCCGTACTCAAAGTAGCACTTATGAATTGAGAAATTATAGCTGATCTAAGGGGGATGAGCCCATCCCCATTCAATTTGGCCCACATGCAAGAGCCCAACAATTTGAGCTCCAATCTCCAGTCAAATATTGTGTTCCAATGCATTTTATGATTTTGTATACCCCACAATACCTAGAACTAAGCTTCTTGAACTTTGCAAGAGATAAAGAACTTTTCTTGGGTTGAACCCTTAGAAAAAACATATCGCATTCTTTATAGATTCGATCAAACCTCTTTAGTTCTGTGTGGATCTTTTGGCAATCCTATGTTGCTTTTATATCTTGCCAGGTTGCCTTGACGTATTCTTACATGTCATCTAACATTTCTTTTAGAAGCTTCTACCTTTATGATGGGATCGAAGAAGTCTCGGGGAGATAAGAACTCTTGCTTGAACAACGCTTGGAACAAAGTCATTCTACCGCTTTGTTGGAATGAAGCATAATAGGCATACTCTACCAACAGAAGATATTCAATCCATCTCTTTGGCTCTTGACTGCACTAAGCCCTCAAAATATCCTTCAAGACTTTATTTCTCTTTTACTTTGTCCCCATCAATTTGGGGGTGTTATGTTATACTGAAATATAGACGAGTCTCGATGGCTTAGAAAAGACTAGTTCAAAATTTGGAGATAAAGAGTGTCACGATCATTGATAATCTTTTTTGAAATTCCATGTAATCAAAATATCTTCTTTGTAAACAAGTCCTTCACAACTCTTGGAAAACAAAAGCTAGTTTCATCGCCCAAAGAGCCTGAGGCACCTTCTGATGCTCCAACAAAGTCCTTGTCATCTAGACCACAATCTTATTCTTTTGCTCCAAGACACTGTCCTTTTGGAGAGTATTGGTATTTGTGAACTCTTAATGAATCCCTCGCTCCACATAAAAGTGAGCCATCTTGTTGGAGGTTCTTCGCCTTTATCAACTCTAATTGTCTTTTAGCTTCGTCCCTATCTCAAAAGTTGGAGAAGGTTTGTCACTTTTGTCTACAAGAAATACACCCAAGTCATCCTATTATAATCATTCACAATAAGCATGATCTATTTGCCTCTCTAGAGGGACTCCTAAAGCATCTGGCCACATATGTCAATGAAGACAAGCTCCAAGGGGGCCTTGGCCCATCAAGACACCTTGGTCAAGATTGCATCACACTGTTGTTTGTCTTTGATACAAGATATACAAGGGATATGGCCCACCCCACAAGCCACAATCCATCTGTTCACGAGCCTTCTTTTAAAGGTACTAATGGTTGAAGTGATCAAACTAGGCAATGCCAGAGCTCAATCTAGGATTAATAAGAGAGAAGATAGGAAGTGAGGACCATTGTGCTCTTCAACTTGTAAATACCATGTTCCTCCTATACCCATGGCACACGATCTTCCTCATCGAACTATCTAGAATCCCAAAGGACTCCACAATGAGCGCCAATCCACATATCTTGCTCACCACGAGCAAATGGTAATCAAGCCTTGGAATATAGAGAATCTCCCACATAAAGGCACCACCTCCACCATTGTGAATGATTTGAATCTCACCTATGCCATGCGCAAGGATGGAAGAGTTGTTACCAATGTAGACTTTAACTTACATCAAGTACAAAGGGTCTATTCTCTCTTTTGAAGGGAGTCGTGTGACCACAAGCGCCACTATCCACAAACCATTCACAAGCATGAGGGCCCGAGAAGCTTGCTTCAAGCTATATGAAGTAGTAGATAAAGAAGCCATCAAGGGTGGAAGGGGAGAAGAGGAGGGTGTAGAGGAAGCAAGGAGGGAGTCAAAGACGAAGAAGAGGTGCCAAGAGGACCTAGAAGAAAGGAAAGAGATAGATGTTTTTTGGGGGTAGCTATACCATGGCATTGCTACCAGAAACACCTATATAGGGAGTAGTGGTGACTCTGAGCCTTGCTTGGTTTCCACTCTACCTGTGATTCCCTATACCCAATGGTGAACCCTTTTATATGTAGCCCACGAGGGTGTAGTCTTGGGATGTGCCTATGTTGTACCGTTTCTTTGATTGAATAATACAAGAGTATACCTTGCTCTCACATATCGTGTTACCTTTCTGTGCCATGTTGAGTGAGTGACGAGTGCAGATCGTGGTGGAGACCCCCAGGCCCAACCACATGGATTAGATGTTTCAAATGCGAGGGACCACACTATCAAAACAGTTGCCCCATGGAAGACACGGTCATTATCTACATTGATGATCTCCTAGTATATAGCAAAACCGTAGAAGAACACAAACAGCACTTACGCTTAGTTTTTGAGAAGCTATGACAACATAAGCTATATGCCAAACCAGAGAAATGTGAGTTTACAATAAAGGAGTTAGAATTCCTAGGATTCATTGTGGGAGCGGCCGGTATCAAAGTGGACCCCCAGAAAGTAAAAGCAATCCCAAAATGGTTTGTATACTGAAGACTATGAGAGAAGTGCGGGAGTTCCTCGATTTCATAGTATTCTATAGAAGGTTCATCAAGGATTACAACCTCATCATCGCACCACTATTCCACCTCACCAAAGAAGATAACACCTTTACATGGGGCAACGAGCAACAGGATGCTTTTGAGCTGATGAAGAAATGCATGAGTCAAACCCTTGACCTAAGAGTATCCAACTTCACCAAACCCTTTGAGATCTCCACAAATACATCAAATTATGGCATTGGGGGCGTGTTGATGCAAGAAGGCCACCCTGGCTTATGAATCCAAGAAGTTTACAGATGCTGAAACCAAATGGAGCACACATGAGAAGGAGATGCTCGCAGTAATCCACTGCCTCAAAAAATGGAAGCATTATGTTCAGGACAAACACACAGTAGTCTTCACCGACAACATCTCCCTCAAATACTTCCAATCCCAACCAAAGCTATCTGCCAAACAAGCTCGCTGGCTAGACTTCCTAGCCGAATTTGACTTGGAGATCAAATACAGGCCAGGCTCCACCAACAAGATAGCAAATGCCTTAAGCCGTAAAGCTGATTTAAAAGATGTCAATGTGGTCAACAGCAATTTCCTCGAATTAGTGAAGGCGGCTTTGGAACAGGACCAAGACATGCACAAAATTATACAAGATGTGGAAGCTCACAAGACACCGCATGGCATGTATAACCTCAAGGAGGGAATCTTGTTCGTAGGAAAGAGATTGTACATCCCCAACAATGTGGAGTTGAAGAAACTCATCTTACATGAAATACATGATGGAAAACTAGGTGGACACAAAGGACAAAGCAAAACACTTGAGGCCCTAAGGAAGCAGTTCTTTTGGCTAAACATGAAAGAAAAAGTCATAGACTACATCAAGACATATCCTACATGCCAACTTGTGAAGGCACCACGCTCTAAGCTAGCAGGCTTACTCCAACCAATGCTAGTACCTAGCCGCCCATGGGATGTAATTAGCATGGATTTCATTATGGAGCTCCCCAAATTCCATGGATACACCATCATCTTTGTAGTGGTGGACAATTTCTCCAAGCAATCTCACTTTATCCCTACCAAGCCACCATTGAATCAAACACAGACCAGGCTCCACCAACAAGATAGCAAATGCCTTAAGCCATAAAGCTGATTTGAAAGTTGTCAGTGTGGTCAACAGCAATTTCCTCGAATTAGTGAAGGAGGCTTTGGAACAGGACCAAGACATGCACAAAATTATACAAGATGTGGAAGCTGACGAGACACCACATGGCATGTATAACCTCGAGGAGGGAATCTTGTTGCAACAGTGGTTGAAGCTCTGAAAAGGCTGCATTTTCAGCCTTTCATAGCAGATTTTGAGTTTTTATTATCTTTGGTATTACACTAACCTTAAGATTTAGGCGAAGGTAGTTCTAGCCAGCTGCCCGAGGATTCAAGTCACCTCATGATTTGGCTACTCCATTGAGAGTAAGAAAGAGATTGTACATCCCCAACAATGCGCACTTGAAGAAACTCATCTTACATGAAATACATGATGGAAAACTAGGTGGACACAAAGGATAGAGCAAAACACTTGAGACCCTAACGAAGCAGTTCTTTTGGCCAAACATGAAAGAAGTCATAGACTACATCAAGACATGTCCTACATGCCAACTTGTGAAGGTACCACGCTCTAAGCTAGTAGGCTTACTCCAACCAATACCAATACCTAGCCGCCCATGGGATGTAATTAGCATGGATTTCATTATGGAGCTTCCCGAATCCCATGGATACACCATCTTTGTAGTGGTGGACTATTTCTCCAAGCAAGCTCACTTTATCCCTGCCAAGCCACCATTAAATGCCAAGGAGGTAGCCCGCCTCTTCTTTACACGTGTTCAAGCTACATGGTCTACCCTTAGCCATAGTGTCAAAAAGAGATAGAAGATTCATGAGTGACGTGGAAGGAACTCTTCAAGACCCTAGAAACATAGTTGCGATTCTCATCATCCTTCCACCCCGAGACAGATGAGTAAACAGAGAGAGTCAACCAAGGCATTGAAGACTATCTCAGGAGTTACGCCCGAGTGGACCAAAAGGATTGGGCCTTGTACCTCGATGTGCTGGAGTTTCACTACAACAGCTCCATCCACTCTGCCACAGGTTACACACCCTTTGAATTGACCACAGGAAAACAAGTCATCACCCACCCCCCCCTTGTCTTAGCATCTGGAGCGGCCAAAGCTGAAGATCAAGATGCAAAAGAATTCTTGAAGAAATGTAGGGACCAAAATGCGGTAGCCAAGCAAAGCCTAGTACCTTGCTTTTGATTTTTGTCGCATTTAGAGTAGGATAGGTAGGAGAAATAAGAGGAAATCAGAGAGGGAAGCTTGAAGTTCAATGCTGTAAAACAATCCTAAAGAATAGGGCAATAATAGGGGAAAATGAAAACAAAAGAGTGCTCAGATATCTCAAAGTCGAAGGTCGAGTGATTGGGAACGTCAAGGTACAGGCCAGTGAGGGTTTGAGGTCCTGTGTGACCAGGAAAAACCTCATTTACAATTCTGGCTTTGTGTGTGTGTGTGTGTGAGAGAGAGAGAGAGAGAGAGAAAGAGAGAGGAAGAGAGAGCTTGTAGGTCTAGGTCTACATCAAATTGATCGGAGCATATCGAGACTTTCTGTGAGATTCAGGTATGGAATGCCCTTGGCCTATACTCCTCCTTGATTCCTGGAAGTTTTGGTAGCTACTAGCAACATCTATATCTAGATTATTGGCAAATAAGTGATCATGACAAAGCAAGCCAACAAAAAGAGAAAGACCGTACTTTTCACCAAGGGCAACATGGTCCTAGTTAGCTCCAAGAATATGTCACTCCCAAAGAATATGAGCCCCAAATCAATCCCTACTACTATGGACCCTACCGCATTACTCAAGTGTTGAATGAAGTCACCTACAAGCTTGACCTACCAGAAAGTATTTGTGTTCATAATGCCTTTCATGCTCGACTTCTACGCAAGTTCTATCCCAACAACCAATGGGGGCAGCACGTACCAATGCTCCATTCCAACAGCCCCTTCGAAGTAGAAGCATTCCTTCGACACCAAAAATAAAAAGAATACCCAGAGTATCTCACCAAGTGGCACAGGTGCTCTCTCAAGGAAGCCACTTGGATTTTGGAAGTGGAGGCACACGAACATAGCAAAGACGCCTTCGCCATCTGGCTCAAGGAGAATCCCACCAATTCTTCCAATGCCCCTTGAGTCATCCCAAAAACAACCCTCATCATAGGCCCAGTAACGCCTCCACTCCTCAAATGTAACTAAGTCGAGGGTGAACTTGCATGGTAACCCAAAAAGCCCCTTCTAATTCTAGATAGGCAAACACTAACCAGCTTGCTAGAAAAAGTTGTGTTAAGACACCCAAGTCCTAGTGCGCCACACTCGCCAATCTGATAGTATAGACTGCGTTAAGACCCTGCGAATGTCTCACTAAGTCCTAGACCGCCAGCTCGTTAAAAAAAGTTGTGTTAAGACCCCGGATGAGTCAAATAAGCTCTTACCCTTAGATTGCTGAGGACAGCAATCTAATAAGCAGGGGTGAGTGTAAGGGTTTTGTAGTTATACCATGGTGTTGCTACCAAAAACACCTATATAGAGAGTAGTAGTGACTCTGAGCCCTGCTAGGTTTCCACTCTACATGTGATTCCCTATACCCACTGGTGAACCCTCTTATGTGCGGCGTCACAAGGGTGTAGTCCTGGGATGTGCCTATGTTGTACCGTTTCTTTGATTGAATAATACAAGAGTATACCTTGCTCTCACATATCGTGTTACCTTTTTGTGCCATGTTGAGTGAGTAACGAGTGCACGCACATCACGAAGGGGAGAAGGGGGGGGGGAGAGGGGGGGATTATTTGTGTTAGTTGAAGACAAAGAACCACCTATAACAAAAGAACCATCAATTGGATCCTTGGAGGCCACAACCTCATTGAAGATCGCATCCTTGCTTACCTCGATCTTTTGAGACGTCAGATCATAGAGTTGATAGCTCTTCATGGTCATACTGTAACCAACCAAAATAAGCTTCTTCAACTTGGAATCAAGTTTACTCTGCCTTTTCTTCTTGTCCACATAGACACATGCCTCGCATCCAAAGATACGAAAGTGGGAAACGGAAGCCTTTTTCCCAAAGAAAGTATGGTAGGGAATCACATCCTACAATCCCAAAGTAAGTGACCTATTGCAGATATGGACTATAGTAGCCACAACCTCACTCCATAAGAAATAAGGAAGACCCCTATGCTCCAACATCAATCAGGCCATCTCAAGCATGGCCCAATATGCACGCTCCACCACACCATTTTCAAATGGTGTGTTCGAATGGAAATATTCCATCTGAATACCTTGATCCTTGCAAAACTCTAAAAATAGGTTAGAACAAAACTCACCGTTGTGATCAACTCGAACACCACGAATTTTGAAGGAGGTTTGCTTCCCCGCAAACACCTTCCACTCATAGAAACAGGAGTACACCTTGCTCTTATACTCCAAGAAATAGAACCACACATAATTACTTAAGTCATCAATTATCAGCATAAGGTACTTGGCCTTCCCAAGGGAAGCTATGCCCATAGGTCTACAAAGGTCAATATGAACCAACTCAAGCGAGGTAGATGCCCTCCGAGCAGCAACCTATGGATGAGGCTACCTATGTTGCTTGCCCGTCAAGTAGCTAGGACATAGGGTGTGTACGAGAGGGAAATCTAAAAGTCCCTCAATCATCTTCCTCCTTGAAGTCCGCCTTATAACATCAAGATTCAAATGCCCATAACAAGCATAGCAAAGCAGTCCAAGCTCATGAAAAGCCTGCACAGCAAGGACTGAGAGTGTGTAGAGTCCACTCTTTTATGTACCTATCCAAAGAGCAACTCTTGAAGATGCATCCTCAACCATCACTGCATCCTAGGTAAAGATGACTCAAGTACCTAGTTGTGTAGCTATGTGGGACTATAAACAAACAGAAGATTAAAGCCCAAATCAAGTACATAGAGGACTTTTGTGGAAGAAGAATGTTGATCGAACGATAAGGGAATGGTCCCCACTCCATGCACGAGAGCTGAAGAGTTGCCACCAATGGTGACGAATCCCCCTCTAGATCGCATATCCTGAAGCCAATCTTGGCAATAAGTCATTTGGAAAGAGGCCCCACTCTCCACGAGCTAAGGTTGCTTCTCAAAAGAAGAAGAAGCAAAAGCCATACCCTTCACCTCAGACAAGTGTACAAAGACACACTCAGTGGTGGCAGGTGTAGCCTTCAAATCCTTGGACCCCTCTTTAGGCTTCAAATGGGGGTACTTTTGCTAGCACTTCTCCTCATGATAAGTGCCCTTCCCACAATGTGGACACTTGGGCTTCTTCTTCTCATCCTTGGAATCATTCTTCTTGTCCTTCTGTTTGTTAGTTGGTGGCTTTCGCTTTTTTTCCCCACCCCCAAGACTTGCAGTAAAAGCCTTCGTGGAGCCAAATCAACTAGTCCCATCTCTTTGAGACGCTCATCGTGCTCCAAGTCAAGTGGTGAAAGCTCCTTCCGAAAAAGAGTATTTCGAGTTCCCAAAGTCAAAAGGCTGGTGTAGAAGATATCGTACTTAGGAGATGGTACTTGGGTCAATAGAATCATGGCCATATCCTCTGAAAATATCATCCTTCCAAGGGATGCAAGCTTGTCCTGTATATCCTCTAGTTTGTTGATGTGATCCTTTCTAGAATGAGAGTCATCAATACCAGGCATCCGAAGCTTCTTCTCCAAGGAGATCCTATGGACAAACGTCTTCTGATGGTAAAAAGATACAAGCTTCTTCCACACCCTCAACACAATCTTAAATTTGAGAACATGAACCAAGATAGAATCCTAAAAACTCATAAAGAGAAAGGATTGAGCTCAAGAGTTGAGCCAATCCCAAAGGGCTACACGATCCATCAATGACCCATGTGTGGATTTTTCCACAGGCCGGGAAACAGGGAGAGAAATAAATTCCCAAAGGTTGCAGGTGTCGAGAATGCACTCCACCTTACATGACCATAGAGAATAGTTGGAACCATCCAACTTGTCTTCTTTGGGCAAAGAAGGAAACACTGGCTTCTCTACAGTGGGTGCCATGTAAGACATCTTCAAGCCAGTAGACCGCACCTTATGAGAAACATGAAGGGAGGATTGAGGAGAGGGTTGCTCCGAACGGGGAGTCTGCACAGGGGACTTTGACCTCCAATAATCCCACCGTTGGTCTAAAGGATAACGAGAGACCTCATCCTTTGAGTCATGAAAGCCAAAAACTAGCATTGAGACATCTTTGAAACTTGCACTCACCTAAGAATCCGTATTTGAAGAAGCAACAATACACATACAGAAGAACGATCAACTACAGTCGATGTAGATGTGCCACATGTGTACGAAAGACTGTGGCTTGCTGCCAAAGATTATTGCCTACAATCAAAGATTGACGCCTGGGTCAAAAACCAATCAACTAGAGCAGCAATGTGTGCCTTCCAAGAGGTGTATTGTCTTGTAATCTCATCATATATTCCATTTCATTCTTGCATCTTCTTAGCCATCTCCTTCCTATTTGTCATATGGCCTCATCACACATTGCTACCATCATCTCTTTGATATTTCCCATATCTTGATCCTGCATTTTGTACGTCTCAGAGCACTTCTAAGCCTTTCTTCATGTGACAATCTGTCATCTTGTTGACGCTACCCTAAAAAATCAAGTATTTCTCGCTCTTCTCCCCTCTTGTGCAACTACTAGATGTTGGGGATACCCAACTTCTCTTAGGGGACCCCATCATATCCTTGAGATCCGACTGCTATCTCATTAAGGGTAGTCACCAAAATGCCATGGTCAAGCGAGGTATGCTCCAACGGGCTACATTATTTTGGGGGCTATGCAATGGGAAAAACTCGAGACAGGGCATGGTGGTAGGGCAAGGCGGGGCAAAAGGCTAATGGCACCTACTACTACCACGTTAGAGAGAACAGCTACTCGACAATTGCCGACGCACAGCTCCTGACAAAGTATCAGCTGCACTTTTTGATAATGTTGATAATGACTACCTTTTTAACAATGTTGTTGACAAATGCGCCTATGACGAACGACTACTACCATGTCAAAAAGAAACGATTGACAAGTAGTGAACAAGAAGCGAATGGGTGATACGGGCAAGTGGCGAGTAGGCCATCGCACAAATGGCAAACGGGTAGGAGGCATGGTCGAGTGGTAGGCAGATAAGCAGGTGACATACGCGCATACGAGAGAGAGAGAGAGAGAGAGAGAGAGAGAGAGAGAGAGAGAGAGAGAGAGAGAGAGAGATTAACGTCTACGTAAGGCCAATGTGGCCTATGAGACAAAATCCAAAGTACATCCATGTCTAATGTCATCTCATCAATAAGGTAAAGATAACACTACAAATAAGTGGGTGGCCTATGAAACAATACTGAAAATATACTGAAAATAACTATACGATGGGACTATACTAGGGTTGAACCATGTGTAGTGTTGTTCCATCGATAGAAAAGAAACGGAAAGGTAAGGAGAACCACATCTGATAGAGCCATGTACAAAAGTGTGTTGGAGACTATGGGCTGTAGCTGATCTCAAGATCTGCACATGATCTCAGCTATGATGCAGTCCCCAGCTGCTTCACTGATATGTCTGGTGGTGAGTCTTCGGTGTCTCATGATAATGGCTCTAATCCGGCTGTGGTGTGGCCTCCTCGAATGTGGTCCTAGTAGACGGGGTGGTCATGCTCGACAAAGGGAAATGACTCTATCCAATGTGACTCCATGGAGTGGCCTGTAAGGTGTCTAGAGTGAAAGGTGAGAAGGATCGAAGCTTGCACACGAGCCATGGCGAGAGAGCAAGAGCAAGAAAAGAGAGAGACAAGAAATGGGAACTCCAACAGTCACAATGTGTGACCAGGCCTTCCTTTATTCAAACTGTCACTAAAAGAATAAAGAATAAAGTGACGTGACGGGCGCCCACCACCTGCAGTGTGCAGTGGCGGGTACTGTCAGTGTAGTAATACACGGGGCGGCACGGCGGAGGCGCCTTTACCCCCAACAACCTCCCACTTAAAGGCGAATCTGCCCTAGTGAGAGAGAAAAGAAAAAGAAAAGACAGTACAAATGTACATAGGTACAAGGGATGAGGAAAGGCGACATCTCATCCAAAGCCCATCAACCTCCTGAGGAAGGCAAAGCGCTCAGTAGTGAGGCTCTTCGTGAGCAGATCTACAAGATTCTCGTCAGTGGAGATTTTGACAAGGTCAACAGACCTGTCCTCCACGACACCACGTATGAAGTGATACCTCACCTCAATGTGTTTCGTCTTCGCATGGAAGACCGGATTCTTAGCCAACTGAATGGCACTCATAGAATCCGAATGCAGTGTAGGTGTAGCATCAATCCCAAGGTCAGCAACTAGACGGCCTAACCATATGGCCTCCTTGCAAGCCTCAGTGGCTACAATATACTCGGCCTCAGTGGTAGACAAAGCCGTACACTTCTAAACCCTGGACATCCAAGAGACAGTCCCTCCAGCATAGGTGAATACATAGCCAGAAGTGGACTTCCTACTATCTGCATGTCCTGCATAATCGGAGTCAGTGTACCCCACGACCCCTGTATCCTGGCTGCCATAGCAAATACACATATCTGCTGTGCCCTTCAGGTACCTCATGATACCCTTCACGGCATCCCAATGTCTGCTGCCAGGTGTAGCCATATAGCGTGCCACAACACCAACTGCATGCGTAATATCTGGACGAGTGGCTATCATGGCATACATCAAACTGCCCACGGCTGAAGCATAAGGGATATTGGCCATCTCGGCCCTCTGCTCATCTGTCTGCGGACAATCGGCCTGTGATACCTTCACATAAGAAGGTAATGGACAGTCAATAGGCTTTACGTCCTGCATGCGGAAGCGCTCAAGGACTTTATGAATGTACTTCCGCTGTGAGAGATACAAAAGCCCCTGATGCCTATCGCGCTTAATGCGCATCCGAAGTATATGTGAGGCCTGTCCCAAATCCTTCATCTCAAAGCTCTTCTTCAGCTGAGATTTAAGAGCATCTAGCTTATCATGAGCTTTCCCTGCTATCAGCATATCATCAACATAGAGTACCAAGATAAGCAAACTGCCATTACGGGCTTTCTTCGTGTAAAGACACGGATCCATAGCACTCCTGCTGTAGCCCTGTGACTGCATAAAGGCATCAAACTTATGATACCATTCCCTAGGTGCCTGCTTCAAGCCATACAAGCTCTTCTTCAACTTGCACACTAGGTGCTCCCTGCCAGGTTCTGCAAAGCCCTTAGGCTGATCCATATAGATCTCATCATGCAAGTCCCCATGTAGAAAAGCCGTCTTGACATCCATCTGATATAGATCTAAGTCAAGCTGTGCAACCAAAGCCAAGACTAAGCGCAGGGTGGTCATCTTAACCACAGGAGAGAAGACCTCATCAAAGTCCACACCATGTTCCTGCTTAAAACCCTTTGCTACCAATCTAGCCTTGTATGCCGGCTTGGGGTGTCCAGGGGTACTTTTCAGCTTGTACACCCACTTGCATGGCAAAGCCTTCTTGCCCTTAGGCAAGGCAACCAAATCCCAAGTCTCATAGCCCTCTTCCAGGAGTGACTGTCACCCCTGCGCATAGCCTCATCATAAGTGAAAGGCTCTCCTGCATCTGTAACCAAAACATAATGCATAGAGGACTGAAATCTGTCAGGTGGGCGTCTGTCTCTAGCAGACCGTCTCACCGCAGGCTCTACTGCCTGTCTAACTGCCTGTCCAACACCCTGGCCCTGTGGAGGAACTGCTGCAGGCTGTACTACTGGCTGTGCTGGAGCTCTAGGCTCCTCCTGAAAGATCACTCTGCGGATCTCAACCACCTTCTCAGGCTGCCTGTGCATCTTGTCTTCATGGAAGACGACATCATGGCTGCGTACTATTTTCCGCGCCTGCGGATCCCATAGGCGATAGCCCATCTCTCCTGACTCACCATAGCCAAGGAATATGCATTTAATGCTCTTTGGATCCAATTTGCTCCTCTTGTCTTTGGGCACATGGCAGAATGCCTCACATCCAAAGACACGGAGATGCGCATAAGAGGATGGCTTACCAGCCTAAACTTCCTCTGCAACCTGGAAATCCAATCCACTGGAAGGCGATCGGTTTATGACATGCACTGCCGTACTAACTACCTCAGCCCAAAAACTCTAGGGTAGGCCTGCATGGCTAAGCATAGAGCGCACACGCTCCTGAATAGTCCTGTTCATGCGCTCAGCCAAACCATTCTGGGGTGGGGTGTAAGGGGCGGTCAGCTGACGCTTAATACCCCTGTCATCACAAAACTGCTCAAAAGCATGCGAGACATATTCTCCCCCATTATCTGTCCTAATGCATTTCAGCCTATACCCAGTCTGGTTCTCAACAAGAGCAAGCCATCTCTGAAAATTTGCCAAGACATCGGACTTCTGCTTTATGGGATAAGCCCACACTTTCCTAGAAAAATCATCAATGAAGGTAACGAAGTACTTCGCGCCACCCATAGACATGCAAGGCATAGGCCCACAAACATCGGAATGCACCAATGCCAAGGGCTCACTCATGCGTGGCCTACCCGATTTCTTATGCGTAGACCTATTCTGCTTACCATAAAAACAATGATCACACGAGTCAAAACATGCATAAAGGTGATATCCTGCGAAGTCAGGTTCTTCAGTATAGCATGGAACTGGCTCAAGTGAGCAGACATAGTCGCACTATCCTTCATGCGCAGATCCATAAGCTGCTTCAACCAGTACATCTGACTCGCCGGACTTTTCTTATCATAAAGATTATTGATCTTATTCCATAGATCCCATGCACTCTGTGCTTCCTCAAATACATTATAATGTACCTGTTTAGTGAGAGACAATACAATCGTGGACTTGTATAGCTCATCAAGTTCAAGCCAATCGTCATTGTCCATAGTTTCAGGCTGCTCCCCACTCAACCGAAGTGGCTTAATCTGAGATTTTTGCACCAAGACCTGCCAAATTTGACTCTTCCAGTAAGAGTAGTTGGTACCATCCAACTTTGTAATGTTAAAGATGGCACTATCATGCGAAGATGACGCCATTATGCAGGCTGGAAATGCCCAAACAGTCCAAAAACTGCTTGCTGTTTTACTGCAGAAACTGCCCAAAAATGACCAAAACGGGGTCCAAAGGGCGAGCAAAGTGTGCCAAAAGTTGCTGCCCACTTAGTACTAGGTGCGATACACCAAATCAGGATATTTCAGCATGAAAAGTACACCTCAGTCCACCAATAACTGCTTGCTGTAATAAATTGCAGGTATGCAATCTAGAGAGCAAACTGTCCCAAAATAGGATCCAATGTCAAGCAAACAATGCTAGGTCCAAAGCCGGCATGAAACGGACATAAGCAAGGCCAATGACAGTGAAAAGAACATGAGCTCAACACTGAAGCATGTCAAAATAACATCTGCCAGTGAAAGGCACACCCCCAGACACTCTAGGCAAAGTGTTCCTGTAACTGCCAAAACCTAACACAAATAGGTGTCTGCTCAAAGAGAGATCCAAATATGAGACTCAGCTCATAAGCATCCTGTGAACCAAGAGTACATCAATGCATATCCATAAAGATCGAAGTATGATCCCAAAGTCTCAATGCGTATGTAGTTGCTCAAGACATAAACTGCTCCAAATACATGTAAGTGCTCCAATAGCATGCAACTGTCAAAGGTCAAGCAAGCATGTAAAATGCTCCCACTAGCACAAAAGGCGTACAAAGCGAGCTCAGAAGCTCAAATAACCCAAGAGAAAGCACCAGTGATAAGTGACCCTGTCAATGCATCAAGCGCATCCAAGAGAGCATGACATACATGAAGCACCGGTCGTATTAACCATGAAGCAATACATAAGCCCAAATAAGCTCTCGCTCAACTCAATGACATCCAAATAGCAACCAAGATCAGTGATTAAGTAAGCCGGGAATGCTCAAATACATCCAAATCCAAGCTCCAAATGTCGGTATGGCATACACGAACCAAATAGCATAGTCACGAGCCAAAGCATGTAATGCAAAAGCCTAACTGTCAAGCAGAGACATGAGGCATAGGCGGTCCACGAGCATGCCAAGTCGGTCCAAATGCCAGTGAAGACGGAGCTAATGCGAAGCTCAAAAGCATCCCATAATCTCATACATATGCTCCAAGCCGTCCCCAAATATCAGAGACATCATGCCAAAGCTCAAAGCATACATCCGGTATCGGTAGGTAAGTGCCAAAGCCTGTAAAGTACCTTCAGCCCACTATTATTCCAGCATGTATTTACTGTTCTAAACAGTAGATTTCAGCCCCGAATTCAAGCCAAAATCATAGTCAAACCAAATGCATACATCCCCAATACATCCGGGTAGGAAGTAGACCGCATACGGGCATCAAATAAGGTAACCGGAGTAGAGTATAAGCATCAAATGCCAATGCCAAGTGTGGCTGCCCTGTTTCCAGCACTGTATAACAGTAAATAACAGTCCCAAATCAGCCAATATTTCAAGCCAAAATCATGGCATAATCATGTGCATACATTTCCAAGGCAGTAGGCATCATGTAGACCGCATACGGGCATCAAATAGCACAACCGGAATGGAGTATAAGCAACAAATGCTAATGCCAATGGTGCTGCCCTGTTTTCAGCCTGTTATGACAGTTTATGACAGTCCCAAATCTGAAGAAATCAGCCCCGAATGATCAAGACCAATGCCCAAAGCTTGAATGACATCAAACATGAAGTCTATAGCCCTCTTGATCAAGGTAGAGAGCAAGAAGCAATGGCCAAGTGTGGAGCTGAAGTAGATGAGTGCTCGCAGCCTGGAAAAAAATGATGCAATCTGCCCTGTTGGTGCTGAACTTGCTGCTGCTCCACATGGGCTGAAAAGGGGGTAATGGGGGACTCAAGAAGGGCCTATCAAAGGCCTATGACAAGCCTCTTTGAGCCTTGATAGGTGTAAGGCACAATATGAGGGGAATAAGCTTCAAGAGTTTGAAGCCATGGCTGCCCTTGCTGTTTGCAACCTGTAGACTGAAATAAGACCCTGAAAGAATGATCAAATACCTCAGTATCAATGCCTTGAAGGTGCCTCAATAGGCTGGGAAGGTGCTCGGGAAGGTGGGGAGTGACGAGAGCTCGGGGAGATCGGATATGGCTGCCAGGATGGAGATCCAATGCGTGAAGCGAGTCGATGCGAAGGTCGGGAAGCACCGAGTCAAGCTCGAGCAAGAGAATACCAAGCTCTGATACCAATTGAAAGGTGAGAAGGATCGAAGCTTGCACGCGAGCTATGGCGGGAGAGCAAGAGCAAGAAAAGAGAGAGACAAGAAATGGGAACTCCAACAGTCACAATGTATGACCGGGCCTTCCTTTATTCAAACTGTCACTAAAACAATAAAGAATAAAGTGACGTGATGGGCGCCCGCCACCTGCAGTGTGCAGTGGCGGGTATTGTCAGTGTAGTAATACACGGGGCGGCACTGTCAGTGTAGTAATACACGGGGCGGCACGGCGGAGGCGCCTTTACCCCCAACATAGAGGGGTGGCTCTGTCTCTGCTAAGCTGGTAGTGTCAATAGGTTCAGCTCTGTAGAAGAAGTCTATCCCTGCTCTCTTTGTGTGTTCTTTTGGATGAGTTGGCCTTCTATCTCACAATAGTGCAGTTCGGCGCCTCTCGAGCTCCAGGAGGAAAAGACAACCTAGGCATCTCTCGTCATCGTACTCCATGATGCGACGAAGGGCTCCAAATCCATCACAAAAGAGGCAGTGGTACCGTCCTCGTATGTCATAGTATACTATGCATCTGCATATGTAGTGCTTCTCCATCTCAAGCTTTTGACCACAAAGTTGGCAAGTCCTATTCTCTGCTAGGGTATTTGTCCATCTACCTACCTGGTACATGCATCATGCAAAGATTGCAAGACATTGGAGTACCAGAGGGTATATGATGGGATATCTATGTATTATATAAGGCAGTGATAAGTCATGTATGAGCACTTGGGGGGCTATCAGAGAGGATTGACAATACCATAGGAGTGAAACAAGGATGTCTACTTTCACCCACATTGTTTGGTCTATACATAGATGAAGTGTCTGGACTCTGATTACATAGACCAAGGAGGAGGAGTTAGAGCCACCCTGGCCAGGGTGCTGATACCGATATTACTGTATGCATATGATATTGTTCTCATTTCAGATTCATTGGAGGGATTGCAATGCCGTCTAGACACTTTGCACATCTTCTGTAGAGATAAAGACCTCACAGTGAACCTTGGAAAGACCAAAACCATGGTTTTCAATACTTCAACGGCATGGGTGACTAGATCTATGTACCAGTTCACATTTGGGGGAGACATACTGGAGCATATGAGAAAATATCTCTATTTGGGAGTCACCTTCTCTGGCCCACGTTTTTCGTTGAGAGAGGCATCAGAGTCACGTCTAGCATGTGGATATGTAGCACTAGGGGCGCTCGACAGTCAATGTGCTCACATACAGTTCCAAGAACCCCACACCAAACTTTGGTTGTTTGACACCCTAGTCACACCTACATTACTATATGGAGCAGAGGTATGGGATTGCAGCTTGTACCATAGGCGTCCTAGCCCACTCACTGATCAGATTGGAGTAGAGAGGGATTATTATGATAGTTGGGATAGCATGGAAAGGCCATTGATCATGATGATAGCACGCATGACTAGGAGTAAGCCCTCCACCCCACATCCCATTGTCAAAGCAGAGCTAGGGGCAACATCTATAGTTAAGGAGGCACTCTTGAGAGAATCTACCCAAAGTAGATAAAGAGAAAGAGATACTTCAACCAGAGCAAATAGTCTTCCATATTGTCAGAAAACGAGGAAGTAGCATTTTTAGAAGGTTCCTTTTGAAATTTAAAATTTACTTTCATTTAGATTCCAAACAAATGCCAGATGTCCAAAAACACTTGGAGCTTATAAAGAAGTTGTAGGACTAGAAATACTTCAAATGTCTTGAGGACAAGACGGATTTTAAAAGGAAGGAATGTAACCAACCTTTTGTGTATCAACTATTACCAAGACATATTGACTCAATGATTCAAGTTAATTTGATTCTTATTTACTTTGAAAGGCGATTTACATTATTTGAATGTTTCAAAATATGATAAAATGTTCATCTTTCTATTCAAGGATAGCCAATGGCCAGAAAGCCCTAGAATTATAATTGGGTCATCATTGAGGAGATGCCCAAGAGAAACTATAAGTTTAGTTGGGCAATCACATTCTTGACCAAAGAGCCCAAATAACTAAGATTTTTTCACTCAAATAGTCATATTGACTAAAAGCAAAGTGGTTCAAAAAGTAAAGTCAGATACTCATGATCAAAGAAACAAACCATGAACCAATGAACCTATACAATTAGGCTCTCCAGAACCTAATTTGGCGATCCCTAAAATTTAGGAGATTACTATTTTTGAAACTTACTTGAATGGAAATTCTATTCATATCAAAGGATCCAAAATTTTGCAAGGCACAATTTTGTCTCTAGCAACTATCACAAATTCTTAACCATTTGAGAGATTTTTAGAGTAGAAGGTTTAGAAGCTTCTTTCTTTGAAAAGTCACATGTGGTATCTACAATAGGACCTCTCATTTTGGAGAGACAAGTGTCCCTACAAGTGTCCCTACACTTGTCACTTTCAACAAATATTTGTTATTTGTAGCCTCTACTTTCCACTTTTAAGCACCGAAGCCCCACGCCTATATATTGGAGATCTCTCACTTCAATTTGAACAAGCTCATGTTGAAATTTCAACCACATGCTTTGTTCTCTCCTATCTATCACTCATCCAAGAAGCACTTTCTACTTAGCTTGATCTACTTCAAGCATTAAAAAAGAAAATCAGCTTGCTGCCAGGAGTATAATAAAATAAGAGTTTCAAAACCCCAATTTTTAAAAAACAACAAATCAGTCCTTTGTATACAGTTCAAGCACTTAGTGCTCGTGGTTTGTTTCAATAAATTCCTAGGGCCAGTTCTCTTCTCAATGTGATGTCGATTCTCTCCTCTCTCTCTTCCCCCCTCTATCTTCTAATTTTCATGGTGAAAGCTGATCAAGTTGGTTAAGTTCAAAGTATTGTTATTCTTACGTTCTTCCCTACGCTTGCATGTTTTCTTGATACAAGAGTGATACAAGACTAGATCAAAGACAAGACAAGAATTAGAGATACATAACTTGAACTAGAACTAGAGATAACTTATTCGTCGCAAGAGTCTCACAATTGGTGTTAGTAAGACTAAAAGGCTTGTAGCCCAAAGCCCCCCATTTGTACTAGAGTTGAGGATGGGCATAGTGGTGCTCACATATCAAAAGTTCTCTATGTGTCAAGTTTAGATTATCATCTTCTTTCAATGAGCAAGATTTCTGTTCTTCGCCTTATAGTCGAGTTCGATAAGGACTCATTTTGAGTTCTTGATGAAAGTTCGTAACAAGTTCTTTGTGCACGTCACAAGAAGAATGGAGCCTACAAGATAGGAACTTCATTTACCTTTACTTCTCTTCTTCTTTCTTCTTAGACAAAATTAAGCTACAGTATGCTCAATTTGGCCACCTCAATTTCAAGTATCTTCAGAAGGCAGCTAATGGTCAACTTGCTCGTGGATTGCCGAAGTTTGGGGTGAGCCACCTGCCATGTGTGTCTTGTATTCGTAGCAAGTAGTATAGAGACGTAATTCCCAATAACACTTCACATAGGGCAAAGGTGCCCTACAAGTTGCAGCTTGTTTCAACACACTTGCGTGGACCAAGGAGCATGAAGTTCTTGAGGCGAATTTATACTTTATGCTAATTGTTGATGATTTTAGCAAGATGTCATGAACGTACTTCTTGGAGTTGAACTTTGAAGCATTCTCACTTTAAGAATTTGGTTAATCTTCGAGGAGAACAAGTCTAGTAGCATACTCAAGACCCTGTGATCCGACAAAGAGGGAGAGTTTGTCTCCGACGAGCTAGCTAGGTTTTGTACAAATTGTGGCATTCACTAAGAGTTTGCCAAGACGAAATCGAGATGGTGCAAACTTGTAGAGAGTCGTACCCAAGATGTCCAAAGTGAAAATGCCAAAGGCGCTCATTATTCAAAGACTCCTGTGTAGTGGCTAAAGCAAAAAATGGTGGAACTTAACAGTTCTCAACACAATCAACTAGAATAGAAACTAAGTCATCATATAGAGGCCACTAGGTTGGGCCTCGCCGCAAGGACTATGGTCGCAGTAAAGAAGATTACTCACCCCCATTGGCAAAGATAATGATCAAATAAAGGTTTCACCCAAGCTAGGATACATAGTACACATCATCCAACAAAGTAATATCCCAACCCTTGTCAAAATCAAACTTGACACAATACTAGTGTATGCCTCACTACGAGCAATCACTAAACCAATTTGAGAGTTTATGACTTTGACTACGGTCATAGTAAAGAATATTGCTCTCCCCAATTGGCAAAGCTACTAAATGGATAAAAGTTTCACCCCAAGTTGGGGGACATAGTATACATCGTCCAATAAAGTGAGATCCTAGCCCTCATAAGATTCAAACTTGGCACAACCTAGACTATGAATATGGACCAAGGAGTTCTTCCCACATCAGACATTTCTGGCTGCAAGGGCTCGGGAGACAAAAATGTCCTACATAGGGGTCATTTGACAAGTGGCTTCACTATCCACAATCTGAACAAGTGAAGATGCACTCAATCGGATAGAGTGGGCCTTTGTAGCCACCTTGTCAAGAGGTAACCTTCAAACATCTAAGCTAGTGTCCTTTGATATCTCTACAAAGACAGGGTGGACTTATGGTCCAGTAAACCAATTAGACATGCCCTCTGGAGTTGAGAATGAAACTGGCCGTGATGGCTGACCGATGGGAATGGGGATCTCAGTCCTTCACTTGCTCCTGATTTTGGTTGGCATTGTTGAGCCAAAAAATGCATTATAAACTAGTTAGCTCTTTAAAACAGCCCAAAACCTGCAATTGCCCAAAGTTCCATTTAACAATGCGTGATCCTAGAGACTCGAGAGTGTTTATGTCTCATAGGTCAAATCCTAATCTAGAAGGATCCACTCATCTATAAATAGACAAGCTGCCTACCATTCAATCTCATCTCTTGTCTTGCACGTTTCAATCATCAGCTCTCCTCCAATGGCTGTTCAGCCCATCACGACTACCGCCACATCATCACTAGCCTCCAACGCCCTACCAATGTTGCTGCCCTACTGTCAAACCTCTCCTCAGCATCATTCAGCTTGCATTTACTATAGTGCAAGCTCAATCTACATCAAATCTTCCTCCTACAACTATCATCTAGCCTCCCACTCCTACCAATGATCAGGTGTCATCATCTTTAGGCAGTTACATTGCTGGATTTACCAATTCTAGGCCTAGAGACTGCTGCATTTTAGTTTCTTGTCTACTATCCTTCCACTGTCTACATCATCTCATCTCTAACTAGTGGTTGCAGCACTTGGGATCCATTTTTGGCGGACATCACCCTCTCACTACTCCCTCAACTTGTTTCCATTGGAGCCATCGGCTATTGGACAACTCTCCTTTGAGCATGTTTTACACTCTTTCCTTCATTTACAAAATCCATTCATTCACTTTAGAATTATTTTTCTTCTTTGTTTATGTTTGTGATTGCATTTTGCATTTTTGTGTTAGTGTTTGAGTTCATTGTGTTTCAACCGTGGTCATACACTCACTATTTTCTTTTGCAAAACCTAGCATATCTCCACAAACCACATCCACCACCCTGCCGCCCTTGCTAGGGGTTACCCAACTAAGGAGTGGGGGTCTGATTCTTGGGTTTCAATTGGGTACATCTTGCCTTTGATCAACACTCATCGTCAAAATGGCCAACCTTCCAATAGTGTTGGCAATGCCTATTTTTGTTAAATACATTCAGTCATCTAGGTTTCAAAAGCACACTAGATGTTTCCTTGTGATTCACTTGATTGGTTTTATTTTTGGATTTGACGTTGATTTTGATTTTGATTTTGTCTCTTCTTGCTTTGCCCTTGCAACCCCCTCTAAGAGGTAGTGACAAGAGCCCTCTCTAACGAGGCGTGCTATGAAACTAATCAAGCAGCGGAGCATAATGCAGCAACAGTTGAGTCAACTCATAGAACATTGGCATAATTGACTATTTAATTATTTGTTGAATGGAATTAAAGTATTTTTTTGGTAGCTTGTTAAGGACCAACGTGACCTGGTCATTAAGGGACTTAAGAGCCCCCATATGTTGGGAATAAAGGCCCTCGTGCCTTTAAATGTGCTCGGGTGTGAACACACCCTTAGCACTTGTACTTACACATATATATCTATCTAAAAACTTAAAGGTACACACTCGTTATTGTACCAAAAAACGTGCTCACTCTCTGCTCTGCTCTACTCTCTCTCACTCTCTCTGTCTCTCGCTGTGCGTAAAGACTGACTGTCTCAATCTTCGTGCCTAACCCATCACTACAAACTGGTATCAAAGCATAAGGTGCAAACGATCATCAGGTGTGCAAACAACTCGAGTTCGTGTCGAGCAGGGAGTCGACTTGAGTTCTTGACCAAACTGGAGTTGGGTTCAACAAACTGCTAACCAACAGGACCAACGTGGTCCAATGGGGGTGCAGCACGTGCAACGACCAATGGATAGCAAGCAACGAGGACTAGTGGGCAACGAATAGCGTGCAACGGGCGTGCAACGGCCAGCGGGTAGCACGCAGCCTGCAATGAGGGCCAAACGACACGAGCAGGACCAGGCGACTGGTCCAGCATGGACCAGCATGCACCAACGCAACCATCACGAGCGACTTCACAAGCAACCAGGCGGCGATCTGCACAACGCGGGTCAATGGACCCCCCGCCCCCACCCCCGTCACGTTCCTTTTTTCTATTTTTTTAAAGGAAAAATCAGCTTCTACCCCTTTCTTGACGGGGTTTTGCGCGCACAAGTACAAAATCTCAGATCTGTGCAAAATTGAGCCAAAAATTTAGAGCTTTTCCTGAATTTGGGAATCTCAATGCAAAATTGGACAATCTACCTCAGAAATTGCAAAGTCGGTGCACATTTCCCCGGGAATTTTGGGGCTTTTCACATAAAAGTGAATATCTTTGAATTTCACTGAAATTAGTGCACACAGGACTTGGAAAATTTGGGGATTTGACCAGATTTGGTGCGAGCAAGATGCAATAGTGATATCTATCTCAAAAATTGAAGGAATTTTGTGACATTTTGTCCCCAACATTTGGGGCTTTTCATGTACATGCACAAATTGGGCTGAAATTTACCCAATTTCTCGACATTCATGCACATTGGACCCCGTGCAATTTAAGGCTTTTGCAGTTTGGGCAAAATCTGTGCAGCATTTGGTCATTTTATGTACATGCAGGTTGACTTCCACACAATTTGGACATCGACACTTGGTAAAATTTGGAGGTTTTGCTGAAATTGCTCTATTTTGGCAAAATTGGCATGTCCTAATCATGATAGAGAAAATGCAGATGTGTGGTTGATGCTTTGAGCACAAAAATTTTGGGGCTTTTGACCGTGTGTGTCAAATTTTATGCCCGTGGGTACATGTACAACAAAAATGGCAGCTAAAATTTGGGATTTCTCATGTAATGTGATGTATATGCCCTTGGAACAGCTGTAATCAATTGTAGAATGCTGTGGCACATGGTTTGGTGCTTCTAAAAATTTAATTACAGATCTGAAATCTGTGCTTCTACGTGGTTAATTATTGCTGGTTGGTACTTGTTTGTACCTTGGTCACTTGCGTGATAGTTTTGGGCCTGCATTTGCTGATTCTTCTACAAGGGACGCAGTAAATCACATGGCAAAGATGTTGAATGCCATCATTGTGTTTAGAAGGGTCACTTTAAACGTGACTGCTACAAATGGAAGAAAGAGAAAGGAAAGGGAAAGAAGATAGATGATAGCAAGGAAGAGAAGAAAGAGGGTTAACCCAAGAAGAGCAGTGTCAAAATTGAAGAGGAAAATGTAGTCACTCATGACAGTGAGTACAATGAAAATGACGTACTTTTGGTCTCTTCACACTTTGGTGCACATGCTTTACTTGCAAATACAGATGCGGACATGCATACCTGGATTCTCGATTCACGTGCTTCCTGTCATGTCACCCCTCATCGAGATTAGTTCTCTGCCTATACAGGGAGTCGATGTTGTCCATTTTGGGGACAACTATGCATGTGACATTGCAGGTGTTGGCAGTGTGCAATTGCAGTTTCAACATGGCTCTATCTTCATATTTCAGCATGTACGGCATGTACCTCAACTCAAGAAGAGCTTGATTAGCACAGGGCAGCTAGATGATGATGGTTTTCATACCACCTTTGATGATGGAAAATGGAAGATCTGTAAGGGATCTAGAGTGATTCCTAGAGGCTGCAAGAGTGATACTTTGTATCCACTTCATATATCTAGTGTACGCGACCATGTTGTTGCTGTGACCGAGGAACCAAGCGTTTCTTTGTGGCATGGCCGGTTGAGACACATGAGTCAAACAAGAATGAAAGTGCTTTCTCATTTGGGTTACTCCTTGTCTTCGTTATGCTGATTTCGAGCATTGTGATCATTGTATTTATGGTAAACATGCACAGACGTCTCATAAAATGTCTCTTTCTTTGAAATCTTAACCTCTAGAGTTAGTACATTCAAATATATGTCAGATGCCAGGATTATCTTTAGGGGGAAAGAAATATTTTGTCACCTTTGTTGATGATGCTACATGGAAGGTATGTGTTTACCCTATTCATAGCAAGGATGAAGAGCTTGACAAGTTTTGAAAATTCTTGGCATTGGCTGAAAATCAGACAGATAAGACACTTAAGTGTCTTCGCTCTGACAATGGTGGGGAATATGTGTCCAAGGCCTTTCAAGCATTTTGTGACAGCAAAGGGATAAAGAGGGAGCTCACTGCCGCCCATAATTCACCCCAAAATGGAGTTCCAAAGCGTATGAATTGGACCATACAGGATAAGATCCGTACAATGCTGTCTCATGCTGCATTACCCCATGGTTTTTGGGCAGAGGCTGTTATGACAGCCGTAAACTTAATTAATCGGTCACCAAACATGTCTTTGGGGGGCCGGGGGGGGTGTTCCCCAAGAAGCGTGGTCGGGCAAGCCACCTTCATATGCTCACCTGAAAGTGTTTGGCTGCGAGGCTTTTGTGCACATTCGTAAACAAAAACACGGCAAACTTGAGCCAAAGTCTTGTAAATGCATTTTCCTAGGATATGGTGACGAGGGTGAAATGGGATATAGATTATGGGATCCCGAGAAAAGGAAAATAGTACGCAGCAATGATATTATCTTCTAAGAAGATTGCACGCATAAACAACCTGAAAAGACTGAGGAGGTCCGTAGGGTTGTATTTCAGAAAGAAATACCTTTTTGACAGCAAAATGTGCCCGCTGTACAGCAACAAATACGTGCTGTAAATGAACCTGCAAATGCAAAAAATAATGCTGGAGATAGATAATCAGCCAACCATTGCCTATATGTATTTCAGCTTTGTACATACCTAGACTTAGCTGATTCTTTTCTCCTCTTAAGGCACATTGCCTTTAGGTGGAAGGTTGTTGGAAATAAAGGCCCTTGTGCCTTTAAATGTGCTCCGGTGTGAACACACCCTTAGCACTTGTACTTACACATATATATCTATCTAAAAACCTAAAGGTACACAATCGTTATTGTAACTAAAAATGTGCTCACTCTCTGCTTTGCTCCACTTTCTCTCACTCTCTCTGTCTCTCGCTACGCGTAAAAACTGAGTGTCTCGATCTTCATGCCTAACCCGTCACTACACCATAGTGAAGAACTTGACAAGTAATCGGTCATATTCCACCAACTTGACCTTAAGGTCATCCCGATCTATGATCCTTAACTCTTGGAACTCATGGTCGAGATTAATATGACAGGTCCTATCGTGAGCCACATAGTGGTCAATCAAGTGTTCTCACTGCTCCGATGCAAGATCAAAATGTTGTAACTAGGAATGAAACTTTGGGAGTAATCCCTACATCAAGTCGATGACAACGGAGGTATTTCTAGCCTTCCAAGAACAAACAACCTTGTATGAAACAAGGAGGAGAGGGTCTGTTTGGAGTTCCTGTCCCTATACAATGTCCCACAATTTCTAAGATTCAAGGACATGACTCATCAAGCTTGACCAAGTAGCATAGTAAGACATCTTAAAAAGAATCTTGTTAGTGAATGCATGCTTGGTTGGCGAGGAGGAAAAACCACGAGGTGTTGGATAAGATGGGTAGGAAGGATAATAAGGAGAAGGCAGAGGTATTTCTAGCCTTCCAAGAATAGACAACCTTGTATGAAACAAGGAGAGGGTCTCGTTGGAGTTCTATGAGTCAAGGACATGCCTCATTAGATTTGACCAAGTAGTGTAGTTAGACCGGTTAAAATGAGTCTTGTCAATGAATGCATGCTCAACTAGCGAGAAGGAAGAACCATGAAGTGTTGGATAAGATCGGTAAGAAGGATAATAACAAGGAGATGGGTAGGCAAGAATAGGCTGTGATGGTCCGTAAGATATCGCTTGAGGCGGCACTGACTTTATAGCCTTGACCAAATATAAGTTAAGGCACTTGAATATAAGCAATTAGTCTACTAGGTAAAGCCATCGAGGGAAATTGTGGTATTAATTGATCCACACTCGACCAAGCTTGGGAGGGCATTGCTCATGTAAAGCCTAAAAGTGTATGACACAGAGGTCAAGTCTCCCCCATAGGTGCATCTGCACCATCCGAAAAAGAAAAGGTCTGAAAGGATATGCCTACGTTTGAAGAACCCCCCTGTGTGATATGAGATGTCACTTGTGGTGTATGCATAGAGAAGATGAATGGTGCAAATAGTAATACAATGAAAGAAGTGGGTGGGATGTGTGGGAATTTAATTGAAGCTATGATGATGTGTGAGTCAATTCATTAAATTGGTTTTCTAAATTTAGTCTTTGGAATTGAAATGCAGATGAATGAGGAAAAGAAGAATGAGATGTTTTACCTAGGTCAAGATGACCTTGAGAAGCCAAACTTGAAGGAAAAAAAAGAGAATCAAAAATTACAAAAGGGTTTAGTGATTTTTTCTTATAAGCACCTCTTCTTGTGTTTACATACTGATAATGGTCCTCATTGGGACTCAAGTTGTTGTGGATTGATTCGACAATTCCTTCATTCTCCTAAGTATCACCAAAATCTTGCCAAGGGACTTTGAAAGTTGGAAGTATAAATAGGAATGCCTAGCATGGGAGTAAATAGAAAGGTAGAGAATAAAGGCTTCTACTTCTTGCTGGTTTCTCCAATGGAATGGCCTCTCCCACGTGGAGTGTCCATCCTTCCTGCAAAATCAATAGATCTATGCACCAAATCTAAAGAGGATAACAAAGGTTTACCTTCCAATATTAGTTGTTGAGCACAATGCATGAGGATAAGATTGTACTTGGCTCATGTAATCTCATACGATCTGTGGACTACGTAGTAGTCCAATGTCTCTCCTATATAAGATCTTTGCTGAGTAAGATCTGAGGTCCACTCCTTGAGTCTCTGTTGGAGGGTAAGGAGAAGCAAGCAGTATCGAAGTGTTCAAAGTCATCTCCCCTCTCTCATCATGTTTCTAATGACAAGCTGTCCAATCAAAATCCTAGCTTTGATGAACTCCTGTGTCTCTAGGATAGGGGCAGAAAGTATGAATTGGAGAGTATGTCGTACTCCAATAGATCTCCAAATGCAACAAATGCCCTCCAACTGTTAGCAATCATGTTTGTCATATACTGTCATCTCCTGCCTATGAGCCTCAGTCTGTGTTAGAGGGGGACATTAGGAGCTTTGAGATGTCTACTATGTGCTTTGACGAAGGGGACAGCTCAATTCTAGAGCATGCGTTCTTCTTCTTCCAGTCAAGTTTTGAGTACATTTCTAGTGAGTTTCCAGCCCGTGCCAGTGTACAACTATCCCATGATGGCCACATCAGCATTTTTTTGTGCTGCCAACTGCATTTCTTGCAAACTAATATAGTCGGTCATTTTTGCCTCCAAATTGGCTGGTCAGACAGTTTAGCTGATTTTCAGCTATTTATAGCTGAGGGGTGCGTTGGAGGATCATCTTCTTTTGTTCCTTGGTACGTGCTCCATTGGTTAATGCAATCTGCTCCATCTCTAGTGTGGACATGTAACGTGTCCACTCGTATCTTCAGGACACGTCTTGGCAGTCCATTGGAAAGGATATCTACAAAGCTCCGCCTGGCACTCCCATGGAATGTTACGGGGTTTGCAATCTAGGGCTTCCCATGTCTGCCACGTAGCGGAAGTATTCCGGCCATTCCCACTTAGGACCGACCTGAATTAGGGTTTTTCTTATTGGTCATTTCCTAACGGTAACTAGCGTCGAACCCAGGTAAACTACTTTACGCAGAAACGCCAGGTCCGAAGCGGATTCACGCTGCACTTGGTTCAAGGAGAATGGGAAACGAGAGGGATGCGAAGCTCAACCTCTCTGCCATAAGGCATAGTCCCATTCCGTTCCCCTAAAACAGCGTAAATCGAGATCAATTATAACTCTAGGTCAACGCTTTGTTGTTCGTGTTCTTTGACGTTGTCTATTGTGATTTGAGAAAAGTTCCCGGCCAACCGGACCACCCATCCATAGGATGGACATATGGCCACATCCACCGCACTTTCCTCAGGTTGTTTTAGTTATTTAATTACCTAACACATTTAGTTGGACATGTATCAATCAGCTTCCTTAATTAACCTGTTAGGCACTGGTTCCTTCACGTAATCATATCACTTGACATAGAAAAGCAATGTCAAACAAGTTCCTTATTAACACGTTATCATATTTATCTTTGAAATACAAAAAGTCCAGCCCGTACGCTTATTCACAATCCGCCCGAAGGCTATCCAGCAATCCACAGGGATTACCAATCCAAGTTTCCGCCCATGGACTTGTATGCGGGCCTCGAGATCCAATCCCGAGTCACGATAGCCTCTTGTGTAGGGCCCAGAAGGCGAGGGATTTACGGTCAGAGCCCCCCCAGTACCCAAGCGTCCTCCTGCTCCAAGTAGCGCTCAACGGAGAGACCTCTCGTGGCGGGTTCGGTCCACCTTCCCGACGCGGTTAACAACCCCCTTGGTTAGGGTCAAGCAAGCAGTCGGGGGTAACTGAAGCTGCCTCTCCCTTCAGGCCTTCAACCTAAAGTATTAGATATCCATTAATCCTTTAATTCACTGATCAAACAAAGCAAAACAGTGCTCTTAAATCTGTAACAAGCACAAACATTTCCATTGGTCGTTTATTGTTGGCCAACTGCTAAAGAATGAATCCTTCCTTTCGAATGCGTCCAACACTCGAACCGGTAATGACTTGCGACTTGGCAAGATCCCCTATATCCTAGGTTAGGGCCGTACCCTATTAACCCGACTTGGTCAATACCTTAAGTTCATATGTTATACCAATTTATTGGTTTGTCCATTGCTCCAAGCAATTATCTTTACCTCGGAAAGATATATTAGGATGATTATTCATCCTCTTGCAAGATAACTTACGTAAGCATCTGCCAACCTCATTCAGAGAATTGGCCATCCCCTTGGGATCCAATCACAAGATCATACGACTCTGCACTTGTTGCACAAGTGTCGCATCGAACTATGGGACTATTCTACCCATCAGATGGAGTCACGAAATAATCTGTTCTTAATTACATTAGGCTGACGTTGTCAGTCCTAGGGTTCCAAGTTCCATCTTTTTAGCGTAAGATTCTTAGAGACAAACCCTAGATCACTTCTCAAGTATGTTCTGCTGTCCCTACATTCGGTAAATGTGGGCAAGTATTTAGTGTATAGGAGTTTTGGTTTCAGCAATACGTGCGACTAGGTCACGTATTAAATCCTAGCGAGTTCTTTGGAATTGAATTAACTCTTTCTAAAACAAGTACTCCGCGGGTTTTGGTATTTAGGTTTATGCCGATTTAATCTATCTATTTTTGGCAATAATTACGCTATCGTTTCCATAACCATATGACTCATTGTCTATACGTAAGTTGATTTTTAATCCTAACTTATCGATTTAAGATCAAGCATAGGTTAGGTTATAACCTAATTCCAACTAATCAACTTGCGAACAAGATTCACGCTAAACAAGCAACCTTTTACTAGTAATTATGCAGTTGAAAAACGATAATTAACCAATTTATGCAACCTAAGAATCATTTCATGCCTTGCTTTTTTCGCATGGATTATTAGCACTTTTCTTAATAACTCATTGCGAAGAAGATATGTCCTAATAATGAGACATGCAATTTATATTTCCATACCTAAATGGAGTGCGTTATCTTAATTCTGTTTCGTAAATGTGGACATTAATCTAAGTTCAGTTCATTGCAATGCATCAAATTACTTACTAGAAATGCATATCAATCTTTTCTGCCCACTTTATTTTGTTCATTTTATTAGAAATACTAATGACTGAATTCTTCCGTCGTAAGTTAATTTTTTTCTAAAGCGTTTAAGACGAAAATGCATCCTATTTCCAATAATTATCCTCGCACGATTGAATTATAACAATACCAAATAAAAATTAGAAAGGGAAACCTGGACTTGTGGTGAGATGTCCACGTGGATGCTAGGGGACGATCCTCCTGCGGTTGCACCTTGGGCTTTCTTAGGAGGCATTGCAAATGCAGCCTTTCCATCATCGATGCAGCTTTGCGAATTCCCTTTTTGAAATACCACCGTCCTTTATGAGTCTTCTATTCTTTCCTTTCGTAGCAGCTCTTCGAAGGGATACTTGTGGAGGAGGGAAGAAACCACGAAAAGGGTTCCAAACCGGGAAGGGAGTGTTTGAAAATCTTTCGCGAATAAGGCCCATTAAAGCCATGGGAAAGGCTTAATGGCCTTATAAAGACTCGCACGAACGAGGAATAAAAGGTGTAGAAACCCTTACGAGGGCTTTTGTATGGGGAAAGAAAAGTGTCAAAAGACCCTTAACACCCTATCTTCTTTTGTAAGGGGGTAAACAAAGGGGTATAAAAAGGGCCTAAGGGAACCCTTAGGGGAAATTCGAGGAGGTCGGATGAAGGGCTTAAGGGTCGTGTGAAGGCTCTTTTTAAGGTAAAGCTTTCTTTTCGGGGCTTAAAGACCTCTTAAGGCCCTCCAAGGAGAATTTGGGGGGAAAAGGGCTTATAGAGCCCTAAGGGGGAAATTCCGAGGGGGGGGGGGGGGGGAGGAGGGAGAAAAGGGTAGTCTTAAAGGTTATAAGAAAAAGGCCCTAGGGGAGCCCTTAGGGAGGAATTTTTAGGGGGGGGGTAAGTCTTAAGGCTATAGGAAAGGGGGCCTAAGGGAGCCCAATCTTGGAAGTTTCCAAGGGCTCCCTGGAAAGGCACGTGGGGGGAGGAAATGACTCCCCCAGGTGATGACACGACGGCCAGGGGGCAGCGGGGCCTACAGCTTCAGGCGGCGGCAGCGGCGGCGGCTGCTATAGGAGATTGGCGGCGTCTCTTCCTCCAGCGGCTTCACGGCGGCCAACTCTGCACTACGGCAGTATAGCGGACTGACGACTTCAGTCTCTCTCTCCCTCACGAGTTTTACTCACCGTGCCCGGCTCCTCCTGTTTTTTTTTAAATCCCCCATGGCTATTAGTTTTTATAGGGAGAGGGAGAGGTTCCTCCCTCCCCTACGCGGCAGCACGCATGGCTCTCCCTTACTCCAAGCTCCACCAAGGAGCTTAATTCACTCCTTCTATTCCCCTCCCCCTCCAACGCGTCAGTCGGCTGGGGGGATAAGGGGAATAAAAAAATTTATCATTTATCCAAAAAAAAATTATCCCTATGACTTATCCTACCCTAAGAGGGGTTTCATATGCAAATGGCATATAATCATTTCGGATTTGTTACAGGACACCAAGATGGATATTCTCCATTTCTATCACCATTGGTGCTGCTCTCATCATTTTAGCCTAATCCGGTGCCCTCACTAACGCCTCCAGCTGTGTGCAGGGACTAATCAGTCCGCTCCTCTGTATTCAGCATTTTTCTTTAGTCAATGCAAATATATTTTCTTCTCCTATTGTCTCTCTCTCCTTCTCTTGAAGTTTGTGATTCTCTTCCATTGTGCATTCTCACATGGTATCATCGCCGCAGTGAGTACATGGAATTACCCCTTCGAGAGGAGACCCCCGAGGCTGAAAAATGCAGATTTTCTACCATCTGCCCCTTGTTGGAAATGCAGATTATCTGCATTGCTCCATACCACACAAGCAGACCATCTACAATCCTCTTGTGGAGGTGTAGCTGATTTCCATCATTCGGGACAAATTTACAACAAAACACAGATTTTTGTGTGTGTCTATAGGTGTTGAAGATGTCTTTTCACCCGTTCAATGGCTTTGATGACTCTAACAAGGAGATCTCTCATCACTCCTTTGAAAGGCGGTATGATCATTGCAAAGATTAGAGGTCCTGACTCCGTTCTAAACAAGAACCCTCTCTTGACAGGTCACAGAGATCGGAGCAGCCCTCTCCTCCCTCTCCTCCTCCTCTCCATGTCTTCCATAGGGCCCATCCTACCCAAGATGCCTATGATGGCACCATCTGTACAAGTGCCTATTCTTCCTTTTCTTCCCAAAGAAGACCATTTGGACAGGTCACATATCAAATTATTTGCTTTGGTCCTATAAGGTGAAATGTATTCTTGACACATCAATCTTTGGGAGTTTGTAATCCACCCTATTCCTCGTCCAAAGGAGGATCCACAATGGTTCGCAAGGCCCTATGGGATCGGCTCAATTTTGGAGCTCGATCTTTTCTCTTTATCAGCTTACATGATTTTGTCCTAATGCATGCGCACAGATTGCGGCACGCAACACAAGTGTGGAAAAAGCTTGCTTCTTTGTACCATCAAACGATATTTTTCCCCCGGATTACTCTTGAGAAGAAAATAGATGCTCGCTATTGATGACTCTCCTTCCATGAAGGATCACATCAAGAAGTTGGAGGATATGAAGGATCAGCTTTCTTCCATCGGCAAGATCATCTCTTCAGAGGATATGGCCATGATTCTTTTGACTCAACTTCCCTCTCCGAAATATGATGTCTTCTACATCAACCTTCTTACCTCGAGGACCTGAGAGACTCTTCTATGGAAGGAGCTTGCCCCGCTTGTCTTGGAGCATGATGAGTGTCTGAAAGAGGTGGCCATAGGATTTAGCTTCACAAAAGCTTTCACTGCAAGTACGGGAAGGGGGAAGAAGAAGAATGAGAAAACAAAGGCCAAGCCCAAGAATGAGACACAAGAGCATTCTTCAAGCTCAAACATAGATTCAAAGAAGCCTCAGTACCCACACTCTGGGGAGGGGACATATCCTGAGGAGAAGTGTTGAAAGAAGTACCCTCCGGGCGCAAAGGATGGAGCTACATCATCTGGGCCTTCCTCTACCTCTACACTAGTTGTTACCCATGAGTCCGTGTACCTTCATATCCATGGATTGGAGGAGCCTTCTTCAATGGTTGTCTAGACTTAAAAGAGCCCTTGGCACATTGACAGTGGCACTTCAAGTCATATGACTCCACGTGGAGATATGCTACATGATCTTCATCCATCTATTGATGCACCCGTTCCCACTTGTGCCCCCCCAATTCCACAGGTTCCTTCCCATCCCCCACCCTCTCCTTTGATGATTCCCTCATACCTCCCATCCCTTTTAGAGGGGGGCAATCTCGATGATGCAGTTGTGGATTTCCTAGCCCTTAGTGTTCAAAGGGGGATTCCCAAGATCCTGAGGAGCTTCTTCCTCAGCAATCTATATTGATATACTTCATCAGCCTTGGCAATCTTCCAATCACCCTCAGATCTGCATCTTCTTTGACCTTCCACCACATCCTAGATCTGAGAGGGGATGTTAGTAGTTACTAGTCATGTTTGTCATGTACTATCATCTCCTGCCTATGAACCTCATTATGTTTGCCATGTACTATCCTAATATCCTCGTCTAAGTCAAATGAGGATATTAGGAGCTCTAACATGTATGTTCTGTGCTTTCACGGAGGAGGCAACTCATTCTAGAGCATGCATTTGTTCTTCCAATCGAGTTTTGTGTGCATTTCTTGCATTTCCAATCAATTTCTAGCCCCTACCAATGTGGGCCTGGCCCACAATAGCCATGAAGCATTTTTTGGTGCTACCAAGTACATTTCTTGTAGTCGGCGGACCGATGCAATTGGCCATTTTTTGGCCCCAAATTGGCTGCTTTGGCCAGTTTAGCTTATTTTCAGCTAATTATACCTGAGAGTTGGGCTGGGCAAATCTTCTTCTGTTCCTTGGCAAGTGCTTTGTTGGTTGCTGCAATCTCCTTCATCTCCGGTGTGCATAACGGGCTGGATATTCTTTATCTCCATCACCATCACTAGCTTTGTCACCATCAGTGTTGCTGTCATCATTTCAGCCTGACCTGGTGCCCTCACTGACGCCTCAGGCTGCATGCAAGGACTGATCAATCCCCTCCTTTGTATTCAGCATTCTTCTTCAGTTAGTGCAAATTTCTTTCTTCTCCTACTCTCTCTCTCTCTCTCTGTGTGTGTGTGTGTGTGTGTGTGTGTGTGTGTGTTTGTGGTGCTCTTCCGTTGCACACTCCCACACCAACTATGTTTGGCAGCAACAAACGCCGCAAAAGGGAGCTCAATCGATGATAGCAGACAAAGAGCAAACAGCGCAATTCTGTTACGAAAAGAGCAGGCTACAGCTACAGCACCAAAATGCAACAATAGATGATGACATGGCAATTGTACGGCAGGGCAAAACAGCAAAACACAGCAAATGATGATGTCACCAAGGCTGATCAAGCTCCCACAGCAGTAAAGGCAGTTAGTCATGGTGCTGCCCAGTGTAAACATGCAAGAGAAAGTGGACAGCAGCAAAACATAGCTAGCCAGCAAGTGGATGAAGGCTGATCAGCAGTCGTCACTAGTAGAAGGGCTGGTTCAAGATGCCAACTAGTAGACAGCAACTCAAACTGAGACATCCTCTAGATGATAGGTGTTGGGAATAAAGGGTCACCGTACCTTTTATTGTGTTCAACTGTGAACGCACCCTTAGACTTTGTACTTTATATATATTCAAAACCTAAAAATGTGGTACACACAAGTCATTGTACCGAACATCAAGTGTCATGCTCACGCTCTCACTCTCTATTGCTCTCAACTCTTCTCATCTGCACTCTCAGCTTAGCTCAGCTCTCGACAGACTCATTGTCTACAAAGTGGTATCAAAGCACATATGTTGTGCACGTTTCACAAAGCTCGTGACAGCCGAGCAAGAACTTCAAGCATCAACTGTCAGTGTCTTATACGTGTAGAAGAGACGGCAGGGGCGACAGTGCCGCAGACCAGGCAGCAAGTTTGACAAAAGTCGACAGGTTGTAGGCTGTAGAAAACAATCACAAGCGACCACACTACAGTCGCAAGCGACCAAGCTGCAGGCGAAGCGACTAGCCGCAGGCAACACAAAATGGTGCAAGAGAAACAAAGCACAGCTGGTGAAACGAGTGCATGCCACGCCGCAAGACCAGACGGGACAGGCTTTAGCGGGCGTCCGACGACAAAACAAACATGAGGGCCGTGACCAAGCAGGTCGTCACGAACTTGACGGTCAACGTTTTTTTTCTCTGAAATTTAAAAGAAAAAAAGAAGATTTCCTTTCCTTTCGCTATCGAATGTTCATGCATACAAGCACAAAATACAAATTTATGCACATTTGCTCCTGAAAATTTGGGGCTTTTCCCGAACTTGGGGATTTTAATGCAGAAGTGGAAAATCTGACTCAGAAATTGCAAAATCAGTGCACAATTGCCTGTGAAATTTTGGGGTTATTTCACACTTCGATGAAATTTCTTCAATTTCAATGAAATTTGTGCATACCGGACCCGAAAAATTTGGGGCTTTTGCAGAATTCATCAGTTTGTGCAAGAATTGCCCAGTATATGCACTTAGGTACTTGAATTGATGCAATTTTGAACAAATTATCCTAAAAATTTGGGGGCTTTTGATCCAAATTGCCAAATTTGTGCTCGGGAATGCTTTAGGAGCAGAAATTGCAGTGAATTTTGGGGGATTTCACATGTAATTGGTGGCTTGGTCTCTAATTGTGTCAAAAACTGCTTGAGGAGTGCAGAAAACGACATTTTTTATTACTGAAAATTCATTTGCAGATCTGAAAATTTCTACAATCTTGGGATTTTCATTGCTAGTTGGTACTCTTGTGCATTTAGTCACTTGTGTCATATTTGGGCTTGCCTTTGGTGACTGTTTAGTCAATTTTGGACTGCAAATTATGGCTGGAAACAGTGACCACAGTAATCTTTTGCACATCAAGAAGCTTGAGGGTACCCATAATTTTGCAATTTGGCAGAAACAATGCTACAATGTCTTGGTGCAGAAAAAACATGTAAAGCCCATCAAAACAAAGGGAATCAAACCATCAGACATGCGGCCCTGGCTGACTGCTTGCCAGTAGAAAGCTTCCCATGAGATACATCCAAGGCTGGGCGCTATACAAACAAGACGAGTGGGATGACTTGGACAAACTTGCTCGCTCTACCATTGAGCTCTCAGTGTCAGACAACTTGCTCTTCAACATTGAGAAGCTGAATTCAGCATATGCAATGTGGCAAAGGCTTGAAGAATTGTATGCTTAGAAAAGTGCAGCTAGAAAGGTTTATTGGCTGAAAAAACTAATGGAATTTCGCATGAAAGAGGGTACAACCATGTCTATACATTTGAATGAGTTTAACTCAATTTTCAGTCAGTTGATTGCTTTGGATTTTCATATTGATGAAGAGTTCAAAGCTACCTTCTTGCTATGCACCCTACCTAAAAGTTAGGATACTTTCAGGACAACTTTGAGTAATTCAAATGCTCAACTATTATACTCTGATGAGGAGAGTTCTTTGTTGATGGAAAAACTCAATAGGCAAAACTGTTAAGAAGACTGCTAGGGTTTGCACTGAGGACACACAGAGTGTACAACCACGACAAAAACACAAAGACACAAACACAGCCACAAAGGGCAAAACTCAAACCCTAAACGCAAAACTCAAAACTCAAATCCTAAACGCAAAACTCAAAACTCAAACATAAACAGAAGAAGGAAGAGAGAGAACACAACTCTGAAGTGAATGAATGTTGTAAATGAATGTAAGAGTGTACAGTGTGCTCAAGGGCAAACACAAACAGAAGAAGGGAGAGAGAGAATACAACTCTGAAGTGAATGAATGCTATAAATGAATGTAAGAGTGTACAGTGTCCACCGAAGACGGATCCCAAGTCTATGACCACCAATCGGAGTATAGGAGTGCTGAATAGTGAATGGCAGCAGGTTGGTCACCAAAACGCAGCAGTCTGGAGGCTGGAAACTCATAAACGCAGCAGTGTACCACCGATCGGGGGCTGGAAACTGTGCACAGTCTGCTGTAAACAGTAGGCCGAAACAGTGTCTGAGAGTGTCAGGGCCTGCAATGCTGAAAACGCAGGCTGGCTGACCCTGGAGATGATGGACAGCAAGCTGAACCAGTCTGGAGCAGTCGCCGGCAGCTGAGAGCTGTCACCTACAACAATGGATAGGCTGAAGATGATGTGGCTGCATGGAACTTTGGTGTGTTGTTTTTTTTTTTCTTTTGAATAAGTGTGGTAAATTTTATGAGATGCGGCCGATTGAGGAATAGTGACCTAGAAGACGCGAGTAGGGAGGGTACACCCAACACATCACAAAACAGTACAAGCTAACCTATCCACTCAGGGTGTCGATGACAAGGAAAAGTAGGTGATGAGGTATCCATGTGATGAAGAAGGATGGTGGTATGGTAACAATAGCCGCCGGTGGAAACAGCTTAGGATCCGCTCAAGTGGTGCTCTGCACAATGAGATGCAAAGTATGCTACATGCTAAAGAATGCTCATGCAGCAGGTGCCACTTGGACAGTGTCTCTCATGGGAAAATTGTTCGCTTGCCCAAGCGCCCTAGTACAAAGATGATGAAATCATGCAATGCAAAGAGTAAGGTACAATAGGAGGGAGAAGCCGATGTCGAAGACAAAGTGTTGAAGCCTGTAGAATACCAAGAAGGGTAGGAACCCCCTCTCAACCTAGATGTAGATGCCGAAGAAGGAAGAGGAGCCTGATGCTGGTCTTCGTGTGGTGCTAAGAACCATAAGAAATGAAGAGGAGGAGGAGGAAGCATCCCAGCTGGAAGAGCTAGGTAGAAGTCATCGCCATGATAGCATCAAGAGAGATGATGCATGATCCGCCTCAGGAGGGGAAGCCTCCATGCTGGTAGAAGAGCAAAACTCCAAGGATGATGAAACCATGAAGAAACGGCGCACATCCCAAGTCTCCAACCCAAGTAGGACTTGGCAAACCTGCATGTTAGCCCTACACTGAAAACAAAACCTGCAAAGGAGATCAAAGTCTGCAATCACAGAGGTAAGTAGTGAGATGCTCCAAAAACAAAACTAAACTAAAATGAAAAGCTAACTAAAGGAACAAGTGCAAAGATGCAAATGTGTATGTGTATGTGAGTAAATGCAGCAGAAGACTTAAAATATAGAGACAAAAATCCTATGGGCCCGACTCTAAGAGTGCGAAAAATGAATGCTAGACTGACCTAGGGTATTCGAAAGAACCTAGAGACATGCTAGTCTAAGAAGGTGGCCACCATCGCGTACGTCCAGTAGTAGGGCTCTGCCAAGAGAACGCCTGACGAGGTGGGGAGGAAGGTGAGATAGATGCATGAAGTGCAATGTGATCGGAACCTGCTAACCAATCAACCAATCCTTCAGGAGTAGAGAAGGATGGCCGCTGAGGCTGTCCGGGTGCCACATGTCCAGCAGTCGCTGTGGGGGCTGGAGGAGCAGATGCTGCAACAGCGGAAGGCGTAGCCCCACTGGACTGTGAAGTCGCAGCGGTCTGCTGAGACTTTTTAGGTGAAAGACCTTGGGACTTGGAGCGATACTTCTCATCCACATGGCTTGCTCTCTGGCAGTGGGTGCAAAACCGGTTTTTCTTAAGTTGTTGCCATATAGATCTTGATTCTTTGGTTCTATCGGAGGAAGAGGAGTCACTCTTTGATTAGCTTGCCTTCGCATCTAACGTGTTTTTGCCACTAGTGGTTTTCTCTCCCAAAGAAGAAGCAACCAACCCCCTCTGCTCTCAATAAGGCTATGATGAGGATTTCTTGTGGACTTGATCATGCAGCCTTGCGTAACGCAAGAACTGACACTCAAACTCGTAGAAGGTTGGCAATCGAGGTTGGGAGATAATGTGTTGAATGAAATTGAAGTATTTTGCGAACAACTTATTCAAGAATAATGTAACCTGATCGTCATCTGACTTTGGAGAGCCAGTAGTGGCGAACTCGGCAAGTAACCACCTATAGTCAGCCAACTTGACTTTCAAATCATCCCCTTCCTTAAGAGAGAACTCTTGAAGCTCAAAGTCGAGATTGATGCACCGAGTACGATCACAAGCCGCATAGCGGTCGAGAAGGTGACTCGAACGCTCTGACGCGAGCGGGAAGTGCTGCAACTGAGAGTGAAACTCAAGAAGCAATCCCTGCATTAGCTCAACATTGACTATAGCATTGCACACTCTCCATTGACGGATGTAGTCAGGGTGAGCTAGTCGAGGATCCGGCATAGGCTCTAGACCAATGACAAGGTCCCAAAGACCCTGAGAATCAAGCACTTATTACATGAAATTCAACCAAGTAGTGAAATTTGACCCGTTAAAACATGTCTTATCCGTGAAGGCATTCTTGGCCGTTGCAACAAGAGTGATAGTGCTCGGAGATAGATAGTGTGAAAAAGTGTAGTGGGGGTAGGATGGGGGAGTGGAGTACACTTGGGAATGGGCCCCAGAGTGCCCACTAGGCATGCGGGTAGTGTGCAAGGTGGATCCATAGGTAGGGATGGGCTGACTAGGCATGGACATGGTAGCCACATGAGAAACCCAAGGAGATGGGATGGAAACATGGGGAGCAGAAGATGGGAATCCCTGCGTAGGTGTAATACAAGGAGAGTGTGAAGACGCACCATAAGATGAGGATGGAAACCCTTGCGTATGAGTGATCATGGGAGATGTGGAGCTGGGGATAGTGAGAGAGATGCCCATCACAGTCGACCTAGGAGTGATGGGTGTGCTCATTTCCTGAAAGGTGAGAGGCACTATGTTAAAGAGTGGCATTCCCCCTAACGAAGTACCATGGTGCAAAGAGGTAGAGAATGGGGTGGAAAAGGAAAAGGTACTAGGAGCGGAGATGGTAGATCCAACCCCTAGGGTGTGTGATGCAGATGTGGAGTATAATCCAAGATTTTGGAAAGATAATGAGAGATTATCAAGGTGTGATATAGAAGAGGGTGGGATGGGAGGGAAGTGAGAAGTGTGTGTAATATGCTCAAATGAAACAGAAGCTGTAGATGTACCTGAATTTTGACTGCTTCGTAAGCCCCCTCTATTGAAGTTCACATACGCAAAGCCATCCAAATCCTGTATCTCAAAAGAAGAAATAAGCGAGGGTTTTGATTCATGCAACACCAAAGAATTATACAAACCTAACATTGGACGTAGCGGAGATGATGAAGATGGATCGTTAGACGTTCTGAATGCCATATATCCTCCATGATCGAAGAGGTGGCCAGCCTCACCAACCAGTCCGAATGTGGTAGCAAAACTAGTAGAAGGGATGTAAACATCACCATACTTGTTGCGATAGTACTCCTCAAAGTCCTCCTCTGTCATGTTAGTGAAATCTGGTGAAGGTGGAGTGTCGTCCTCCTCACCGAGTCCATAATGCCGTCTCAGGGCCTCCAATGATGGAGAAACCTGATAAAACATCATAGGAACTAGAGAAGAAGGTGTCTAGGACATTGTGATTCGGTTATGAGTCGTATTGTGTGCCTTGCACAAAGACTAGCTCTCAACAATATCCGCAGGATACTCTTTACAAGAGCACCGGCTCTGATACCATGTTAAGAAGACTGCTAGGGTTTGCACTGAGGACACACAGAGTGTACGACCATGACAGAAACACAAAGACACAGACACAAACACAGAGGGCAAAACTCAAACCCTAAGCGCAAAACTCAAAACTCAAATCCTAAACGCAAAACTCACTCAAACACAAACAAAAGAAGGGAGAGAGAGAACACAACTCTGAATTGAATGAATACTATAAATGAATGTAAGAGTGTACAGTGTGCTCAAGGGTAGAGCAATGTCGGAGTGTGACGTCCACCGAAGACGGATCCCAAGTCTGTGACCACCAATCGGAGTGTAGGAGTGCTGAATAGTGAATGGCAGCAGGCTGGTCACCAAAACGCAGCAGTTTGGAGGTTGGAAACTCATAAACACAGCAGTGTACCACCGATCGGGGGGCTGGAAACTGTGCACAGTTTGCTGTAAACAGCAGGCTGAAACAGTGTCTAAGAGTGTCAGGGCCTGCAATGCTGAAAACGCAGGTTGGCTGACCCTGGAGATGATGGACAGCAAGCTGAACAGCAGTATGGGACAGCCTGGAGCAGTCGCCAACAGCTGAGAGCTGTCGCCTACAGCAATGGACAGGCTGAAGATGATGTGGCTGCAATCGATGATGGCTGGACAGCAGATGGAGACGGGCTGTAGGCTGGAAACTGGGCGCCGACTGAGCAGAGGATGTATGGGCTGGTGTAACCTGCAAAACAAGGATGATGGCTGAATGGGGGCAGCCTATCTATTTATAGATGTGGAAGGGCACCCCAAAAATTAGGGTTTCCACTAAACTTTCTCGAACCACTCCCCATTTTAGGGTTTTCACTGAACTCTCTCGGACCACTCCCCGTTTTAGGGTTTTACTCTAAAAGAGCATTTTTAGTGATTTTGGGGCTATTTAAGAGGCTAATCAGCAAGTAATGCATATTTTAGCTCAACAAAAACAACTCAACAAACAAGTCTTCAAATGCGTTACACACTACAGGGAGATTTCAGCATAAGAGAAATTCTGAAAACCGAGCACGCAGTAAGTCTCATGGAAAGAATGTGGAGTGTCATCACTGTGGCAAAAAGGGACACTACAAAAGGGATTGCTTCCAACTAAAGAAAGAGAAGGGTAAAAACAAAAACAATGAAGCCAACAAGGCAAAAGAGGTCAATGTAGTCACTCATGATAACGACAGTGATGGTGATGTACTTCTAGCTTCTTCTTTGGATGCACATGCATTAATTTCAGATTCAGAGGATGACATTCACACTTGGATGCTTGATTCAGGTTCCTTGACTACAATGGTGTAGTACATGGTGTTGTCCACTTGGGGGATAACTATGCATGTAAAATTGCAGGTATTGGCAGTGTGAAACTGGAATTTCAGTATGGCTCAATGTTTGTTTTGCATAATGTGAGACATGTATCTCAGCTCAAAAAGAGCTTGATCAGCACAAGGCAACTAGATGATGGAGGTTATCACACCACCTTTGGGGATAGTAAATGGAAAATATGTAAGGGCTCCCGCATTGTTGCTAAGGGGTCCAAAAGTGATACTCTGTATCCTTTACATGTATCTAGTGTGCGTGACCATGTTGCCACCATAACTGAGCAACCAAGTGTTTCTTTGTGGCATAGCTGGTTGGGACACATGAGTCAATCTGGAATGAAAATGCTCTCTCATTTGGGTTATTTACCGTGTTTGAGGTATGCTGATTTTGAACAATGTGATCATTGCATCTATGGTAAACACACTCAAACATCACACAAAAAATCTCTTTCGCTAAAGTCTTCACCTTAGAGTTAGTACATTCAAATGTATGTCAAATGTCAGGGTTATCTTTAGGGGAAAAGAAGTATTTTATTACCTTCGTTGATAATGCCACACACAAAGTTTGGGCTTATCCAATCCGTCGCAAAGACAAGGCCTTGGATAAATTTAAAAAATTCCTAGCACTTGCTGAAAATCAAATCAGCAAGACATTAAAATGTCTTCGCTCTCACAATGGTGGGGAATATGTGTCCAAAGTCCTTCAAGACTTTTGTGACAACAAAGGGATTAAGAGAGAGCTTACTGCTCCTCATAATCCACCCCAAAATGGTGTTGCAGAGCGTATGAATCGGACCATTCAAGACAAGGTCCGTACAATGCTGTCACATGCTGCTTTACCCCATGGTTTTTGGGTAGAGGCTGTTATGACAGCGTACACTTGATTAATCGGTCACCAAACAGGTCTTTGGAAGGGGGAGTTCCCCAAGAAGCGTGGTCGAGCAAGCCACCTTCGTATGCACACCTCTAAGTATTTGGCTGCAAGGCATTTGTGTACATACGTAAGGAAGAACGCAGCAAACTTGAGCCAAAGTCCTGTAAATGTATTTTCCTAGGGTATGGTGATAAAGGTGAAATGGGGTATAGATTATAGAATCCCAAGAAAAGAAAAGTAGTACACAGCAATGATGTTATCTTCCAAGAAGATCACATGCACAAACAGCCCAAAAGAACAAAGGAAGGGAGGATATACTAATAGGACAGCAAAGAATGCCCGTTAGACAACAGCAAATACCTGCTGAAAATGTCCTTGAAAATGTAGGGAATGATGCTATAAATGATCAACAAGATCTTGCCCATGATGTCCCACAAATTCAGCAAGAACATGTGCACCTGGAACAACCTGAACCAGTTATACAACAAGTTGTACCTGTAGAACAGCAAGCTGTTAATGCAGATTTACAAGCTGAATAGCCAGCAAATATTGACCACTGGGTCTGTAGGTTGACCAGAGTGCAAAAACAGCCAAGTAGATTTGTTCCTTGAGTAAACTACGTGGCTGATTATGTTATGTTAACAAATTGTGGTGAACCGTCATGATTCCAAGAAGCAATGGACAGACAAGATAGTAAGAAATGGCGAAAAGCAATGCTATTGGAGATGGAATCTCTCATAAAGAATGGCACTTGGGATTTGGTACTTTTGCCGAAAGGACAAAAAGTGCTACCCTACAAATGGGTTTACAAAATGAAAGTCAGTTCTGATTCTTTGCCCAAGTACAAGGCACGCTTGGTTGCTAAAGGGTACAAGCAAGAACATGGAATTGATTTTGATGAAATCTTTTCTCTTGTAGTCAAAATAACTACTTTGCGAACTATCTTGGGCTTGGTTACATCTGAGGACATAGAACTCATACACATGGATATAAAAACCGCATTCTTACATGGTGATCTACATGAGGAAATCTATATTCAGCAACCTGACGATTTAGTTGAAAAGGGAAACGAGCACATGATATGTAAACTCAACAAAAGTCTCTATGGACTGAAGCAAGCACCATGCGAATGGTATCACAAATTTGATACATTCATGCAATCTCAGGGATTTCATCGTTCTCAAGTTGATCACTACTTATATACCAAGCAGGCAACAGATGGCAGCCTTATTCTCTTGGTATTATATGTGGATGACATGCTAATTGCAGGCAAGGATGTTCATGCCTTGGACTCCTTGAAGCAAAGTCTACACAATAGCTTTGATATGAAAGATCTCGGTGAGGCAAATCACATTCTTGGCATGTGTATACTCAGAGATAGATCAAAGGGTCTTCCTTATCTGTCACAACAAGAGTATATTATCAAAGTTTTGCAACGTTTCAATATGGAGGCGGGGAAAGCTATTCGTGTACCATTGCCTCCATATGTGAAACTTAGTGCAGATGACAACCCTACATCAGATGATGGGAAGGCTGAAATGGCCAAGATACCCTATGCTTCAACTATTGGTAGCTTGATGTATGCTATGGTTGCTACATCAGATTATGGAAATGCTGAAATGGCCAAGCTACCCTATGCTTCAGTTTTTGGTAGCTTGATGTATGCTATGGTTGCTACATGTCCTGACATTGCATTTGTGGTAGGAGTGGTTAGCAGATACATGGTATATCCTGGCAAAAAGCATTGGGAAGCAGTTAAGGGTATCATGAGATACCTTAAGGACACAAAGGATTTGTGTATCTGCTTTGGTAAGCAGAAGTTATCTGTTGTTAGTTTCACGGATGCAAACTATGTTGGCAATCCTGACTACAGGAAATCTACTTCAGGATATGTATTTATGTTCACAGGAGGAGCAATCTCTTGGATATCTAGGCTGCAAAAGTGTGTTGTATTGTCTACTACAGAAGCAGAATATGTGGCTGCCACAAAGGCCTACAAAGAGGTTTTATGGCTCTCACGATTGGTGAGAGAGCTTGGGATTACAAAGATTCCTATCCTCCACTATGACAATCAAAGTGCTATCATGCTAGCACGGAATCCCATTTTTCATGCAAAGACAAAGCACATACAGGTGAAGTATCACTTCATTAGGGATGTACTTGACAATAAAGGCATTGAGCTTATCAAGGTACATACAGATGATAATCCTGTAGACCTTCTCACGAAAGGTCTCCTAGCCGAGAGGTTTGCTCATTGTCGCCAGACGATGGGGGTTGGATAGTATATGTGTCTTTCAGCTTTGTACATACATAGACTTAGCTGATTCTTTCCTCTACTTTCAAGCACGTTGCCTTTAGGTGGGAGGTTGTTGGGAATAAAGGGTCACCGTGCCTTTTATTGTGTTCAGGTGTGAACGCACCCTTACACTTAGTACTTTATATATATTCAAAACCGAAAAATGTGGTGCACATAAGTCATTGTACCGAACATCAAGTGCCGTGCTCACTCTCTCACTCTCTACTACTCTCAACTCTTCTCATCTGCACTCTTAGCTCAGCTCAGACTCAGACTCGTCGTATACAATAGGGTGTGGAGAGCAAAGACAAGGCGTCAACATTCTCCAAAACAAGATGAGGCTAAGTGGTGGCCAGCATGTCTACTTATAGATGGATTGGTCCTCCTAAATTAGGGTTTGGCTTATGGAACACATACACTCTTTAGAATCACATTTCTTTAAATAAAAGTTTGGTAATTTTGAGTTTTGGGGCTGTAATTAAGAGCTAATTAAGTGATAATGTATTTTTTAGCTCAACAAAATAATTTGACTACTCGATAGTCAATAGCTTCAATCACGATCTTTAGAGCCTTAAAGAGGCTCCTTGTGCGTAAAACAAGAAGATTAATTATTTCCTTCAAGAAAAGCTAGGATTCAAACATCCAAATTTGTATACCCACACTTCAGTCACAAGTACGTAGTATTTGTAACACATATGAATGATCTCATCTTGACCAAACACCATGCCCAAATGGTCAACTAGACTAACGAGGCACTTAATAAGACATTTGATCCCATTTCTTTCTAGGTCTTGAGATTTGGTAGATTGAGAGGGGAATTGTTCTCTCCCAATAGTGGTATGTAGAGAAGCTCTTGCCTATTTTTCAGATGGCGAAGTGTCATACTATCTCTACTCCTATGGATCTAAATTGAAAGGCTATAGCTCATGTTGATTCACCAGCAATGGATGCTTTTAGATATCAACAGTTGATTGGGTCAGGTCACTATTTTATCCTGTAGTGTAGGTATAGGTGATTCAACTTTGGTGCTTTCAAGTTGGACAAACTCAGATTGGAGTGATGATTTTGACGACAAGTAGTCAACTATAAGCTATTTTTTTATCCTAGATACAAGTGCAATTTCTTGGAGTAACAAGAAGCAACTTATTGTTGCTCTATCTTCAACTAAGGCTAAGTACCGAGTGACATCTTGCATCACTTGTAAGACCGTTTGGCTTGGAATATTATTAGGTGAGCTTGGATGAGTGTAACCATAGCCCACCAAACTTCTATGTAACAATGAGAGAGTTGCAAGGGCATGGAATCTAGTATTTCATGCAAGGACGAAGCACATTGAGATTTAGTATCACTTCATCCGTGAGAAGATCTTGGACAAGGCCATTGATGTAGATTATTGTAAGACGAGGAATAATCTAGTAGATTTGTTTACGAAGGCACTTCCTAAGGTTGTTCTTCATCAACATTCCAAATTCCCAAGCTTCATGCTGCATCCAAGGTCTGAGAGGGGTTGTTGGAGATTTGGTCGCCTCTAGGATGGGCACAGGCTTGGGCAGGGCAGTTTAGGCAGCATCATGGCCTATAGGAGTGGGTTGGGCAGTTTGTGAAGTCAGTTGGGCAGTGTGGGGAGTAGCAGGAATTGTATGCGCATTCGGGTAGCATAACTCGGCAGCGGGCAATATACACATGGGCAGGTCAACTCCTGTTGCCACTAGTCAGCAATTTTTCATTGGCCAACCTGCATTATTTTATTCCTTTCTTTTTGGGTATTAATACCTTGCTGCCCCCTAGTCATTGTCACTTCAGTTTTGTGCAGGTTCTTCATACTCACATACCTTGTTGTACATATTTTGCCTTCTCTATTCATTTTCTGCAATCTTCAGCATCTCTCTCTCTCTCTCTCTCCGTAAAAGATAATTGTATTAATTACAAAAAAAAGGTACGAGTTTACATGATTACAAGATACACGAGGGCCCTAGGCCAACGTGTGTAAAATCCCAGTACTAAGCCACGAAAAAGTTACACAAGTCATGGCAAAGACCCAGAGGAAATTGCCCTATGCCAGGGAATCTCTCTCTCTCTCTCTCTCTCTCTCTCTCTCTCCATGTTCACTATTATCTTTCAGGCCGGTCATATGCTTCTACATTGCAGCACTCGAGCAAATGATGGCATGGCAGTAGATTGGGGCAATAGGTGTTGCTAGCAAGTCTGGGGATGTTTAGTAAGCTGAAAAAGGTGATTAATGTTGATTAACCCTTTGTTGCTTAACATCCCTGCTCACCCCAAAAACTAAAGCTAAGAGGTATCATAAAACGTAGCGCGCCCAAGAAGTCTCACCCTAAAGCAGCCAAGGCATTGAACAATGGGTGCATGTAGGTGATCCAATGGCCTATAAGGACTATAGAAGTGATTAGAAATTACCCTTGTTACCTAGAGAGGTCCGACCCCAAAGCAGCCAGAGCATTAATCCATGGGTGCATGCCGGCTACCCAAGAACCTACCAAGACTACAGAGGCGATGGTGATTTTTCCTTGGGAGCCCAATTATTTTATTTTTTGTGGACTTTGTCTTTGTTCCTTCCTTTTTTTTGGTTTTTTAAAATCTTGAAATTTTGTTTAGTGAGTGTCGATGCAAAAAGGGATGGCAAGCTCACATGCCTACCAAGGGGAAGAAGTTGTTAGAGGTCGCCTCCTTGATCGGTAGACAAGGTTGGCCAGCCACATCGGGTAGGTGCATAGACTTGTAGTTGGATAGGGTAGGCATAGGTAGTATGGAAAACACAAGTAGCAAGATCATGGGGAACCAAGGTAGGTCGGGCTGAAATGTCCACTTAGGATCCAACTTGCACACAAGACATGACACAAGCTATATTCATGTATATATAGGGGATGGATATCAAACTCACCTCTTGGCTTTATAGAGTGAAACGAGCTCACCTTTGAGCCTAAGAGCTAGCAACACACTTTGCAACACTTTGGTTAACGAACATGTCCCACATCCTTGGACATCTAGATTGGTGCTAATAGCATTCTAATCATGGCCACGTCCCAAGAGCTAGTTCCCCATACCACCAACCCCACCATCCCGATGTATGGATGTGTTGGCCTCTAGGCCAAAAGTCCAAGAGTGGTGATCACCCAATGATGTGCACAATAGAGCCTCAATTCCTATAAATAGGACTTGGCTTCCCTAACTCTGAAGTGGTGGTCACCCAATGATGTGCACAATAGGGCCTCAAGTTCAATAAATAGGACTTGGCTGCCCTAACACTAAAGTGCCCTTAGTGTCTTCGCACTAAGTCACTTCAGGACAACTATGGCCAATACTACTAGTACCCATAGAGAAGTTGAAGGATTTAACACAAGAAGACCTATTGGTCAAGCTACCATGTTAGAAAGATAGTCGACCAGAACTTATCTCGACTTGCTCTTGATTTTCCTCTCTTGCCAACCTATTGTTGAGCTAAAATATGCATTACTTGCTGATTAGCCTCTTAAACAGCCCGAAAACACATAAAAATGCTCTTTTAGAGTAAAACCCTAAAACGGGGAGCGGTTCAAGAGAGTTCAGTGAAAACCCTAAAACGGGGAGCGGTTCGAGAGAGTTCAGTGAAAACCCTAAAACGGGGAGCGGTTCAAGAAAGTTTAGTGGAAACCCTAATTTTTGGGGTGCCCTTCCACATCTATAAATAGACAAGCTGCCCCCATTCAGCCATCATCCTTGTTTACAGGTTACACCAGCCCACACACCCTCTGCTACTGTTGGCGCCCAGTTTCCAGCCTGCAGCCCGCCTCCATCTGCTGTCCAGCCATCAACGACTGCAGCCACATCATCTTCAGCCTATCCATTGATGTAGGCGACAGCTCTCAGCTGCTGGCGATTGCTCCAAACTGTCCCAGACTGCTGTTCAGCCTGCTGTCCATCATCTCCAGGGTCAGCCAACCTGCGTTTCCAGCATTGCAGGCCCTGACACTCTCAGACACTGTTTCAGCCTGCTGTTTACAGCAGACTGTGCACAGTTTCCAGCCCCCGATTGGTGGTACACTGCTGCATTTACCAGTTTCCAACCTCCAGACTGATGCGTTTTGGTGACCAGCCTGCTCCCATTCACTATTCAGCACTCCTACACTCCGACTGGTAGTCACAGACTTGGGATCCATCTTCGGTGGACGTCACACTCCAACATTGCTCTACCCTTGAGCACACTGTACACTCTTACATTCATTTACAGCATTCATTCACTTCAGAGTTGTGTTCTCTCTCTCCCTTCTTCTGTTTGTGTTTGAGTTTTTGTGTTTGAGTTTTGAGTTTTGCGTTTAGAGTTTGAGTTTTGAGTTTTGTGTTTAGGGTTTGAGTTTTGCCCTCTGTGTCTGTGTCTGTGTCTTTGTGTTTCTGTCGTGGTCGTACACTCTATATGTCCTCAGTACAAACCCTAGCAGTCTTCTTAACACCTATTTATAGGTGGCTCTTGTTTGGTCTCCGGCATCTGTTTGTACTTGAGAGTGTGAGGTTTGCATGTTGAGTGCATACACACAGAACAACTCCTTGTACTTTTCTTCCCTAATCTATTCAGTGTTCAACACTCTTCATCTTTGAGTTCTCTCTGTCTCTTTCTCTCAATCTCTCTCTGTATTCAGCTTTTGTGTTCAACCCGTGCATTTGCTTTTGCAATGTTCCACTTTGACATGGTATTAGAGTAGTGAAGTGTTGATTTGAGGTGGACATATTTGAAGAGGAGCTTTCAACGCAGTATAAAGGCTATGTTTTCAGCATATGAGTGCGAGCGGAAGGGGGGGCCATACGTCAACTTACAGCTGGAGCAAGCAAAGGTATAGGTGAATAGAAGCTTATTTGGTGTTTTTGTGTGCAGCAACAGTGGTTGAAGCTCTGAAAAGACAGCATTTTCAGCCTTTCATAGCAGATTTTGAGTTTTTATTACCTTTGGTATTACACTAACCTTAATGTTTAGGCAAAAGGTAGTTCTAGCCAGGTGCCCGAGGATTCAAGTCACCTCATGATTTGGCTACTCCATTGAGATTCTCAATGATGAAGGAATCCACTTCTTAAATGAATTCATTGAATATCTCTTATTTGCATTCCTCATCCTCATTGCAAGTTTAGCTTTTACTATCCTTAAGCGACCAACCAACCATACCTTGCATTTATCCGGTGTGCCATCATAGAGGTACTTGGTTTAAAGACTCGTTTCACTCCAATAACCTTCTTATGAAGGGTCGTGGAACAAGCTGCTAATGAGTAGGAGACTATAATACCTCTTTCATAGATATTGGCTCTATCTTCCATGGCATGTGATGGAGCCTCACAGAGCTGAGAGTGAACGCAACGGATAACACACACAGAGAGTAGAGAGCAATAGAAAGGAGAGTGAGCACGACACCTTTGATGTTCGATACAAATACTAGTGTACATCTTTAGGTTTTAGATAGATATATATGAAAGTACAAATATGCTAAGGGTGTGTTCACACCCGTGCATATATAAAAGGCACGATGGCCCTTTATTTCCAACAATGTCCCACCTAAAGACATACATATGCCTATCCAACTCCCATCATCTATCGGCAATAAGCAAACCACTCTGCTCGAAGACCCTTCGTGAAAAGATCTGCAAGATCTATATGCACTTTGATAAGCTCAATGCTCTTACTGTTAAGTACATCTCTAATGAAGTGATACTTAACCTGTATGTGCTTCGTCTTTGCATGAAAGACGGGACTCCGTGCTAGCATTACAGCACTTTGACTATAACAATGGAGAATAGATAACTCTATAATGCCAAGCTCTCCCACCAAACATGAAAGCCATAAAGCCTCCTTGCATGCCTCAGTGGCAACCACATACTCTGCCTCTATAGTAGACAATGCAACACACTTTTGTAGCTTGGAGATCCAAGAGACTACTCCTCCTGTGAAGGTAAGCACATACCCAAAAGTGGACTTTCTACAGTCCGCACGACCAACATAGTCTACATCCGTAAAGCCAACGACGGATACCTTCTGCTTTCCAAAGCAGATGCATAAATCCTTTGTGCCTTTGAGGTATCTCATAATACCTTTCACTGCTTCCCAATGCTTTTTACCAAGGTTTGCCATGTATCTGCTAATCACTCCCACTGCAAAGGCAATGTCAGGACGTGTAGCAACCATAGCATACATCAAACTACCAACAGCTGAAGCATAGGGTATCATGGCCGTTTCAGCCTTCTCATCATCAAAGGTAGGGCTATCCTCTGCACTGAGTTTCACATATGGAGGCAATGGAACCCCAATTGTTTTCGCCCCCTCCATATTGAAACACTACAAAACTTTGGAGATATACTCCTGCTGAGATAGATAAAATAATCCTTTTGACCTATCTCTAAGTATTCGCATGCCAAGAATGTGATTTGCATCACCAAGATCCTTCATGTCAAAACTACCATGAAGATTTACCTTCAATGAGTCCAAGGCATGAGTATCCCTACCAACAATCAATATGTCATCTACATACAAAAACAAGATAATCAGGTTGCCATATGTTGCCTTCTTAGTGTACAAGCAGTGATCCACTTGTGAAACTACATGGATCTAGAGCATGGCTATGGTGGTTCAAAGACGAGAAGAAGACTCATGTAGACATAGACTTAGACACTAACTGTCACACAAGTGAATTAGGTTTCAAGATTGAGACTTGAACTCATAAACACAATCTTGTGTGTGTGGACAATGACACTGATACTTTACTGAAAAGAAAAGAGTACTCTCATTGCATTAAGAAAAGGAAGCAAGTACAATGCTTTATAAAAAAGTAGTAAACTGCAATAGGCTCCACTGTGCATATGGGATAGGTAAGCCTGCATGTCCTTAGCCCTGAAGCTCCATACAAAGAGACTATTAGTAGGTGTGATTGTCTGAATCTCAACACCCCTCCTCAATCACAACCAAAAAGGCACAAAGTGTGTAGAGGCTATAATGAGAACCACCTGCAAAGTGTGGGCACACCACAAATATGGTAGACACTAGAGGCTATCGTAGAAAAAAGCTAAGTGTGGACACCAAAACATAGTGGATATCCAGAGGCTGTAACAGGGGCCTCACAAAGTGTACAAAAACTGTAATGCCAAGTTACATGGGGAGTTTACAAAGCTTATGTTTGAGACATTAGGGCTAGAAAAAACTAAAAAAGTCTATCTGAATAGAAGGACTGATGAGGTTTGTCCTTCTCCTCGTGGTCTTCTTCTTCTTCTTCTTCCTTTGCTCCATTTTCTTCTTCTTCTTTGACTGCAACTGGATAGGTCTTTTGGGACCTCTTTCTTGCGTGGCAGAACTTCTCGGTGTGTCCGATCCTTTTACAGAAGTCACGAAAGAGCTGATCCTTCTTGCCTTTGTACCTGTTACCAACATATAATGCATGCTCATCTCTAGAGGTACTTGGTTCTTCCTTAGTTTTTAGCTTCTTTTCCTCTTTTAACAGTGATGCCTAGATATCAACAAGTTCAGGATTTGGCATGTTGATTAAAGTTGTTGATACATTATTATATTCAGGATGCAAACTCTTAAGTAGAACACCGATGCAAACATCTTCTTCCATTTTAATGTTGATTCTTGCAAGTTGGGTTAGAAGTCCTTCCATGTAATTTAGATGTGTGGCAAGTGATGTGTTGGACTTCATTTCAAGCCTAAAAAACTCAATCAGGAGACCATACTTTGATGATTTAGACTGTGCACCAAACAAGGTGTCAAGTCTCTTCCATGTATCCTGTGAGGTCTCACAGTTATCCACATGGTGGATATAGCTGTCGTCTAGCTCTAGTTTGATAATGGCTTGATGCTCTATCATCATTCTTTTGCCAAGTAGTTGCAAGGTCCACATCGCGAGGTTTCTTCTCTTTGCCATTTGTGATGGCCCAGAGACCCTTCTTCATCAAGATGAGCTTGATGCGGGTTTGCCAGGTGTGAAACCCAACTCCCTTGAACTAAGCCGTCGGTGAGTCTTTCCCCATACTGGAGAGCTGGAGCAGCAACAAATCAGTTCCAAGATTCTCAGATTTTACAAGTGAAAGAGCAGATTACAATGTGTCAAGAGACACAAGTAATGGTAGTGTGAAAACACACTATGTCCAACTTGATATTAAGCTTGAATCTTCCTGTTCGGGTCTTCGATTCTTTGTCGATCTTTTCCGGGTCCTTCCCCTCCTTGATTTGATGCTGGGGCAGTAGATCAGAGTGACAATGGATTGCTCCAGGTGACAAGAGAGAGAAAATGATAAGATTTTTGAGCTTTGATGAAAAATGGCTATGGCTAACAGTTTAGGGTTTCAGACAGGGGCCTGGTTTTTTGCTCTGTGTGGGTTGAATACTTGATCATTTTCCAAACTTTTTTTATGGAAAGAAAGCTTATCTCATGGGCTTTCATTGCCCCATAATCATCGTCAGCATCAGATCGAGCAGCAGCCGCGCAGGACGACGAAATGCAGACACGCGCAAATCGGGCAGATCTCGACGATTTTGATAATGCTAAGGGCAGAGGTAGCTAATGTCAGTGGCTATGGTGCTAAGCTGCTGTGCCTTAACCAGAGGAAGAGGTCTTTAGAAGGAATCATCAGCTGATATGCTCTATATTGAGAGATCCAATGACTCCAAGTGAGTTGGGTCCTGTTGGCTATGGAGGACACCCAAGGCAGAAGTTGAGAAGATTGACAATGCTAAGCTCCAGGGTGTGCAATGCTTAGGTGTGAGATGCCAAGAAGGAGCTCTGGAAGTAGAGGAACATTTTCCCAAAAGGAATTGCAGTGAGATATGACTTGTGGAGAGAGATCCAAGAGCTTGAAGCAAGCAGGGTACAGATTGGCTATGGCTGTCAAGGAAGGTCAAGTAGAGATGAAGGTGAGAAATGGAACCATGAGCTGGTCTTGAGTTACCTGAGGTTAAGACGAGCTCAGAGAGAACAGAGAAGAACTAAGCCAAGCTGAGCCATGCCCGACTGGGCTCTGATACCATGTGAAACTACATGGATCTAGAGCATGGCTATGGTGGTTCAAAGACGGGAAGAAGACTCATGTAGACATAGACTTAGACACTAACTGTCACACAAGTGAATTAGGTTTCAAGATTGAGACTTGAACTCATAAACACAATCTTGTGTGTATGGACAATGACACTGATACTTTACTGAAAAGAAAAGAGTACTCTCATTGCATTAAGAAAAGGAAGCAAGTACAATGCTTTATAGGAAAGTAGTAAACTGCAATAGGCTCCACTGTGCATATGGGATAGGTAAGCATGCATGTCCTTAGCCCTGAAGCTCCATACAAAGAGGCTGTTAGTAGGTGCGATTGTCTGAATCTCAACACCACTTGACTTCTATGAAAACCTTGAGACTATATAAATGTATCAAACTTATGATACCATTTTCTTGGTGCTTGTTTTAGCCCATACAAACTCCTTTTGAGTTTACATATCATCTTCTCTTTCCCTTTTTCCACAAACCCTTCAGGCTGCTGCATATATATGTCTTCATGCAAATCACTATGTAAGAATGTAGTCTTTACATCCATCTGTATGAGCTCCATATCTTCGGCTACAACCAAGCCCAAAATGGTTCTCAATGTAGTCATCTTGACTACAGGAGAGAATATCTCATCAAAGTCAACTCCATGTTCCTGCTTATATCCCTTCGCAACCAATCGTGCTTTGTACTTTGACGAAGAACCAGAAGTGACCTTCATCTTGTAAACCCATTGCATGGAAGGGTTTTCTGCCCTTTAGGCAACTGCACAAAGTCCCAAGTGTCATTTTTCTCAAGAGATTCCATCTCTAACAACATGGCTTTATACCATTTCTTGCTGTCCTGTCTCTAGAGAATCTCCTAGTTCAATGATCATTGTTTGCTGGCTGTTGAGCCTGCAAATTTCTATTTTCAGCTTGCTATCCTGGCATTTCATCCTGCAAATCAACATTAACAACTTGTTGTCCTGGCTATTCCTGCACATCCAGTGGCTCATCATTATAGGCAATGGCTGGCTGATTATCTCTAGCATTATTTTTTGCATTTGCAAGTTCATTTACAGCACGTATTTGCTGTTGTACAGCGGGCACATTTTGCTGTCAAAAATGTATTTCTTCCCGGAATACAACCCTACGGACCTCCTCAGTCTTTTCTGGTTGTTTATGCGTGCAATCTTCTCAGAAGATAACATCATTGCTGCGTACTATTTTCCTTTTCTCAGGATTCCATAATCTATACCCCATTTCACCCTCGTCACCATATCCTAGGAAAATGCATTTACAAGACTTTGACTCAAGTTTGATGTATTCTTCTTTACAAATGTGCACAAAAGCCTCACAGCCAAACACTTTCAGGTGAGCATATGAAGGTGGCTTGCCCGACCACACTTCCTTAGGGATTCCCCTCCCCCCAAAGACCTGTTCGGTGACCGATTAATCAAGTGAACAGCTGTCATAACAGCCTCTGCCCAAAATCCATGCAGTAATGCAACATGAGACAGCATAGTACGGATTTTATCCTGTATGGTCCAATTCATACGCTCTGGAACTCCATCATAAAATGCCTGAAAGGCCTTGGACACAAATTCCCCACCATTGTCAAAGCGAAAACACTTAAGTGTCTTATTAGTCTGATTTTCAACCAATGCCAAGAATTTTTGAAACTTGTCAAGCACTTCGTCCTTGCTACGAATAAGATAAACCCATACCTTCCATGTAGCATCATCGACAAAGGTGACAAAGTTTTTTTTTCCCCCTACAGATAACCCTGGCATCTGACATACATCAGAATGTACTAACTCTAAAGGAGAAGAGTTCAACGAAAGAGACTTCTTATGAGATGTCTGTGCATGTTTACCATACACACAATAATCACAATGCTCAAAATCAGCATAACAAAAACAAGACAAGTAACCCAAACGAGAAAGCACTTTCATTCCAGTTTGACTCATATGTCCCAACTGGCCATGCCACAAAGAAACACTTAGCTGCTCGTTCACGGGAACAATATGGTCACACACACTAGATATATGGAGAGGATACAAGGTATCACTTTTACAACCTTTGGCAATCACTCTAGATCCCTTACAGATCTTTCTTTTCCCATCACCAAAGGTGGTATGAAATCCATCGCCATCTAGCTGTCCTGTGCTAATCAAGCTCTTCTTGAGCTGAGGTACATGCCGTACATACTGAAACGTGAAGACAGAACCATGTTGAAGCTGCAACTGCACACTGTCAATACCTGCAATGTCATATGCATAGTTGTCTCCAAGATGGACAACACCATGTCGACCCTCTACATAGTTAGAAAACTACTCACGATGAGGGGTGACATGAAAGGAAACACCTGAATCTAGAATCCAAGTGTGTATGTCATTATCTGTATCTGCAAGTAAAGCGTGTGTACTAAAGTGTGAAGAAACATGTGGCCCGTGTTCACGGTTTCGTGTTATGGCAGATCTCCTCTATGGTTTCAACTGATATGGTTATTCCTGACATTGGTGCTCCCTGGCCAAATATTGTTCGCTCCACTCCAACTGTTCTTTCTGTGTGATATTTGTGTGATAGGGTCTTGGTAGCCTTTTGCCTTGATCTGTGTCTATTCTATTTTCTTAGCTAACCTGATGATCTGATGTAAATATTGCTACTTAATTCAATTATTTTCAACAAAAAAAAAAACAGATAGTAAAGCGTAGATATGTATAGTAGGTGAATGCTGAAATGCAGAAGGCAAATGTATACACGGACTATCCAATGCATCTCCATTAGCCAATTTCTCTCACCATCTGAAAAGAAAAGTGAATGACAAATAGTCCAATGCATCTCCATTAGCCAATCTCTTTCACCATCTGAAAAGACAAGTGAATGACGATCAGGGCAGGCTTCCAATAAATAGACATTAAAAATAAGAATAAAACAATGAAGTTGGCCAATAAAAACTAGCCTCCCATGAACTAGCAAAACCTTTCCTATTGTGGTTTTGATAAGGTATAATGTCATGCAAAAAATCATTTCAACGCATGCCTTATAAAGACTAGTAAATTTTATAGACTTTCCTTTCGAATATACACTATGTAGAGAAGACATTTCAAACAAAAACTAACAATACATTTTTACTTCATCTCTATCATAAACAAGCCATTTGAATTGGTCCAGTCAATCCTCTTGAAAAAGTAAACATCATTTTTTTTTTCCTTTTTCCTTTCAAATTCAGATAGCGAAAAGAATTTATTACTAATATTTTGCCTTTCACCTATGACTAACAGTTTTTCCATGTAGAGAGAGAGAGAGAGAGAGAGAGAGAGAGAGAGAGAAGCACATATATACCTGGGGAGGCTAATGATTGAATTGACTAAGTGCAGAGAAGCTCAGCAAGAGGCGTAGGCAGCGTAGACTCTGGCATAGGCGGTAGTAACAAGCGTAGTCAGGAGTCTGTGGCCCCGTAGGATTCAAGAGCTCTCCCCCCTCCCCTCCACGGCCCTCCCCCCGACTGAGGCTAAAGATTCAAACTTCACCGTTCAATTGTCACCATCATTACCATTAAGATGTTTATTGATGTTTTGTTTAATTGACAGTCGTATTTCTACGTTGTGTTTTTTTAATTAGCATTTATTAATACTAAGTTTATTTACAAATGAAATGAATCAGTGTTCATTTTTTAAAGTACTCTAGGTTACTCATCTTTCCTTACATCAACTCTATTGCTTATCACATTAACATTTCCATGAGCTTTCGAACCATCCCACATGGCATAGATGGCATCCCAATCAACATCTTTAGGGTCTTTAGCACCATAGTATGAAAGGAACATGAGCTAATTTAAGGTCTCCAATAACAACCTATTGTGATCATTGGACTTCATATGATTCATTTTAGAGAAATCTCTCTCACAATCAACCATGCTTGTAACAATGACTAAGCATGCATGCCATAACTTTTTCATCTACTCAAAGACTTAATCAAACTCAATATCATGGCTATCTAATTGCTAAGCAGCATGCATACTTTGACCCAAATGTGTCCTTTTTCACTTTACCATGAAATCTCCATACTCAAGCTTACATGCATCAACATCAACAAGGGTCCCAAACTTTTCCAGTAAGACATTTATCCATATTGCACCCATTGTAAAGCATCCATGAACATCATATGGGTAGTCCTTTGGACTAATATCTTTGCAACCTCCAACAACCTTAAATCAATAAACCTTGCATATAGTGCAGATATAACTTTCTAAACAAACATACAACCATCCCAAGTGACCAATTGGCTGGATTTATCCTTCCATCACAATTGGTTATTACGAAGATTGTGTCTTTCCATAGCTCCAGCATTGTTGATCAAAAAATGCACACAACTATCTTTGACTTGCTAATAGAATTTAAAATGATGTTGTGTCCCATAACCAAAGTCTCCCAATAAGAAGCATGCCTCAAGAATATCTATAGTGACCATAAGCTTTGTTCCTATTGAAGTTATATCTACATGCTTGACCTGAAACTTTTTATTTAAAAGGTTTTAGTAGCATAGCACATCTTCTAACGAATAAAGAGAAATTTGAATCTTAAATGAGGTAAAGAGTGTATACAACTATGCATTTTTCCTCATCCATATACGCAATAGAATTGGCATAAGTGTTACAAGTGTTTTCATTACCTGTCCTCTAGAGAGCCAACGAATCTCATGCACCTTCAAAAGCTCATGAATTGGTAGCTCAAATTGAGTAGTTAAATCTTTCAATTCTACATTCCTCTTATAAGGACTACTAAACTACTAATAAGACTTTGGAGTTGCTGCCTCAACTATCTCAAAGATGGGCAAAGTAGATAATGCATCCTTTGCTACCAATGCATTTGTGTGTGCTATACAATGTACCCCAACTAAATGTGGCCCCTCTTTGTCAAAACGGCTGATTGGACTATTTCCTTGTCCAACCATTACATTGCATCCATCAGTGGAAAGTCCTACAAGCTTTGATTTTGATAAACCAAAGCTTTGTAAGAACTCTGAGAATCCATCATAGAGCCCATGTGTTGTTCCAAATTGTGTTTTTAATAATGCAACAAATCTATTGCATACATATCCATTGCCCTTATCACATAAATATGTGATGCATACATTCACGTGGTGATCATTAGACACATCTATACTCTCATCCACCATTAGGGAATAAAAAGAACTTTCAATAATCTCTGAATTTGCTTTCTCATGCAAGTATTTATAGCATGCCTCCAATAACATATGGGCACAACTTAAAGAAAGGTAAGATGCATAACTTGCTTGACTAGGAACATATGATACCCCAAAATATACTAATTCATTGACATACTTTTGAGAGTCCAAAAGTGGTTTGTCCCTAACGGCAATGAAATACATGACTTGGAGCAATACTTTGATCCATGCAACCCTTTTATCCACCTATGCTTGATCCATTTTGTGCAAATGTGTATCAAGAGGTAAAGTTGTTCTTTGTTCTTTCTTTGCCCATAAGAACATTGGTTTCAAATGTTCTTTTGATTTTTCATGCACCTCCAATGATGATCATTGGAGAATTGTGCTACCAACATTAGCCAATATTGGTTTCAAATGTTCTTTTGATTTTTCATGCACCTCCAATGATGATCATTGGAGAATTGTGCTACCAACATTAGCCAAAACATTGCTCATTTTAAAATGCATGCACATCTTACATCAAATTCTTTGTTTTCCATCTGCATCATGTATATGCATAACTCTATGGGAAATATACTTTCCAATGTTCTTGATAGACACACTAACCCTTTGCTTTTTTTGCAATAATTGATCCTTCATAGTCCAAAACTGCATCCACATGTGCCTCATATTGTTCTCTAATTTCCTATATGTTTTACATTACATTGGCATCTTGTTCTATCGTGCCATTGTCATCTTCCTCCTCTTCTAGCCTCACATTGAGATCCACACTCACATTCCTTGTAGGAAGTGTGCATGTGCTAGAGCTTGCATTTGGAACATCATTGTCTATAACACTAGTGGGCATATCATCTACTATTGATTTTCTCTTTCACATCAAAGCCATTGACAAGTTTAATTACTGAGAATCCTTTTTAAGATGACCAATTCTTATAAAAAAGGCCACAATTCCAAATGCAGCTAGTTACTGTCAACAACAATAATATCCTGAGCTTAAATTAGGTATATAATCTTCAAAGATCATGCAATTTAATACATATTCTAGTAAAGTCAAGACTCAAGCCATTCTGTTAAACTAAGAGAAAGTGAAGAATAAAAGTTGTTTCATATTGATAATAAATATGAAGAAAAAACTATTTATTATTTGCAAACCCCTTATAACCCTATCGTTGAGATCCCATCATGAAGACAAACACTTAAGAACCAGAACCGGCTTTCATACTTATGATATTTGGATGTGGAATAATATCAAAAACAAATTTCGTTGCTCCATACTTGGCAATGGCCACTATTTGATTGATTGTTGGAGAGTCGAGATTCATGAGTTGAAGGAGCTTGCAGTGTAAGTTTGGCCATGGTACCACTAAATTTAAGGGCAAATTGGAGCTTGGAATGCTAGAGCAATGATGAGCTCAAGGCTAAAGCACCAAGCTGGAAGGTTGAAGCTTGAGCAATGAAACACGGATGTCCAGTCGCCATCCCGCAATCACTGTCAACATTCACCTCACAACTCTTATCGAAATTAGGGCTTCAAAGTTGGAGACTCAAGTCCAAAGTAGTGTTTATGGAAAACATTTTTGGTAGCAGATACAAAAATCTCTAACTCAAATTTTTGAATCAGATTATATATATTTGTTTTTTTTATAACTAAATCTTTTTAAGAATTCAAGGTTTTAAACCCTTTTCTTTCAATTTTGAAAGTTTTTTTGTAAAAATTTACAAATCATTTTACATTAAACCATGGTTTTTCGTGAACACATATCCAAAGTCCAAACCTCAAGCTAGTGCACAATTCACTTCAAACCTTAATATCTGGAATGTTGGAACCATAAGGCCTACTACCCAAGGTGGAAGTTGGGAGTTGGGCTACCCAATCATCAATGCCCACTCACCCGATGCCTAGTGCTCAACTTCCAAGCCTCAAGGCATGTCGTGGTGTGTATAATGCCTTAGAAGACTTATTAATAAGTTATTAAAAGTATAATTTATTATATATATAATAAAAAAAATTACTCTTCTATAGCAAGGTTTTTAAAAACTTGCTCTTCATGAAGAGGGGCAAATTTTTTTCTTTGCCCTTCAATACCGAGGTTGATAAAATATTTGCCTTCTATTGAAGGTTGAAATGCTCCTAGAAAGGTTGTGCAACCTAAAACAAAAACTTGCAATTGAAAGGAATTTTTAATTAAATCCAAAAAAAATGACATTTGAATAATCAAAAAACAAAGAATAGAAAGTAATGACAAATCCAAATGCCAAGTATGCGGGGATTTGATAATTTTAGATAGAAGGGACAAGATAAGGCGAGACAATAAGAGACTTGTGATTTGTTTGACAAGAAAGAGACAAGAAGACATCGAGGTTGCCATCACATGACAATCATTGTCGCATCCAAGTTAGTGCATAGGATGGTCATCGCTGTCACCATCACGTCTAGGTTCATGTCATGTTCGGTGAACCTTCCACCTATTATAAGGTTCTAAGGCTTATAACATTAGCCTTAATAAGGCTTATTTAAAGCTTTATTCCCAACACTTAATTCATCATTGCATGCATTGATTCCCAGCACTTAATTCATCATTGTGTGATTCCCAACACTTAATTTGTCGTTGTTTGCATTGATTAGTGTGTTGATTAGATTCATAGTAGTTTTAATAGTCTGTTAATCAGATCAGTAGTAGTTTTTCATCGTCATGCAAATGTCCTAAGGGTGGACTTTCATTGTCATGTTAGTGTGTTGATTAGTATTTTTGTTGTCATGTTTAATATATTATAGTGTGGACTAAGTATTGGTGTAATGCATGGGGAAAAAAGTAGCCCCTCTACCCTCCCCCCCCCCCCCCCCCCCAAAACACACACAAACACTAAAAAAGACAACAACTTTAACTCATCCCTTAAAGGCATATGAAGTAAGCCATGTAGACTTGGAAATAAGGGCCTTCCCCTTCATCGCTCGATGATCAGTAGCTTGTGGATCTAATAGACAAAGCATGTAGCCTATATTAAAGGCCTCTAATGAAGTCGATGATATTTGAGATTAAAAAAAGAGATAGAAAAGAAAAGCATTTCTCAAAGAAATTAAGATCAAGATATGTGTTGTAACTAATTAGTTGGTTTGAAACTTAATTAATTAATTAGTTAATTTAATTTCTTAATTAGTATATATTTCTAGCTATATGGGCTACACATTACTTTAAATGTATAACTTAATTTAGGTAGCATGATTAGTTTAGGTATATAGAGAGAATGATGATAATTAGTATGTATTTCTAGCTATGTGGGCTATGAATTACTTAGTTTAGGTATATATAGTTAGTGTTAGGTAAACTAATTTAAATAAGGAGGTTAGTTAGGGGTTAGGATTAAGAAGTTAGTTATAGATACGTGGGCTAGTTATAGTGGTTAATAGGATTAGCTTAATTAAACTAATTGATTAATTAATTGGTAATTATATTTAAAACTTAGTTAAAGCCTTAGTTTACCAAGTAATTAGTAATTATTTTAAAACTTAGTGAGACTATTAGTTTAGATTTAATCATTAAAATTTTAGTTTTGTAATATGATGGGGGCAAGGAGAGCTAAGGCATCATGGTTAGTTTTAAACTAAATCTAAAAACTAATTTCAACATGAAACTAATAATTTTTGTACTCATAATTCTTATATAAATATAGTTGTTAAGTATACTCAATAATTGTTTGTATGTGTGTATGTGAGATTGACCAATGTGTACTTATTTAATTACTTAAATATTTATCATTAAATAAATGATTATTGGGTGTTGTTATTTTTCAACACGAAACTAATCATTGTTATACTTACAATGAATGTAGTTTGTTCATTTGTTTTATCTCGTCATTCCAAGCTTTAGTTTAGCAAATAAAACTACAATCTTTCATACATACAATCTTTCACACAGATCTACCTTTGTCCCTTTTTATAATCATTAACAATAAATAAATGTAAAGAAAAGCAAAGAAAAGTCCATATCTTTATAAAAGATGGGGAATGGCACCTTCTCCCTTAATGATAAAACAATGAAGAGACTTGTGCCAGCACTTCGGCATGCTACTTGTGTAGCATGTTCATGTTTTTTTTCATGCTATTGCTAGGTTTTTACGAAGTGATAAGTTAAATTTTAAACAAATAGAAAAAAAATGAAATGTTAAAACAGACACCATATCTCAAAATTTAACCAAGCAACTTTTTGGTTTTCCAATTTATGTTTTGCAAGGTGTGCTTCATCAACACATCTCAAGCTACATGACAAGTTTGTAGCCAAACCTAATTGACTCCAATTACTTGTTGGTACTATTCATCAAATACATAGTTTAAAATAGATATGTCATTTTGCTTGACTCATATTTAAATGTAGAATGGTACTATTATCATGAAAAAATATACATTCTTATATTAATAGAATACGCAATAGCAAAAAGAATGCATTTTATATTCAACTTTGATTTTCAAGCAACAAAAAGAAAAGCTCAATCCTCTAGATCAATCAATAACAAGAAAAGCTCAATCATCCATATCAATCAACAACAAGCACTTGGATTTTTAAAAAACCACTACCTAAACTTACTTGCACATGTCAACCTAGTTAGCATCGTTCCATTTAATTAATACTAGGTGTTCCATGTTTAAATTGCACAAAGTGAGACACTAGGCTAATACTTCGCAACAATATTATCAGATGCTATCATTTCATCACTAAGTATTTAGCACTCCTAGAAGCTCACCAATTGGTTTTTCTTTGGCTCATCTACTCCATTTGATGTAAAGCCTTTTGATGTGTTGAGATTGGTGTATAGCCTCATCAAATGTCCTAGATGTACCAAATTTTTGGTGTTGGGGTAGCACAACAGGAACTGCAAATGCATTTGAGAGCAATTTGCTTGGCAATAGTACTTTTAGCATATCATTAGTACTTTTAGAATATGCAAAATGGATATTTGCAATTGTGCATGGCATGTCGTATTTGCTTTAGTTAAAAAATGGGTGTTGTATATGTATGTTGCTACATGCATGTTCAAGCTATCTTAAGCCCAACTATTTCATTTGCAAAATGGGTATTTGCATACTTACATGCTATGTTGTATAATTGATTTAGTCTAAAGATGGGTGTTGTACTATGTAGTACTTTGTTAGCATTGCCCATTAGGGCATATGCTATTACAATGGTGCAATGACAAGGTGGTGCTTGTCCCCAAAAACTTGCCTAGTGTTAACTTGAGTTAAGTGGCCCACTTTTAAGCTTCTATATTGAGTCAAGTTCTTTCTTTCTAAAAAGTTTAAAAAAAATTGCCCATGATTAACTAGAGTTAAATGGCCTCCTTTCTAGTGTGGCCTTCTTCTGTTGCATGCATTGAGATCTCTTTTTGGAGCAGCCTCCTCCTCTTCCTTCTTCTTCTTCTTCTTCTTCTTCTTCTTCTTCGTCTTCTTCTTCTTCTTCTTCTGATCACACCCTCAGCAACTTAATACTTTCAAAAAAGAAAGATGAGAATGAATTAGACCACAAGCAGCATTGAATTCAACAAAAATGAAGACCTTATGGAAGGATTTGACCTAATTGCCAAATGAATAGGGTAAAGTAAGTTCAATAATTTAGGGTTATTTGTGGTATTAGATTTTGGGGTAGCACAAGGTTATGCGACTATTGTACTTATGAGAGTGCATTTGTATCTGATTGCATGCAAATGTGTGCAGAAGAATTGGGAATCATCAAACTTCAAGCACTCGCTAGTTGATGGAGGTGAGCACTATTCAAGGTGGTTTAATGCAGGATTAGGACTTAAAGGACCTAAGCTATTTGAACTCTCAATGGTATTGGCAGAAAAAGAAGAAGACAATGATGTCGACGACAACAACAATGAAAATAATGATTATCAAGATGGACAAGAATCTATAGGTGAGAAAAATGTAACACTAGAACTTGTAGTGTGTATTCACAACCCATATGCTATTGTAGCCCTACTAAAGACGTGCAAATAAAAAAGACTTGAATCGAGGCAATAGAATAAATGCATGGTGATATTGCAAGAATGGGATTGTTGAAGAGTAATGAATTGGTTGGGAACATGTTAGTTAGTATGTAAGCCAAATGTGGCCCTCTTTCAAAAGCACAAGAAAGTGTGTGATGTGCTTCTAGTTCAAAATGTAATTTCTTGGAATGTGCTAGTAGCAAGATATGTGAAGCATGGACAAGGTGACCAGGTGCTCATTTGGTTTGAATGGAGCATGAGGGCTTCTCACTACATGCAATCACATATACTTTGTAATGAAAGAAGTTAAGAGGAGTGAGGAGAAGAGCTGAAGAGAGAGAAAGAGAGCAAGAAGAAGAATAAATAAAACTAGAAGAGGAGAGAGAAAGAGAGAAAAGGGGAGAGAAGGAAGGAGGAAGCCATGGAAGCAAGAGATGAAGGTGAAGAGTATGATCTTGATAATAACTGGTTGCCCTAATTTGGGGCTCTTACACCTTATATACCCGGTCAGTGTGACTGGGTGTCTAAACCCTAATCGGTGTGTATCCCGCTTGTTACAATCCATCCCCACCCTGAAGGTTTTTGCCCTAAAAAACAAGGAGAAGTAGAGGGGAGTGATGGGTGGGCTAAGGGAGGGTTGCAGAGCCCTTTGACAATGAAAATTGGTGGGTAAAGACTAGGGATAACATGCTATCTAGGACCGGTCTGCTGAAGTAAACGCGTCATAAATTTTGATAGGTTACTCCAAATAAGGCATACCACATGTTGAAACGGAGCTTATGACGAGTACTTTCAGCCCATGTAGGATGCATATGCCTGAGATTTGAATAAGTAAAAAAATATTCTAAAACGTTGTGCAGTCTGCAGGTAGAGGGTGGTCAAATGGGGCATGACCGGCTAGTCTTCCAGCCGTGGGACCTCTTGGAGGTAGGGGAATTCATTGATAATGGTTGTTAGGCACCAAGAGGCTTCTTCCAGAGGTAAACCTTTCCATTTGATGAGGTATTCTTTAATGGATCAAGACCGTAAGTGCTTATCTCACTACCCAATGATTACTTCAGGGATATACTGAGCGATGCCTTCTTCATCTATGGGGGGAAGTTCTTCCACATAGTCCACTGAGGAGCCCATGAGGGGTTTCAACTGGCTAACATGAAACACATTGTGGATTTTGGTGGTTGGGGGGAGTTCTAAGGAGTAGGCCAAGTCATCCACTCTCTTTAGAATTCGGTATGGGCCATAGAAGCGATGGGCCAACTTGTTACTGCTGCCCTCTTTGAGAGTCGAGTAGTGGGACTTAGACACTTTCAAAAGGACCAATTTCCCTTCTTGGAATTCCAAATGCCTTGTTTTCTCATCAGCATAGAGTTTCATGTGTGTTTAGGCCTTTTTGAAGGTTCATTTTACATTGTTGCATGCGATACAACTCAAAGCCTGACTTTGAGGATTGATCTTATCATTAAATAAGACTGTGGGGAGGGGAACCTTATACCCATATAAGGCCTCAAAAGGGTAAACTCCAATGCTAGAGTGTGTGGAGTTATTATATGCAAACTCAACCAAGTGGAGCCACGTATCCCAATTGTGTTGTACATCATGGCAAAAGTGCCTCAAATATGTCTCAAGCCATTTGTTCACTCTTTCAGTCTGGCCATTAGTCTGAGGGTGGTATACAGTGGATGGAGCAAGCTTGGTCCCCATGGAGGTGAAAACTGTCTGCCAAAAGTTGCTCATAAACTTTGCATCCCGATCATGTACTACAACTTGTGGCAAGCCATGCAACTTGAAGACATTTTCCATAAACTGAGTGGCCACCTGAGGGGCAATGTATTGGGTCTTAGTGGGGATAAAGTGGGCAGCTTTGCTGAGGGGATCAACTACCACATAGATACTATTCCACCCTTTCTTGGTCACGGGAAGTCCAATGATAAAGTCCATTGTGATATGAGTCCATTTCCCTTCAAGGATAGGGAGAGACTACAAGAGGCCAATGGGCTTGAGTGTACTGTCCTTGTTTTGTTGGCATGGAACACATTTGGTCACAAAGTCCTTGACATCCCTCCATAAGCCTTTCCAATGAAAGCTCTTGGCAATCCTATCATATGTTTTGAAAACACCCAAGTGACCAGCAGTGGGGCAAGAATGCATCTCTTCTATGATCTTCTGCGTGAAGGGGGAAGTGTGGGGGATGACAATCTTGCCATGGGACCAAATAAGGCCATGCTTAAGCTGATATTGGGGGTTTTCAGCCATGACTCCATGCTATAATTTTTGGAATATGTGGATGAAGTGATCATCTAACAAGTAAGCCTCTTGAAGTTCTTCAACCCAATCACTGTGCAATTGAGAGATAGAGGATACTCTGCATGCCCACATTCGAGAGAGTGAATTAGTCACAATATTATCCTTGCCCCGAGTGTGCAAAATGTCAAAGTCATAGTTTTGTAACCCATCGCCTTTGCTTAGGAGTCAAATTGGACTAAGTCAAGAAGTACTGGAGGACTCGGTGGTCGCTTTTCACTTGGAAGTAGCTGCCATACAAATAATGGTGCCATTTCTTGATGGCATGGAGGATGGCCAACATCCCTTGGTCATATACATTTATTTGCATCTTCTTCTCATTAAGTTTGCGGTTCTCAAATGCAATCACACCATGCTCTTGCAACAATACTGCACCAATACCTCGGCCACTAGCATCACAATGAATTGTAACAGCTTAGAGAAGTCAATGCAGACGAGAACGGGGGTTGAAGTAAGCACATCCTGATGCCATGAGGCATATTCCATGGTGGATTTCATGAGGTTTTTCGATGGATTCCATAAAATTGGAGGCATATTCTATGATGGATTTTGTAAAACTATATGTATTTGTCAGGGCTCGTACACAAGGTGGATTCCTTATGCGAGAAGTTGACGAGGACGCTTGTCCTTTTCAGGCGTAAGATTAATTTAATGTGCACGTGAGTGATTCCACAGCGGGAGATTCCGCAAAATACATATCAAATTAATGGATGTTTATGAGTTTAGAGTGCGCACTCGAATTAAATTAAGGTCCGGAAACAGAGTTCCAACCTATTTAGTTATTTGTAGCTGAAGACTGCTAGGTATTCACTATGGCTTGTTTATTTTATTTTTAAACAATTGTAAATGCTTCAGTTGATGTGTAGAGCAAGTAGTGGTGGCTTTAGGTAGCACTAAGCGTTAGCGTAAGTCCAAGCGCAAATTTCATAATTATGATTGGTTATTTTAAGTATAATATATAATATTATGTGATATTGTATTATTAAAATTATTACTCTATTTGTAAGTTATAAGTTTAAACTTCTTTAGTAATAATTAGATCATTGTCCTTAGTACTATTAATTTATTTGTTTTTAATATAGATTATTTTAGAATATGAGATTTAAGATATGCTTTTATTGAAATAAGCTTTCTTTATGGAATACCTTGCTATTTTCTTAATGTGGTTAAGTTTTAGAAGGCTTTTCTAGCTTTCTTTATAAAAGCAAGAGGATCGCGCGCAAAGCAGGAGAAGAGGGTGAAAATTGAGTTTATTTCGTTTCTGCCTCATCCGGAATCGAAATTCAGAGCTTCAAGAGTCATTTTGGGAGTTTTGGCACGCTTCAAACACGATGGTGACATCAAAACGTCAAGAATCAGAGCACATAATTTTCTGTGTAGCAACCGCAACATGTTACAGGATACCTCTTGACTCTTAAAACTTTATATTTCAATTGATATTTGTACTTTCTTTGTAATTATATATAAGATATAAATGCAAATGCCGATATAAAACTATAATATATAATTAAGGATGGAAAACCATGGCTTTTGCCATGGGGGAGGTTGGGCCCAATCATGCGTTTTTCTCTTATCTTTCTCAATCTATTGAGTTATTCAAATCCTATTATGTATTATATTGTTGTTTGTATTTAATAGTTGAGATGTTTGATTTGTTAGAATTTTTCACTAAGTTATATTATGTGTGTCATAAAGTAGTTTATGATTGAGATTTGATTTGCTAGATTTGCCACGTGTTTCATTTCGTAACATTGGTATTAGAGCCTAGCTATGCTCGGAGTTTTCAATTGTATGATATTAGTGTATAAAGGCGAACATCGTGGAACAATCGCAATCTACAAGACAAATCACTACAGATGAATATTGCAGCTACATTTCTCGTGTTTTGGATAGCCTTATATCCACCGTTGATTGACTCAAAATTAATCCAATTTGTTCTTCTCTGAAATTGGATTATAGCATGGACTTGGCTATGCAAATAGGATGTTGTAGCAAAAAAGCTTTTGAAGTTTATTTCATAGTAAATCATAACTTTATTTTATTTTATAAAAGTTTCAAGTTTAAGCATATTAATTCTTTATTTATGTTACAGGCTATATAGAAGAGGCACTTGAAAGTAGTCTAGCTATTGCATATGCTTCAACATAAAAGTCCTCTCGAACAACTATTTTTCAAGTAATGTAACTTTTTACTGGTTCATAGTTTGAAGATTGTGTAAAAATAAAAGTTTTAGCCCTTAGAAAGATCTATAATTGTTATTAGATACATTTTTTACAAATTATAAATATAAAGCGAGTTATTTGAGTCCTAAAATGACCTTGAGCAGGGCTTTCCAACACCTTGCTGAAAACGTTCATTCTTACGGTACTTTCTTGCATATCTCTCTGCTAATTCAATTGCATCAAAGAGTGTGGTAGGTTTTTGGGCCATGACATTTATCGATAGGCTCGGTTCCAACCCATAGATATACTTGTGCAATTTAGCATCATTGCCAATGTTCTTCATATACATGGTCATGTTCATGAATTGATTTGTGTATTCACGTAAAGTGAGATTATGTTGGTCCAGAGTGTACCATCGTCTTGCCAACCACGCTTTTTCCACAGGAGACACAAAAACTTGGACCATATGCATTTTAAAATCTTCCCAATCAATGAACTGTTGATTCTCTCGATTGATATAGTGCACCATGTGTGGGTAAACCCTTCCAAGTGGAGAGAAGCAAATAGGATTTTCTAATCATCACTGTGAGGGTAGATATTGAAGTATGACTCCAACTTGGACGTCCATTCCTCTAAGTCAGATGGTGAGGGGGATTGCCCATTGTACTTTGTGAGGATGATTTTGTCATGCAATTCATTAGAGCTATGCTGCCCATGAAACCCTTGCTGTCCATACATCCCATGGTGGCCATACATGCCTTGCTGTCCATACATAATATGTGGCGCATTAAGCCCATGTTGTCCATTATAACCATGATGTCCATGATTGCCATGCTGGCCATTTTTACCATATTGTCATTGATGGGGTTGATTCATATGGGGTGCATGGGAGCTCCTAGGGAGAGTGGGGGAAATTCGACCAAGGGGGGTGGGAGAAGGCCTCAATGGGATGTTGGTGGCATGGTGAATGGGGAATTCAACAGAGGCTCATCATGCACATGAGAGGGTTCACCAATCTCATAAGTAGAAGGGGAAATTCCCTTAGCACCCAGTATACCCTGTGGACCATGCAATGGTTCCGGATGTGGAGGACGTCTAGACTCATGCCTAGAGTAATTGGCCTTCTCTTGGGAGGATGAAGCCGTTGCTAAAACTGAGCAACAAGAGTAGTGAGCTGGTCCAAGGTCTGTTGAGTCTTTGAGTTTGAGAGAGCCATATGCTCGATTGCTTCATCAAACTTAGACATCATTTGGCGGTGGTTGGCGACCATGTCATTATGCCGTTCCATATGATGAAGCTCGTGCTGATAGAGGGTGTGTTTGAGAAGGGTGTACGGGTCCGTTTTAGGCATTTCCTCATGTATGTCACCATGGTAATCTTATGCAGAGTTTGGTTTCTCATTCATGGAGATCCAGGAGTCTCTAATCTCCCTCTAGAGTTCCTCTTGGGCCTTGCTTTTGCCTTTTTGGCCAGCCATTTGGATGCAGTCCACATAACCTGCTATTAGTAAAAGGGGCGTAACACGATTGATGAGATTTTTGGCTCAAGTTGAAGGGGAATTTTTGAGATGAGCTATTAACCTTTGTGACATAAAATGATCAAATTTTTTTGTAATAGGATTATTGTGCCTGTCCTGGAGCATGGTCTGCACCTTGTCCACAACAACCCTAGAGCATAAAAATGGGCATAGCTTCCAAATCGTAGCTTCGATTGGGGAGGTTTTTGATTCAAACCGGAGGGACAAATCCATCTTTCAGATGAGCTATAGGGTTTTCTTCCATATTCAAAAGAGAATTTTTCACAATAGGATCTTTGCGATTGTCTTGCAGGACTGTGACTAAAACACTGCATGTCCCTTATTACAAAAGCCTTGCATGGATTGAGCATAGTCCAAGGGGCCTGATCAGCAACATCAATAGCATATTGAGCATATTGAGTATTATCCCAAGCATCATTGCATACCCATCTTCTCTGCCATCAATGCATAAGTAAATTTGCTACCATACATCTCTTTTGACTTTATGCACTTCAAGTGTCATACATGGGTGTCATCAGCATTGTGGGGGTGTCCAAGGGGAATCATTGCATTAGGGAGAGTGGAGTTCATGGGAAGTATCTACACCTGCATACAAGTATCGAGCTCCAAATCATGGGGAGGTGGACAATGTTCCACTCGGGCTGACGGGTTGTGCACCCCTTCAAGGTCTTAAGTGGTAAGAGAGGGTCAACTCTCTTTTGTCTTACCACCTCACCTAGAATTGACATTTTTCCTCAACCAAAGTATAAATGACAGACATTTTTATTAAGCAATCAGCATGAGATGCATTGGAAAGGAGACATTGTGCCCTTTCATGAGATGCAAGTAATGAATAAAGGTTGGGGTAGGGGTTACCTTGGCAGTCTAGTGACTCACTGGCTGCTACTTACCCAATTTACAATGGTTATCATTCATTTTGAGGATTATCCAAAACATAAGACAAAATGGGGGTTAATGTCAACTAATACAATGAATTTCAGGAAGAGATATGATGCATGCACACAAAGAGGATTGAGCTACTAAACTTATGCAATCTTGAATCTGTCCAACAAGGGATTAAGCTCAACAAATGGCTAAATTGAGAGATTAAGATCAGATTAGCATACTGCTAAATTGAGAGATTAAGATTAGATTGGCCTACCTCTTTAATGCTTAGGAAAAATTTTGAAGCATAAATCATCATGATGCCTAATTGCTCCATCGATTAAGTTTGGTCGATTGGGGTATCCATGGGAGAAGACTTCAGCATTCGAATGCTCCTACTGATGAGGATGGATCCCTTGTCTATCCCGGAGCTTGAGCTTCAAAGAGGGAAAGCTTCAAGTGAAGATTAAGGTTGCCCACAAAGCTCCCATGCATGCTGAACTCCATGTCTTCATCCGGGTAAGAGAAATCATTCATAGGCTGAAGGGCTTGTGGGTTTGAGCTTTCAAGGTTAGAGATGGCTTCAGTTGAAGAATCTATGGCCTACCAAAAGAAGATTTGCTATTGGCATTGCATTTAGTAAACATGTATTCCAAATGTGGCCCACTTAGAAAAGCACAAAAAGTGTTTAACAAGCTTCAATTTTGGAATGCAATCTTGTGGATTATGCTAATAGCAAGATATGCAAAACATTAGGATGATGAATAAGCACTAAAATGCTTCGATTTGATGCAACTTGATGGTGTTTCTCTAGGTGCAGTCACCTTTGTTTGCAACTTGAAAATTTGTAGCAAGGTAGGTGTTGTAGGCAAAGCTCAAGAGTTACATGCTGTAATTTTCCAAAGTGGGTTGTTGGAAAAATATGAAGTTATTGGCAATGCATTGACATGTATATATGTGAAATGCAACTTGCTTATAGAAGCACAAGAAGTGTTTGGCAAGCTTCTAGCTCATAATATTATCTCACGAAGACATTAAGCATAGGATATGCCCAACGTGGGCATGGTGAACAAGCCCTGAACTGTTTTGAACAAATGTAGTTTGAGGGCCTCACTCCAAATGCAACTACATTTGCTTTATCGTGAAAGCCTGTGGCATTATAGGAGCTATAGATAAGGGGCAAAAACTTTAGAGTTTTTTCACGATAAGGCTACTTAGAAATGGATTTTGTTATTCCCACTTCATTGATATGTATACCAAATGTGAGTTGCTTATGGAACCATAAGAAGTGTTTGAATACCTACAAGTCCAAAATATCGTATTATGGAATGCATAATTGTAGGGTATTACCTGCTTGGTAATGCTAAACTTGTTTTTCCTCAATTGCTAGGATGGTAGGAGAGGATATAAAACTAGATTTGGTTACATTCATTGTAGTACTAAACACATGGGGTCAAATAGGTTTGTCTATTGGATAAGGGACAAATGTACTTTAAGACTATGTGCACAAGCTATGGCATCATCCCAACTTTAGAACACCATACTTGCATGGTTGATCTATATGCACTTGCATGGTTGGTGTACTCGATAAGGGACAGATGTACTTTAAGACTATGTGCATAAGCTATGGCATCATCCCAACTTTAGAACACCATACTTGCATGGTTGATTTGTATGTGTGTGTAGGAAACTTGGACAAGGCAATAAATAATCCTAATAAGGAATATGCCATTTTTTGGCAATATATCATTGTGGATTATGTCTCATGTGCTTGCCAAAAATGGGGACATACAAAGCTTGGAAGGTTAGTCTTTGAACATACAATGCAATTAAATGGAAGTGATGCTACAATATATGTTTGTAGCAAATGTTGCATTGAAGGATGTGAAAAAGATTTCAAGAAAAAATACAAGTGGCACCATTGTTGGAAGGTTGATGCAAGTGGATGGTCCATTACTTTCACATTAGATGCTAGAAGCATACAACAAGTAGAAGTTTTCATTTAGAGCTAGATGCTAAAGACATTTTGCACCATGGTTTACAGTGTGCAAAGCTTGGATTGGGTGCAACAATATCTTACCTCATGTTTGCATTCACTGGCAGTGGCTTTCCTATTTTCAGCTGCATCCAAAGCGTGTGTCCATATTGCACCCTTTAAACCAACCATCACTTGGCTAGGCATTCTATCCAATTGTAGACTAAAAGTAGTAGTATGTATAGTCACATAAGGATTTAAGATAGCCAAGTCTTCCAACAACTTTTGCATACCTCCCTTTTCAAAATTCAAAGCAAGAGGAGATTCTATTTCTTATGCACGAATTTTGCCATCTTTCCAAAAGATGAGCTGTCATGCCAAGGCCTCCTGATAAGCAGCACAATTCTTCCTTTCATGCTACAAACTATCACACCACAAACATCTTTTCTCTGGTTTAGGGGCTGATACCCATTCCTTTTTCTCTTGTCCTTTCTCATCCAATATTGTGACCTTTAACTAAAGATCCCGCATGCCTCTAACCAAATTATCTAAGACATCTTCCTTAACAATGGGAACAACAAGTGCAGCCATAGGGTTAGCCATAGAAGCAAGTGGCTCACCGGATACATAAGTTGTTTTGCCCATAATAGTGGACAAGCTAGATACATGCAATCTTTCTCTTGTTCTATTCTTTTTTGCCAGTGCAAGAACAACATCCTTAACATGCCTCCACTCTGTTTTAAGCTATGTCTCTATAGTCTAATCCTCTAACAAATCATCAAGCTTCTCTTGAAGCTCAGGATCTACCGCTTGTAGAAATAATTCAAATTTCTAACTTGCAAGAGCCTACTATTGTGCAAGATCTAATTGCTCAAATTGACTTTCAATTTTTCTTAATAACTATGTAGCCACAAGACCCTTATTAGGTTTTGGAACCCACTCTTGGAAAGTCTTGCGATAATCAAACTGATGTCTTCAATGTAAAATTCATCCCAAAGTGTCTTCTTGAAAGCTATCTTGTCAGCATCCATCATGTACAATTTAGTAACTCGGGATTTCAATTCATGTACAGTGACATGTACAACATACTGACTCCATGCAAGTCGTGCCACCCCAAAGAACTCCATTTTTTGAGCATAGATATGCAAATATGCAAATACATTTCTACCTTTAAATAACTTTATCTCATGCTCTATTCCCTAGAGAGGATTCATCACAATAGTTTTTGTTTGAGTAGAAGCCTGTGTCACCAGTTGTTGTTGTATCTACATAAGCATGTTCATATTTTGTACTAGCTACTACAAAACATCACTAGAAACTGTGCTTGAAGGTTCTCCCATCATGCCTTTCCTTTCAACAACCTTTCACATTGTGTTCACTAATGTTAGACACTAGACTTAACCCTTGAACACTAGAGACTAGTTGTAATGTTTGCTAGGGGGTTGCTATTATTCTTGATGGATGATTGGGGTTTTTGTGTCTTCGTTCTTTTAGGCGTAAGTGTGATAATAGTTATGGGAAACTCATGCTATATTGGATCCTCAATTGGTAGGCTCTTTGTCTTGTAAATGACCACCATTGATTTTGGAGTATTTGGCTTTATGGAGTTGGTGGTTGACTTCTTTGTTGGATCTATTAATGGCTTTTTGGTTTGGTTGGAGGGTTTGGTTTGGACTTCCATATCCTTGGGTGTTAATGTTGAATATCTAACAAGAGGCTTCCTTTATCTAGGCTTAGATAACGAGAGTGTTTTTTTGACTCAATAGTACCCTTGTGCATGGACTAGGGGCCTTGGCACCCACCTTGGAGTGATGCTCCACCTCTTGTGGGATTAGCATATTTTTTAGTGTTCTTCATTATCAATACTTGTTCTTGTGAGATTGTGTATTTGATATAAACATCTCTTTTATTCTAGTATCTTTATGTATTCACTCAATACTATTTATAGCCTTTGTTGGGGTCAAGCTTGGTTTATCTATTTTGAAGCTTCTTCTTTTATGCTAGCATCCAATAAGTTGGCACCAAATCTCTAATCTCTTGTTGGGGAGGCTACGTGTTTAACAAATAGTGTTTTTGTTTTTCTTTTTCCCTTTACACGGTTTCTTTACTAAAATAAAAAATGGATTTGCCATTGAACAAGCTCAATGGGATCCTACTCTTGATATAGCCCATGTTGTACCTCACTTGAAACTTGAAAGTCCTATAAAAGAAAGAAAACTCCTTCTCGACACCAGATAAAACATAAAATAACTAGGAAATGCTTTTAGTCTCCGTGATTAATATAATCTTGCATTTACCTAGTAAGTAATATGACAAATCTCCATATAGGTTGAGTTTCACATTTTTTTGGCGCAAGGTATGGTTGGCTTTGTGATCTCTTTCCAAGCACCATAAGTCAAAAACTTTTGATCAAACACTTCATCAATGAGAGCATCAAGAGTGATCTCCCCCTTTTCTATTAGATAGACCATAAGACATGTAAGAGGGATTGATGGCTCCTCTTTGGGTCACTTCTTGTGATATTAAACGTGTTGATGACAAGACTAGGATCTTCCATCCATTGGCCAATCTATTTTAGGTTTAATGACATAAATGGGGCAATTATCTACGTTGATGCTCTTTTCTTTAGATAGTTAGCATAAATGTGTGATGACACATTTAGGGAATCATTGTTTTCCATTGTTGTCTCTACAAACTCAAGGTTGGATACATCCTAAATAGTTTGGTCTTGATCAAAGGTTAAGGCTAAGGGTCAAAAATTTTAGGAGGCATTGAACTTGAAGATGCTTCTCAATAGTAACATAAACTATTGCCAACTCTTGATTAGCTAGATAGAGTCGTTAAGTTTTAGATATCAGAAGGGGGGTGGTCTTTTGGAGGTTCTTCTTCTAGGTCGACTTACATGTCAATTTAAGTCTTTTGAGGTCAAGATATATGGCAATATCTTGGGTTTCTATGCTTGAAAGGTTTGGGTCTTTGTGTAGCACAATTGAGTTCTTTCTTTATGGTTATAGCTCTAAGTACTCAATGTTTAAATGGGCGTTAGCTCGTATGAGCACTAAAGTCAAGATAAGAAGTGGCATTTAAATGGGCGTTAGCTCCTATGGGGTAGAATTGGCAATTGCTATAATTGCAAGTACAACACACTTAATAATGCAAGGACTGCATTAAATATAGCAAGTACAATAGATGAATTAATAGTAGCAGTTGCTAAAATAGGGAATATAATAGTAAAATGAAAGTGTGTCCAATGATAGATAAAGCTTAGATAGTAGAGAAAAAGCACTTTAGGTGTTATGTTTTTGCTTTAGAAGTGTTCTTAGAAGACATACAAAGGAGAAAGGCTAAAAATGGTAGTGTCTCAGCACATTGTCCAAGAGAGATGAATGGTACGATGAGGAATATAAAATAATTAAAAAAATGATATTTGGGTTTTAAAAAAAAAGATGAATATCTTTGGAAACATACAAAGAAGAGGAAAGGGACTCCGCTATGAATCATCATCAATGATAGAGCTACTTAATTAGAGCTAATGAAGAAGTTCCATAAGAGCCTATAGGCTAGCCATAGAGGTGTTTGGGGCACAGTTGAGAAGATTAAGGAAAGATATTGGTGGTTAGGGAATGTATAAGAATGTTTCACACTTTGTAGAATCATGCAGTACCTATCAAATGTATTCATTAGTAAAGCATAGAGATGGTTTATAGCCAACCTATCCTTTATCCATTCATTATAAGTGGGTAGTCAATTTGGTGACTATGCCTGCTGGACTTTGGCAGATGAGATACCTTGTGCTTGAACGTGAGGATTTGACTAATCAGGTGGAGGGGAGAGCTCTATGCACTAAGTCAATACATGCTATATGCAATTTTTTCTTGGAAGAGGTATTTTGCCACTATGGTTATGTATGCAAGATTACAATTGATAGAGCGAAATTGGATGCAAATGAGACTCATATTTTCTTCTCTCAGTTGGAATTCAGCTTGCATTAACTTTATCATACAATCCAAAGGGTAATGTGAAGAGTGAGAGAGGCCATCCACCTACATCACCAGGGCATTGGCAAAGTAAAGGAGTGGCCACGGCTGTTACCATATGAATTATGGGCTATTCAAATGAGAAATGGTGTAGTGACTAGATATATGCCTAGTAAATTGATGTATAGACAAAGTCCTATTATACCTATTGAAGAGGCACCTATCATGTGGAGTGTATTACCTCGGAAGAAAGGGTTGATTAGAGAAAAACTACTTGCTCTATGCATTCAACAATTTGAGAGGAGATCGAAAGACATTGAGACAACAATTACAATATTGAGGCAATAAGGCTTCATAATAAGAAAAGATTTGACAAGAAGCATAGAATTGGGCCAAGGGCAATATAGGAAGGAGATTGGGTGTTGGTTTATGACAACAATTTAGGTAACAAGCATAGCACTATTCTTAAGATCTCACTATGGTGGTTTCATTTGTATGTGGTGAGACAGATGCACAGTAATGCTACCTACTCTCTTAGTGAATTGGATGGTACAAGGTTGAGGATACCAATTGCATGAAAGTAGATCAAAGTCCAAGAGACATGAGTTTGATGCATATGAGGAAGTGGAGTTATATACATGTAACCAAGACAATGTGGAGGAGGATAATGAAGATGACCTTGAGGTGGATGGAGAAGGCTCTAAATCTACAAGGGAATGATGGTCTGGCACATGCCTAAGGATGTAAAGGTTTGGAGGGGGTGAATGTCATGCAATTACATGTTTAATGGAGGAAAATCAAGGAAAATACATCTATGTAAGTACTTCAGATATATGCTTATGGGATACTTATGATCTTGTGATAGGTTTTTCTAGGATCAAAGCTAGTCTACCAAAATAGTCTAAGTTTCCATTATTAAGCTCTATAAACACAATGAAACCTTGGGTGGATTTAAACACATACAAGGAGTTATCTTGAGTACTACAAGGTGTCCAAGCCTAAAAATATAAAAAAGCAATGTGGTTTTTGAAAAGTGACATTTTCGACTATTCTAAGGGGATTTTTGAAATTCTATCTACGCTAGCTTGTAGATTAGATCTATTGCTTGAATTTGAGTATCTAGATGACCATGTTTAGAGTTGGGATGTGAAAATTTTAGAGAAAACAAGTTGTAGCCGAAGCTCAAGAATGATTGCTATCCTCAAGATTATTTGGACTATCAAAGGGCATGAGCAACAAAGGGGTAATTCTTCAACCATTGTGGATACTCATAAAACATGGATGAAGTCATGTCTTGAAGGCTATATAGGGATTTGATTAGATTTTATATGTATTCCATCACTTGGTTCTATGGCCGGATAGTGGAAGTAAGCTTATGCTACATGATTTCTTGGGTTGTTCATGATTTACGAAGCTTACATGATTGCATAAAGCCTATGTACAATAGAGTGTTGTCCTAAATCATGGTTATCATGAGTTCTTTTCTTAGATTTTTTGGATGATTGTTCCATCATAGGGTATTGTGCTCATATAATGAGTGCATGTATTGTACTTGCTTTGTTGTACATCATATGAATCAAAGGGCTTTGTGACACTTATCAGTGTTTCACTATTCTGAAGTTGATTCGATCTTCTCTTTTCTTATTATTTTCTAACCCTACTCTTTGCATTGTAGAATGTTATCCATACTTCCATGTTATCACTTAATATATTCCTCTACCATCCAAGTTGGGAGTCATAGCCCCTCAAAGTCCTTGGTAACTCAAACACCTTGTCCTACTAGTAGTCAATTAGTTGCCACTACCACATTCTAAGGTCTTGAGTTTTTTTCTTGAGCCATATCTTTTTCAACTTGAGGATACTTGAATCACATTTTGCATTATAGTGAGTGGTAGGAACTTTTCTTAGCCACATGGAAAATTGAAAGAGAACTACATTGGGGTTTCTTGGGTCTCCCATTGCTCCCATACTTGAGTTCCCTATCCCAATTGATTGAAATATACTCTCCTTTCTGTAGGAAGGGCATGTCTGGCACTGGTTGAGGGGTGGTAGTGAAATTTCTCCTACTACTTTCCACCTTCTTCCTTATTCTTTGCATAGCCTTTTTTATTCCTTCTTAAGGAGTGGGTTCCTCTTGCTCCTAGTTTATCTCAAATGTAGGAGGTGACGATGGTGACTCTTTTGTGGCTAGAGTAGGTTCTTCATTGGTTATAAACGTAGTTAGTCTTAGGTCTTTTGTTGAAAAGCCTAGCTTCTTTTAGCTACAATACCTGATCTTTCTTCATCATCTTGTATTTTGGTTGGGGCATTTTTGTATCTAGACTATGTTTAAGTAACCTTTTAGTGAATTGTAACTTTCTTCTAAGGTTTTCAATAGAGTCCTCCTCACATAACTTTGACACTTCAAGCAACATGTTGGTGAAGTTTTGCTATTATGTTTGCATGACTTCTTATATTGCATGGGCCCTTTCAATTGCCAAATTCTTTTCACATTTGACTTGAGCTATGCAGGTAGCCAAGTCACGTATAGCATCATTACTTCTCTCCTCCCATTGACCTACCTTCTCCTTTTCTCTTGTGTTTTGACTCCTTTGTTTATCTTGCCTCCTACAGCTCTATCATTAGTAGTTGTTGAATCTAGGCAAAAAAAGATGGGCCTAGTGTGACCAAAGCCATGGAGGTTGATGATCCTTCAACCGTAGGTGTTTTTGTTGATTTTTGCCCAAATTTAGCATATGTAATTATTGATCTTGTTATACATCTAGCTATGGTCTCTTTGCATGTGTGAGAGAGTCCAATAACTTGTGTTGCTAGTTTGTAGACCATGTTCTTCATCTTGCTCCTAGTAATGGGTTTTATTGTATGTAACGGGATGCATGATCGCCACAATTGGTTGTAGAGGGGCTTCTACTAGAGCTTTACTTGTGCCTATCATTGGTGGCCTTGCTGAAGGTTCTATTGTACTACTACTTGGTTCTAATAAGCTTCCTAATTAATGCTAGTCCTTCTATCCTTGCGGGTTGTTTGACTAATCATCTAATGGCTAGGGCTAAGTCCTCCTCTTTTTGCTTCTTGACCCATTTCTCCTCTTCTTGCTACTTCTACCTTTATTTCTTCTCTTCCTCTCTCAATTCCTCATTAGCTCTTTCTAAGCTTTTCTCTTGTTTAACAGTTATAGCCTTTCCTCTTTTGGTGGATAGTTTAATGACAAGATTTTTTCTTCCTTCCTTATCAAAGGCGGCTAGTTTTGGCAATTCTAATTGTGCTTCTTTTTGTTGTTGCCAAGTTTCTAGGCCTACTGATTATGGGTCATAGAATTTTTTGCTTCTTAATTTTGGTAGTTGCTCTAGTGCCTAAGATTAAAGGATTGGTACTATATACTCTAGCCGATTCACTTTCTTTTCCCTAGCTAGACTTCTCTTGGAGATTTGACTTGATTCCTTCTTACCCAATCCTTGTCATGTCTTCAACTTCTATCATGCTACTATGAGTCTCCTTGTAGTTTCCTCTATTTCTAGTTGCAATCTCTTGACTTTTTCCTCTTCTAGATCTTGTAAGGGCTCTAACTCTGATATACTTATATATGTGGAGGACACTTCATGTATTAACACATTTGGAGGTTTCTAGGATGAGATGTCTCTCTTATCTATGGGTCCTTGATGTATTCTTGTATAATTAAAATTAATACACCCCCAAACCCTATTAGTATAGTCTTGGTTGTGGCCTTTTTCTTTCTACTTCCTTGCTTGCTACTAATCTAGATCTGGAACTTTTTGACTCTTGTATTCCAGATACTAGTGTCTTTCTTGCATTAAGAATGGTAGTAACTGCACCAAGTAGTCGATTTTCCTGACCTTCCCATATCTTGTGTATAGCTTGAGTGATTGAGTATTCCTTTTTCTAATATCTTGACAATGTCATTAGCCCAATATGGGGCAAGGGTCTACTTTTAAAAAATCCTCCTCTTTAGAAATTCTAAATAAGTGTAAATTCAAGAGATGATATGCAATGCCATTCCCTATAGATTCTCTAGTAGGTACTCAAGACAAATGATCTACCATGTAGTGCTATTTCTCTTCCTTTACAGCCATTTAGGAATCAAATTCAACTAGAAGTACCAACCATCAAGCTATGCATCCTATAACACATGCCTTGTTTACAAGGTACAATAAAGCCTAGTGGTTTGGGGAGAAAGTAAACAATATTTCTAATAAATAATCATGAAATTTCTTTAAGGCAAACGCCATCACTAATCCTTCCCTCTTGATGGTAGAGTAATTCATTTTGATATCAATGAGTTATTGTGGCTAGCAAAGCTCATTAGGTAATCCAATTGTGTTCCCCAAGCTGGCATAGAATTGCTCCCATGGCAAACTTTGAAGCATCAATGTGCACATGAAAAGTCACATTTTAATTTGGGGCTTGTAAAATTAGTATTGTCATTAGAGCCTTTTTTACTACTTCATAGACATGTTGGCATCCCTAATCCATTAAAAAATATTCAAGAGCTTGTACAGAGATTGAGAAATCAAGCGTAGTTTAGCAAACCATTGATATTATCCTATGTGGCCAAGAAAACACTAAAATCCCTTGTAGTCCATTGGCAATGGAAAATCGACAATAACTCTAATATTTGAGAAGCCACTTGTAATGCCATTCTTAAAAAATCATGTATCTCAGGATATAACCATGCTTAACCTAGAACCAACACTCCAAGGGATTCAAGGATAGACTACATTGCTTGCAATATTAAAAGATAACTCAAAGCTTTTCTAGCTACTCAACCTAATTGGCGTGTATGTGCTATGCTCCATGAGCTCAATGATGGGATCTTGGATGCCCTCTTATTTGTTCCAGAGGCTCAATCCATGAAGTATGATAGCTATCTCTCACCTAGCCTCTCCATGCTCTAAGAATGCAACGATTCGCTTGTAGTGAGCTTGCTAGGCATTCCATCGAGCACAATGGTAGCACATGACAAAATCCATGATCCAAGTGAGTGTCCTTCGATCAACAACCCTCTATGGACTCCACAAGTATGAGAGGAGCATGAATATGGCAAGAGAGAGTGTGAAGAGAAGATGAAGAGCTTTAGTCACTTAGTCCCTCACTCTCACTCTTTCACACACACACACACACACACACACTTCTCTCTCTCTCTCTCTCTCTCTCTCTTTCTCTCTCTCTCTTCAATCTCTCTCACACACACTCTCTCTCTCATACACATGCTTTCTTAATAGGTAAGAAAGTAAGTACACCAAGTTAGCATACACATAAATAGCTTCTTCTATTCCTTTTCATCCTTTAAATACAAAAATATTAGGGTTACAATTTTCCCATCCCCCTTGGGCATCCTAACCCTTTTGTGGCCTTTTTCTAGCCACTCATAGTCTTATTTACATGCAAGTAAATGTTAAACCTTGTTAAACGAGTAACTAGACAAAGAATGGTATTTTCAAAGTTTAATTTGCATGGGAGAGAGCCCTACTCACATAAGATAGTGGTACTAAGTGTGATTAAAAAAAGCTAATGTCTTTGAATATTTCTATCAAAGTTTATATGGTTTGATTTCTTTGTCTTGCCCAATCTTCTTATCGTTCTTCTTGATATTTTTCTATGTTTTTGTTAAGGTTTATTCCGCCTTCTAGATGAGTTCCAATCCCATAGTACTTTTACCAGGTGGATGGTGCTACTTGCTGGTGAGGGGTTCTAGGATGTCTCATGAGGAAAATGGCATGAGGGATGGAGTTGTGTGGCAAAAGAGGTGGGTGGTGCATAAAAGGAATTGATAGCACTAGAGTTAGCTTGAAGAGGAAGTAGGGGCAATGGCCAATGATGAATGGATCATCATGGATGCATCCCACCAATGTTTGTGGTTTGTGAGGAGCTTTGTGGTACCTATTTTTCACTTGTGGTCTTTCTAAGGGTTATGTACATCTACTTGTATAGTGATTGTATACTCATGCATGTGCAACTAGGAGCTAGGTCAATTTCCAAGTAAGATTGGAATGTTGTCCTACACTTGAGAGCCTAGTTGGTGGAATAGCCGTGGTGGTGTAGCACTATCCTTAGGGTGACATGTTGTCCAAGCAAGCTTGGAATGTCCCACCCTTGATGTGTCCTAGGTTGTGACATGGGAAAGGGCTAGGGTTTTGCCCTAGGTGCAGTGAATGTGCATGAGCTTTTCTTTTTTTTTTCTATTCTCTCTTTTTCAAAATTTTTGAATAAATAAATGTGCAACAAATGACTAGATACAAGAGAAGGATATATCACTCAAGTATTGGCCTAAGTGTGTTTTGGAGACAACCTGTGCTAAGAAGGTATTGTTTGACATGCTCCCATAGTTGCATCAATACCTTTGGATAAAATGGATACATACACATGGAAAATCTATTGTCCACCATGTCCTCTAGTAATGGGGTACAATAGTTTAGTAATAATAGGGTGTGAATGTGAAATTGAACCATTGCCACTCAATGGATTCTAGTGTTGATGTTGAAAAAGAGTGGGGTAGCCCATCTTTCTAAGGAGCTACTAGTTGTTGGGGGAGGAGCTTGACAAAGAGGTGGAGGTAGTTGAAGTAGTGATGAAGGAGGTATCTAGGCAATTAGAAACCCTTGCAAAATGCACAAAGGAGGGGACTAGGTCAATAGGCTAGAATAGGTAAGTTCTATCAATATGGGTTGCTCTAATATTGGGAATCCTTGAAAAATTGTACTTACCATGCTCCTTTTGTCAATAATCTTGGCCATCCCTTCTTGGATAGGGACCAAAAAATGGATTTGTGTACTCCTCCTTTCAAGAATAGATGAAGGCTTCCCAGGCCATCCAATTGCTTAGTAGAAGGGGGTATCACCATTCCAATAGTCTTGGACATACTTCCTTGGGCTTCAGTTTGAGGTACCTCCCCTTGCTTCTTTGGATCGTGTATGACCTTTAATAAACTTCTACATCTAGGGGATCAAGTCACTTTGCAGTAATTTTTTAGTTATTTGTATGAGAATCCATATAGTGCACAATGGAATAGGTTTTTGAACATACTCTCCTCATTTACCTTGAAGTCAAACTTCCCAGAAGGGTTGGTCTCCTACTTCTCTTGGTATTTTTGCATTGTCTCATTGGGGGTTTTCTTCCTCTTCCTATGCTAAGGGGTTAGGGGGAATGGGATACTCCATTGCCCTTTATGACTTAGCTTGTAGGATTTGGAGCATGGCCATGTAGGTCTCCTTTTGCTCTAGGTCTTGCTCTTTGACTATTGTTTGGTCATATGACTTCCCTATGTCAAAATTTGGCTCGTATATCCATGGAGGGTGTCTAGATTGTGGGTGGGTCTAGGGCAATGGGAGAGGTCAGCTACTTGGGCTACTTAGGTTTGATCAATCTTGCTACCTTAAATTCATGCTCTTCATAACCCTTTTGTATCAATTATTGGATTAGGTCCTCTTGGTTTGGTCCTCTTGTAATCATATTGGTTCCTTGAATCCTCTCCATGTAACTGGTCTTGCTCATAGAGTCTATCTTGAAGCTCAATTATGGTACTCTCCTACTCTTTAAGTTGATCTTGGAGATTTTAAGCATTGTGTCACATTCCTTTAGCTAATTCTAAAGCTCTTGTACCTGTTTCACCGGAGGTATTTGAGCATAGTGTCATACTCTTTTAGCTAGTTTTGGAGATTTGTGAGTGCTATGTCCCACTTCTTCATCTAGTTTTGAAGCCTTGTCATGTTCAATCAATTGAGCTTGGAGCTCCTTAACTCACTTTTCTAAGTCCATCAAGAAGCTTTTTGTACTCTTCTCATGTCGTCTCCAATCTATCATGTAGCTCTTAGTTGGCCTTGTGTGCATTGGCCTTATCTTCTTTGAGATATCTAATTATCTGCTCAAGGGCTCGTATCCTTCATGTTACATTTTTCCCCTTAGAGGATTCATGGGCATTCTTTCTAGTATTTACTGGGCAAGATCTCTCTTCTAGATTGGTTTTCATGACTTCAGGGATAAGTTGTCCCTTTACCAACTCATCAATCTACTCTTGCATGGTTCCAAGTTGAGCCACTAGCTCACATAGAATTGTAGAATTTGTTGTTGGTTCCTTTATCACCTTCTCCTTTTCCTTACTAGAACTACATTCTCCTTTTTAGGCTATAAGTTTGCCATTGTTGTGCAATTGATGGGTCCTTGCTATGCTTGCAGTCTTCTATTGATGCTCTAATAACCCTTTCATACAAAGTAATTGCCTCATTCTAGCTTTCAATTTTCTCCATTTCTTTTTTGACCTCCTTTTAGCAACATGGATGATCAATTGCTCTTGTTTTGTGTCCCCATCATCAAAGTCCGACTCCCACTACAATAGCAATAATGTAGGTAAGCGAGCTATCATAGTTAATGATGTTGTGCTTGGTCGATGTGTAGTTAAGGTTTACTTTTGGATTCTTTGGGGCTACCCTTTACTCCTTGTCTAGGGATTTTGTGCTCTTTGTCTAGGGATTTTGTGCTCCTTGTCTAGGGATTTTGTGACATGCTCTAGCATAAAGCATTCAAGTCTTGCTTAATGAGGTTCCCTGTTAGTATGTCCTCTAGGAGGTACTTATGTATCCTAATTGGGTTGGTCGAGGTTTTGTTATAGGTGAAGAGGTGATGAAAGAGCTGTGCTGTCACCCTCAGCTCTTCTTTTGGTATAGCTCTTACTAGGACTCCTTCATTGACAACTACTTTCACTACAATTCCATCAATTCTAACTACTGAACTCTCATCTCACTTTTGAGAGATTTGGGGGGTCTTCTACATTTTGATCTACTTCCTTGATCCTCTTCTGATGCCCAATGTCTCTTTCACTAGCTTTGGTGTAAACTCGAAGCTAGCCATCCATTCATCATAGTTTTCATTGGTTTTTATGTCATATCCAAACTTGCTAAATCTAGTGGTGGCTAGGTCATGATTCTCAATCAATCCAAAATAAGTTAAAAAGTGGAGGTGAGTGAAAATATCCTTCATGTAGTCTCCTAAACCACAATTAGGTATGAGTTTCCTCTCCATCTCGCATTTTTCAACTAGCCTTGATGTGGTCCCCTAGACCACACTTAGTATGAGTTTCCTCTCCATTAGGTATTTTTCCCTCACCAACTATTATTTTTCAACTAGATTCTCTAGGTTGATGAGAACTTGAAACTTGAGGTAGCCAACTCCGACATGCTTGCCTCCAATTTTAGCTCCTATCTCTATTGGGGCAAAGAAAACTAATTTGTTTTTGTTTAATAGGTCTTTAATTGGTGCACATTGTGATGTGGTTGAAAAGAATGGTAGTTGTGCAAATGCCATTTGCAAGTAAAAAATGAATTTATCATGAGCTATTTTTAAATAGAAATTTAAAATCATAAAATTTTATGTTTCTTACCAAAATTTTAAAAATTTTGAGCCTTACACACCATTTACCTTATTTCATAATTAATAGTTACTTAGTTGTGGTCTTTGAAGGTCTTTTGAAGGCTTGAATTTTGATCTTTTTAGAGTTGGTCTCTTGCTCTAGTCTTTGCTACTCTTGGCAATTTAGACTTGCCTTCCTCGATTTGCAAAATGGTATTAAGCTTCCCAGCTTAGAAGGGTAGGTCATAGTTTGTGTTGGTACTTTTTATATTTTAGTAGCTTTATTATGATGTACAGAGACAATTAGTTGCTTTATTTATGTATAGTAGGTGAAGGATTGCAAATCCACAAGTTGTAGAAATTTGGGTTGTGCTCAAGTTCCACTAGTGCATCCATGGCATTAGGTCAAATTCGTAGCTCACATAGATAAGACATGATGTTGTCAAGGAGTCATAGGATGTTGAATCGAATTGGGACATGAAGTTCTTCTTTAGTTAGTAGTTTGTTGATTAGTGCAAATGATGAAGTTCTTCTTTAGTCAGTAGTGTGGATGATGAAGGTTACAACTGTTTGGGCAATGCCAACATTTGGGCCTTGATGATGGCTCTTAAAGATGTTGTTTTCTATATGTTGGGTCATATTTTAGGAGGCTGATAATTTTGCATTATTTGATTGTGGTGGTGATAGCCTTGTCTCATGTAGTAGCAACTTTATAATGAATGGTGTGCCATATCTTAAGAAAGTGAGGGGCCGTATTTTGCAGAGATAGTGTAGCGTCTCGATGATGGAAAGGTCCTTAAGAAGTGTTGACACAGTGAATGAAGGAAGTATTCATCAAGCTTATGACTACTATTTGGGAATCTTTAGAATGCTTTTTCAAATCAAATGCTCTTGCTTCTCCCAAATGGGATGCCATTGGGAAGTGAGCATGATCATACTAACATCAACTAGCCCAAGGTCGATCATAGCAAATGATTTGGCAAAGATGCTAAATGTGGAATCAAGCTATAGAAAGCATTCTAATGGTGGGGACTTTCGTACTTGGGTAGATAAGTCTTTAGTCATTTCATAGATTCATTGAGATCGATGGTTTCTTCACATCGACTAGTGGAGAAGGTTGGTATTTGCTCACTTGATATGGCGGAACTTGGCACAGGTCAAAAAGGATATCTTCTTGTGGGGTAAGTTGGCATGATGGACAAGGTTGTGCTAACAATAGTGGTTTCTAGTTTAGAGGATTGAGAGGTCATGTTGATTAGGGAATCAATAGGTGGAGAAGGAGTGATCAATAGGGTGGAAGGCACTAACGAACCTTTTTCTTGGGTGGGAATGCTACATGAAGATTCAATGGAGGCATGGTTAGTAGGCATAGTGTTAGTAATTGGTTTGCTTGATTTATGGGGCATCATCAGAGTGGTTGTAGTGATTTGGTACGCTAGTAGCCATGCATGTAATCATAAATTATTTTGAAAGAGAGCATGTAGTAGTCATCGTAATATCCTTGCACTTTGAGAAGGGCTTTTGGAACCCATCAAGCTATTGTGCATGGGTTATAATAAGAATGGTCATGTCAATGAGCATTTGCTTCTATTTTCCTAGTTGCACTGCAAAGAGTTGTAGAGGAGGTTTTTGGTCGCAACTTTCATGAAGTGGTGGAGTTGACAAATAATGTCTTGTGGGCCTAGTTGTTTAAGAGCTAGGTCAAGAGCATTGTGGTCTTAGGTGCCAGCTTGGATTGAGATGTAGGGATGATTTGAGTAGGCTCAAATTGCACCTCTTTGGAACTGAAGGTTGTGATTACTCATGCATATACTAATTGTAGATGGATGCACTTATCGATATACTTAATATTATCATTGGCTAAGAACTTGAATCCTCATCCCAAAAGAATCTCAATGCCACTCCGTTCAAAGTTTGGGAAAACATAGAAGAGGAGTGGGATGCTCTCATTGTCAATGGTGATTGTCAATTTATATTTGCCCAACAAGGAGTAAGGTCATCATCCATAGGGATTCAACTTTGCATATAGCCCACAGTTGGCCTAAGATTTTCCAATACTAGTAACAATGCACACACACAAGTGCATGAAGACTAGTGCACACCCCATAAGCACACTTGATTAGCACCATCCTAGTACACTCACACACACTAGGATATTAGTATATCACTTGCATATCAACCCTCACACACAAGTCTCGTGCACATAGCACTCACACTCATACAAGCACATAGTGTAAGAAGCTGGGAATACTTAGAATGCTAATAATATGCCATGTCACACTGACACTGGTATATAAGGAGAGAAGTTGTAATTTTTCACATCTTTTTGACATATCAATACAATTACAATCTTTCTCTCCCTTCTTGCTCCAAGCTTCTATGGCTTCTTCACCTTTCCTGTCTTTCTCTCTCCAATTCTAGTCTTTCTCTCTCCTCGTCACTCTATTTCTCTCTCTTCCTGCAGTCTTTCTCTCTCCTCTGCAGTCTTTCTCTCTCCTCTTCTTCTCTCCCTAGTTCTCTCTCTGACAAGTGGTATCAGAGCTTCAGTCTTTGATCCATTATTTTCTTCCATTTTCACTCCTATTTTCCTATTTCAAAACCAATTTCAGACAAAAATGGTACAAGACAGTGACTAGTGGAGTGCTGCAGGACAACTACAGTTAGCAATGACTACATCTGGAGTTATCCAAGGTCAGATATGGCGGGTAAAGGCTTAAATGGCTGGACGTCATCAAATTTTATGCAAAAATGGAGGTTCCATGGAGGTTCAGCCCCAAGATCTGCTCATATCTCTCTTACATCTGATCTTCCTGACCAACAATCATCTGGAATAGAAGCCTTTCAGCATGAGCTTCAAGTTGAGCACCTACTTGCTCAAGATTGAGCAAGCATTCAGGCCAGGAACAGCCCCGAAAATTGCGGCGCAATTTTCGGGCTGATTCCAGCCCTGCCCTGCTCCAAGCTTGCTTCCCCTCAGCCTTGGCACTCTTCTTCATCCATTCCAGGCATTAATCTTCAGCTACATTGAGATTCTCAGCAACATTTGAAGATTCCTCAGCTCTCTTGAACCCTAGGTGAACAGTCCATGGGCAGCCATGAAAGCTTCAGCCCAAGCTTCCATTTCTTGACAATTTCTTGAAGATTCTTCATCCTTTTGGCCCGTGGAATCATTTCAGCAAGGATTCTTCAACAAATTGCAAGGATTAAGCACGGGATGGCTTAAGATTGAAGATCAAGAGCTTCTATGGAGCAAAAATTTGGGGGAAACGGGTTTAATGCTTCAATTTCAAGCATTTGAAGCTTCAAGCTTGGTCTCTACCATCAGATAAGCAAGCTTCTTGGATTATTTTGCTAACATTGGACAACCGGGAGCCCTATCAAGCATTTGGCAAGTTATTTTCAGCCATGTCAAGGTATTTCTCTTCAATTTTTAATCTCTCTCATTAATCCAATTGCTGAGCTTAAGCCATTTGACTGAGAGATTAAAGAATTGAATATTTTCATCAAATTCTCAGCCAACCTTTGCTTGAATTCATCTATTCATGAATGCAATGCTTGTCTAATGCATATTAGTTTCAATCAGTGAATGAAGGGCCTTAATCTGAGATTTCAGCATAACACTTGAATCCTATGGACTGAATACATTGATTGATTCCTTTGCTTACTCTAATCCAATTGATTGGTTGATTCTCTTTTGCCTAAATTGGAAAATTGTAAAGGGTAAGTACTAGCAATCAGTGAGTCACTGAATTGCATAGGTAAAACCCTTCTCCCATCTCAAGTTCTTTTATCTCAATCAATTGCATCTCATGAAAGGCTGAATGAATATTTTCCAAATGCATATCATGCTGATTGCTTAGTACACTAGCCTCTGCCATGTTGATATTCCCACCGAGGAAAAAGGTGGATGCCGGGGGAGATAGTGGGACAAAAGAGAGGTGACCCTCCCTCACTATCGAAGATCCCGAAGGGGTGCAACCAACCGACCCGGGGGGAACTTTGCCCACCTCCCGGTGATTCGGAGCCCGTGTAGGGAGCCCGTCCTGCCGTTTTATCCCTCACACAGGTACAGCGAGTGGAGAATTGAAGATTGAAGACTTTCCAACGACTCAAGTACCTATTGGAGTAAAACAGGGTAAAACAGGGCATTTTCAGGTTACCCACAGGGTATTTACAGGTGGATACAGGTACACCCTTTGATACTGAAGTACAGGTGCAGGTACTACAGGGTACCCACAGGTCCTATATACCCCTTTGCAGGGTTTGGTAGCCTTTGGAGGTTACTTTCTTGCATTACAGGGTCAAAACAGGGCACTTACAGGTCTAAACAGGGTGCAGGACTGGACAGTTCAGACTCTGAAAGTCAGTTACAGAATTTTCTGTCCTAAACCTGTTATAGCGTGCTATAGCTCATCTCGAAGAGGGCATTGTAAGCTTCGATTTGCACAAAAAAGTTTTGCAATCGGAGTTTTCTAGCCAAAGTTATAGCCGTTTTACTGACAGGGGGTACTGCAGGACTGCACTAGTATGGCAGGACATAAAGGTAAAAATAAGGTCCAGGAGGACTATGCACAGCAAATCAGGGATTCTATGATGGAAAGCACACTTCAAGAGAACCCTGAAGAGCCTCAACAAGGAGAGATTAGTATTCTCAATGACGCTTTGTGTGCCCATGAACTAAGACATAAGGAACGTCATGAAGCTATTTTGTCAGTAATGGAGCATATGATTTTATCATTTGGTCAAACAAAGTCTACAATGGAACAAATGGTTTTATCTCATGGACAAACGAAGTCTACGCTTGATAAGTTGATGGAATCAACTACCCAAACCAAGGCTTCCATTGATAAATTAGTAGAATCCAATGCTCAGCTTATGGCAAAATTTTCTCAATTGATGCCATCGCAAACAGGATCAAAAGAAGCTAATGAGAAGGCTTGTTCAAACAATGACCCTTCAGTCCCACTTCAGCCATCCAACCAAAATGGTTATGGAGATGGAATCATTGGAAGAAGAGGTATTCCCAATAGTCAGTATGAAGTAGGAGAAGCTTCACAAAGGCATGATGACTATTTGGGCAGTTTGAACGGCGCCAATACTCAAGCTTTTGGACTGCATACTCAGCATCCTAGGAGTGCTTTACCAACAGGAAGATTACAGGGTAATTCTCAGCCACCTGTTGGAAGATTTCAATCTCATTTGGGGGGTTCTGTACTTAGAAATTCCGATCAGCCAGTTTTGGGACAGCAACCTTTCCATGATAGAGAGTTCAAGGATAAAATTGTTTTATCCAAATTCAATGGCCAATCATCTTCACCATCAGAATTAGAGGAATGGACTTCTAAGATGGAGTCTTATTTTGACATATTTCCTAAAACTGATGACATGAAGATACATTTTGCCTCCCTCCACTTAGAAGGATTTGCTCATACTTGGTGGAGGTATATCAAGAAAGAGAATGTACTTATTGAGAATTGGGAAGCTTTCAAGGCACTTATGGCTGAAGTCTTTGTTTCACCTCTTGAGAAAGAGAAGTTAGAACGAAGATGGTACAACTTGGAACAAAGGAGCCTAAGTGTAAGAGATTATACAAACCAATTCCTTAACTTGACCATGTATGTGGAAAACATCAGTGATGAGGCCAAGTTACACAAGTTCATGTATGGTTTGGAACCATCCTTGTCAGCTGATGTTATGGCGCAAAATCCTACTTCACTTTTCAAGGCTATTGAGCTTGCAGAGCGCTTTGGAAGGAAGTATAGGAAAGAGTCTTCATTTCAGCCAAGTTATGGACAGCCAAGGACTGTTTTAAAGCAAGGGCAAGTTGGTAACAATTATGGCAGCAACCATATGCCTAGTGGGAGCTTACGGATACCAACTTATCCCCCATTTAATGCTTCTAGGCTTCAAGGCAATTTCAGGACAGCAAACAGTCCAAAGGTTGAATTTAAGCAAGGTGACAATAAGCCTAAGTCTACTTCAGCCAATACAAATTCTAGAAATATTCCCATGGATCTTTACAAGGAAAGAAAGGACAAAGGCTTATGCTTCAAGTGTGGAGAAAAGTATACTCCTGACCATGCTTCAAAGTGTGTATACAAAAATGCCAAGCCAAAAATTCAGAGTATGCTAGTTCTTGAGGACCTTGAAAATGACATAGATGAAGTTAATACAGTCCCAATCAATGCTGAAAATGAAGATTTCGAGGATGATGGTGGACATGAGTACTTCTATGATCCATCTGACTCTTTTCCTTTTGATCCAGGCGGTGATATCCCATTTGATCCTGGTGGATTTTGTAATGAGTTGCCTGCTGCCACTAATTGTTCTATCTCTATGGATGCTTGGACGGGATCTAAGAACCCTAATACACTTCGTATGAAGGGAAGCATATGTGGAAAGCCAGTGTTCATCCTGATAGATAGTGGCAGTACCCACAGTTTTGTCAATAAATCCATTTTGTACAAGTTGAATTGTGTTCCCACCGACTTACAGCAGCCCATTAGAGTACAAGTGGCTAATGGTGAAGAGGAAATCAGCACACAGATTTGTCCACAGGTTTCTTTGCAGATGGCTGATAATTTTGAAGTCAAAGTAAACCTGATCACTTTGGAAATGGGGCCCATAGATATTGTACTTGGTTGTGACTGGTTGATGACCTTAGGCAGGATTACTATGGATTTCTCACAGTTATATATGGAGTTTTTCTCCAATGGACAGCTCATCCGTTTACGGGGGATCCCTAGTAAATCTGATTTTCAGCTTATCACCATTCAACAACTCAAGAAAGAGTACAAGAAGCGCTCACAGATATTTGTATTGCATTTGAACAAAGAAACACAGGATCAGCCCAAAAATTCAGCAAACCATCCAGCCTTGACAGCTCTTCTTGAGGAGTACAGAGATCTATTTGAAGTACCTACTTCATTGCCTCCTAAGAGAGCGGTGGATCACCCCATTGATTTGGAACCCAACTCAAAGACGATCAATAAGCCACCTTACAGACTATCAAAATGCGAACGAGAGGAAGTAGCCAAGCAAATCAAAGAGCTTCTTGAAATGGGATTCATTGAACCAAGTTCTTCACCGTATGCATCCCCAGTCCTGTTAGTCAAAAAGAAAGATGGATCTTTCAGAATGTGCATTGACTACAGGGATCTTAACAAGATAACAGTGAAGAACAGGTATCCTATACCCAGGATAGATGATTTGCTTGATGAGCTTAAGGGGGCTCGATTCTTCACGAAGATTGATTTGAGATCAGGGTATCATCAGATTCGCATGAGAGAGGGTGATGAGGTCAAGACTGCTTTTAGGACTGATCGTGGGCTTTACCATTTCTTGGTGATGCCATTCGGCCTTACAAACGCTCCAGCTACCTTTCAAAGCCTGATGAATAAGATTCTACAACCTTTCCTCTTTCAGTTTGTCTTGGTATTCTTCGACGACATTTTGATCTACAGCAAGACTTTTCAGGATCATTTGTCGCATATGAGGAGGGTTTTTGATGTGTTGAGACATCATAGGCTTTTTGCTAAGGAGAAGAAGTGTTCTTTCATGCAGACTGAAGTGGAATACTTGGGACATATAGTCAGTGAAAAAGGAATACAGGCTGATCCCAAGAAGGTGCAATGCATAAAAGATTGGCCAACGCCTACTACTACTACCTCTCTTAGAGGATTTCTTGGTCTATCTTCATTCTATCGCAGATTTATAAAGCATTATGCGGCAATTGCAGCCCCTTTAACTGACAGGTTGAAGAAAGAGGCTTTCTTTTGGGATTCTCTTGCAGATAGCAGCCTTAACCAGTTAAAGGAATTACTTACCTCCGCTCCTATTCTTGTATGCCCGGATTTCTCTAAAGAGTTTACTATACAATGTGATGCTAGTGGCCGTGGCATTGGGGCTGTTTTGCTTCAGGAGCATGGAGTAATTGCATTTGAAAGCCGTAAGCTTACTGATAAGGAGATGGCCATGAATGTTTATGATCAGGAAATGTTGGCTATTTTGCATGCAATCAAGAAATGGCACCATTACTTATATGGTAGCCGATTCAGAGTGCATAGTGATCATCGCGTACTCAAGTATTTCCTTACTCAGTCAAATCTTACTCCAAAGCAACGACGATGGGTAGCAACATTACAAAATTATGACTTTGACATCACTCATACAAGGGGCAAAGATAACATAGTGGCTGATTCTCTCTCTCGTATGTGGGCCTGCAAAGTATCAGCCATGACGGAATTACATAGTGATTGGATTGAAGAGCTACAAGAGGCATATCTCTTAGATGAGGAATTCAGCCAAATCTTTCAGAAATTACAGCAAGGTCTCATGGAAGAAAACTCGCACTACCAGCTTAAAAATGGTCTTATTTGGTGGAAGGGCAAGATTGTTATTCCCTCTACTTCTTCCTTCAAGCGAAAAATTATGGAGGAGATGCATTCTTCGCCTTTAGCTGGACACTTGGGAGTTTTCAAGACTTATGACAGGATCAGCAAGAGCTTTTATTGGAAAGGACTGTGGAAAGATGTCAAGGACTTCGTTATGAAGTGTATGCCTTGTCAGCAAAATAAGGATAGCACCCATAAGCCAGGAGGTTTATTGCAGCCATTGTCTATTCCTACGGGTAAATGGACTCATATTACTATGGACTTTATCACTGGCTTACCTACTACCAAGAAGGGGTGGAATAGCATTTATGTGGTGGTTGACAGACCCACCAAAGCAGCTCATTTTATCCCAACAAAAATTCAGTTTACTGCTTCTCAGGTGGCCAACCAGTTTATGGAGCATATTTTCAGATTGCATGGATTACCGCAGGTGATTGTCCATGATAGGGACTCAAAGTTTATGAGTAACTTTTGGCAAGCGGTATTTACATCTATGGGTACCAAGTTGGCTCCATCTACGGCTTATCATCCCCAAACTGATGGACAGACAGAGAGAGTTAATAAATGGTTGGAGACTTATCTTCGCCATTTTTGCTATGATGTCCAAACCTCATGGGATTCTTGGTTACACCTGGCTGAGTTTGCTTATAATAATTCCACTCATGCGAGCATAGGAGTTTCACCCTTTGAGGCTTTGTATGGTTACAAGGTGCCCCTACCCACAGTCATTTTTAACGAAAAGATCAACCCTCATGGGAAGGAAGAGTTGGATAGAATGCAGACCCTTCTTCAGCAATGCAAGGTGAATCTAAGGAAGGCTCAAGATCAGATGAAGATGTATGCTGATGAGAAGAGGAGGCCTTTAGAGTTCCAGGAAGGAGAGCTGGTTTTGTTGAAGGTGCCCAAATCCAAGTATTCTACATTGAAAGATGGATCCAGTAATAAGCTTGCCCACAGATTCTATGGCCCTTACAGGATCCTTAAGCGGATTGGAGATTTGGCATACAGACTAGAGCTTCCCTCTTCTACAAAGATTCATAACGTCTTCCATGTTAGTCAGCTCAAGCCCTATTATGGTGATCCAGTGGATTTAGTTGATGAGCTGCCACCTATTGATGAAGATGGTATTGTTCAGTACATCCCAGAGGCTGTTATAGGTCAGCGTGAAAAGAAGCTTCGATCACGTTCTATTGTGGAATATTTGATTAAATGGAGAGGTTTACCCTCTGAAGAGGCTTCTTGGAGACCTGATTCAATATTGGATGAGTATCCATACTTGAAGGATACGTTGGTGCCTGAAGCCTACTGCTTTTGGAGCTAGTATTGGTGCAGACTGGTTCAGGACAGCACGCTGTTTTAGAACAGTTTTTGTTGTACTTCATTTTCAGAATTGAGCTATCTACATGAGCTTAAAGTACTCTTCAAGAGCTTTGTTTTGATATGTGGTACACTTCATTTGGACACTTCTATCAAAAGTTATGGCTGATTTGGTCCAGCAGGGACTGTTATTCCAGCAAGCTGTCTACTTTCTTCTGGAACTATTTGTTGAAGATTCTATAGCTCCAATGGCTTCTAAAGTTCTTCAAACCATGTATATAGCAGGGTCCACTTTTCGTACTTCAAATTCAGCCCTTGTAATGATAATTCTTCACTCATTCCCTATTTGTAAAGCTGTAAAAACAGAGTAGTACTCTGTTCCATCCATCTTTTCTTTAGCTCTTTCTAGTTTTGTTTTTGGGGACAAAAACTTTTGGGAAGGGATGGATTGTAAGAAGCTGGGAATACTTAGAATGCTAATAATATGCCATGTCACACTGACACTGGTATATAAGGAGAGAAGTTGTAATTTTTCACATCTTTTTGACATATCAATACAATTACAATCTTTCTCTCCCTTCTTGCTCCAAGCTTCTATGGCTTCTTCACCTTTCCTGTCTTTCTCTCTCCAATTCTAGTCTTTCTCTCTCCTCGTCACTCTATTTCTCTCTCTTCCTGCAGTCTTTCTCTCTCCTCTGCAGTCTTTCTCTCTCCTCTTCTTCTCTCCCTAGTTCTCTCTCTGACACATAGTGCACTCCCATGTGCACTAGTGCATTGCATTATCACACATGCATGTGCACACGTGCACCCTAGCCTCATCTCCTAAACCTTCCTAGTGCACCTTCTCTCACCCATAACACATCACAAACACCCATACACTAGTATGATACTAGTGCCGTGACCTCATGTAATCCCTGCATGAGCACACTAGGGCATTATAAATAGTTAACTAGCACAACCCTTGCATGCTATCGTACCCTCAACACATCTTGTGCACACATGCATTAGAACCAACCCTTCTTCTTGCATATTGGATAGTGTACTTATTCCTTAAAGCCATCATGCTATTGAGCATACTTGCATCCATTTCTAGCATACCCCTTCACCTTAATGCACTATCAAAAGGTACTAAAGCACCCATCATTATACTAAAGCTCCTAAAAACACTTGTTTCATACCACTTTAACTCAAGCATCTTAGTGCATGATCTCGTGCATAACCCACCTAGCATCTTAGCATCCTAGCATCCTAGGTGCATAACCCATATCAAGTAGAGGCCCCATTCCTAGTAGATCTATAGATGTTGAAAACACCCCCCCTATCCATGATCTAATTGATCAAATCATTGAGTTAGTCCACTTGGAAGTGAGAAACCATGGGGATGACACCAAGCACAATGTAGAGAGCTGAGGGCTTAGGACATGCCTCGAATGATTTCCAGGCTTCAATTAATAGTTTTCAACATGTTGTGGAGTTTGATGTCTCCAGTATGACCCTTGAGGCTATGGAAAGGAAACTCTGAGAATTGCAAGGCTAAGAAACAAACACTCTCAATCGATAGCTAGATCTTAACAATGACACTAGGTACCACCATGTAAGTAAAGATGATAAGTATCTGCCAAACGTTGTTGAATGTAGGAGCAATGGGCTCATCACAAGATTTCCTCTCTAATATTGTGCAATGATGTCCATTTGACAACTCAAACATGGTGCAAGTAGGGACCCATATCATGCAAAACCAGCTTAATTGGAATGGGAAACACTCCTGATACTAGACTAGGTAAAAATCCCCTTAGTTGCAAAACAAGTAGATAAGTACCATGTTGAGGATGACTCTTATATCTTTATTGAGCAATTGGAACAAGTTTGTGAGGCCAATAATATTCTTGGTTATGTTAACCAAATGTAGGACTTTTGGATTTTCCTTAGGAGAAAAGGGATGAACTTAGTTTACCAATCTTGGTGCTATTAAGAAGGCCTCCTTTGTATTGGTCAAGGACATGTTAATTAAATGCTTTGGGGAAGCTAGGTATGGGGATAACCTCATTATTTGGATCATGAATCAAAGCTTTAAATGAATCCCAACCGTAGAGAGACCCACTACCAAGGTGGTCATGAAAGCCTTCATAAAGGGCATTCATGATGAAAGGATCTATGAGACGTTGGCTTGGAACTCCAACCTTGATTGCTCCAACATCAATATTTTTTTGGACAAGGCTATCCATGTGGATGACCTTCATTGCGAATATAGTAGCAATAAAGACCCAATGGATCCCATCAGGATACACTCAAAGGGAAAAATTTCACAAAGACCAAGGAAACCTGAGATTGCAAGTGTTAGGAAGCAATAGAAAAAATAGCTTAAGATGGCTAAGGAGTTCAAAATTTCTAGACCATACTCCCAAAATGTGCAATGTGTTTTACAACAGGGACCATCTACCTTTGGAGTGTCCTTGATCACCTTGATCATGCAACTATCGATGATTTAGACATGAGATAGCATATTGCAGAGCCCCGTGTAGGCTACTAGCACTACTGACCTTGATAGTCAACAATGAATGGCCTTGTGCCCAAATCTTCTAGAACTTGTGCAAGAATATGAGGTTGTGGATAAGGGCACTTTGATAGGAGATGATTGCTACTAAAATGGATGCATGGAACATGTGGTATTGTGGGCCATCTTAATGTTTTAGAAAGCCTAGGAGCTCTAGCTTAAGGCTTGCCATCTCCTATGCAACATCCACACATTTCCCCTTGTCCTAAGCATCTAAGATAGGCTGCTCACTCTGTAAATGTGGATCTCTCACTACAAATGATAATGATGCCTACTACTATCTGAATAGCTTTTGCATTCCTCTCCATCAATAGTCTATCAATATAAATATCTTTTTTGAATACTTTGACTAGTATGTCTCTTTGTAGACTTGAATAACTTATGAGTACTTTCCAAAGTTCCTGATTCTTAATCATGCTAATGAATATTGTGGAGACCACTTTTTGAGTGGGTCGTTCAATAGTTGGAACCCTCTTATATAGACTCTAGAGGTGGGCGATGTAATCAAGATTTCTTCATTGTCCTTTTAAGTTACGATGATCAAATTGTTTGCCCTCCTTGCTTCTAAGAATCTCTTGATAAAGAGATCCTTAGCTACATCGAAGTCATTGCATTTACCATAATTAAGGTTGGTAGATCAAGTTCATCCTTTCTTCCCTAGACACAACTCAAAAGCTTAGTGTCTTTGTTGGAAGTATAGCATGAGAATCGTATGTAAACAAGGGTGCACGAGGGAAGGTGAGGTGTGAATAGACTAGAGGATAGGGAAACCCTAACCCTAGCTCACTCAGTGGCTATATAAACATGGCCAAAGGTTACTCTCACTAGATGAGAGATTGTACTAATTATACCTTGAGCAACTTAATAAGCAAGATCTTTTTCTTGTACTTGATCTCTCTTCTCTCTCTTGTGCACACTCTTCCATGCTACAACTTTGATATTCCAACATGGTATTAGTGCCATCTCTTATGCATTAAGCTTACCCTAATCCTATCCCAGTTGAGTGCACAAGAAAGCTTCATTCTTCATCTTCCTCCATAGCTAGATCTGGACTAGTAGTTAGTGGAGGACCTCATGAGGGCAAAGAAGGGCATATTAGCTCCAAGTTTCTTCTAGATGTTTCTTCTCCACCTTAGGACACAATATCCTATCACCTAAAACCTTGACATTGGCCATGTAGGAACCTAGCATTGTGGGAATCGCAGATCCGGTACAATTTGGGATAATGTATTTCTTCTTAGCTGCTCACAACCTATAGAAGGTGCAAACTTATCAACTATCTTAGAGCATTTGTAGTGCCCCAAGTGGGCTATCCTTAGCTAAAAGGGTTTGCCAAAATTCCTTCTCTATTGCTCACAGTAAGTGAAATCCTAAGTGCGAGTCTTCATGGAAGCCATAGCTAGAAACCTTCAAGCTTTCTCATTTCAACTTCAATCACCCTGAAAGTCACTAACAGTGATTTTAATTACTCATTAATCTTCTCCAAAGTTTATTGTAGATATGCAAGCTTTGTCTCAAGGCTAGAAACACTTGGTGGACATCATTAAGTCTAGACATTTCAAGTCTAAAGTGAGGCATAAACTGTGAGATTAGTGTTTGCAAGCACTAGTGGTACATTTCTCAGTCATTGCTTCTGCCAATGATCATAAATAATCTGAATGTTAAGTCTAGGATATGAAAGCCATTTAGCATTCATATCCTAGACTTAACTTTTGAATGCAATTTAGCATTCATAAAAAATCTGAATGTTAAGTCTAGGATATGAATGCCATTTAGCATTTTAGCACGGTCATTTTAGGCCATTGATCCATCCAACCCTATAGATGTAGAAGATAATGAAAGAGCCCAAGCCATAATAATGTTGCACATGAATGATCCTTAATCCACCACATTGATCAACTTGCAATTGCAAAGGAGAAGTGGGATGAGCTCAAGAAATTATAATGTACAAGAAAAAATAACTCCAAAATATTCCTCAAAATAGAGTTCTTCAACTTGGAATACAAGCAAGGAGAAGACTTGGGAAAGTTCATCTCCCATGTGAAGAGGCTAATGGCCCAACTAACTTCAATCCAAGCTCAAGTTGCTGAAGAAGTGCCTTTGGAATACTTTAGTTGGTTTCATTCAACTTGCTCTTTAACACAATATAATAAATATATTATTGTTGTTAGTCATGGCCACAGTGGCTAGTTGATTTCATTCAACTTGTTCTTTAACACAATATACTAAATATATTATTGTTGTTAGTCATGGCCATTGACTGCATTTAATGCAAAATTTGCCTTTGTGAAAACTTGCACAAAACCAACTTGTGCTATATAGCACAACACAACTTAGAATGTAAAATCCCTTATTTGTAGAAATGGCTATTATCAAAGGTTCTATACAAAAGGACAAAAGCATGGACATAACACAAATGGAGTTTGAAATGAACCTAAATAAAAATATGATGATACCAAGCCCTATAGCTTGCTTGCATAATCTATTGACCTACAAATGCTTGCCAAATCTAATTCCAATTAAAGGAGATGAAGCAAAGAGTGTTGACAACTTTGCCCAAGAGCAATAAATACATGATGGATTATATAAGTCCATAGTGGCTAGTTGGTTCCATTCAACTTATTCTCTAACATAATATATTGAATATATTATTGTTGTTAGTCATAGCCATTAATTGTACTTGATGCAAAATATGCTTTTTTGTAAAGGAAACTTTACACAAAACCAACTTGTGTTGTATAGCACAACACAACCTAGAATGTAAAAGCTCTTATTTGTAAAATATAACTAATGTTAAAAGTTTTATACAAAAGGACAAAAGCATGTAGAGTATTGGACATAGTATAAATGGAGTCCAAAATGAACCTTATAAAAAATATAATGGTATCAAGCCCTACAAGCTTACTTGCATTATCTATTGACTTACAAATGCTTGTCAAATCTCATTCCAAACAAAGGAGATGAAGCAAAAGGGTTTTGGAAACTTTACCCAAGAGGTAATGCCTACTCTAGTACCAATTTTTGGATTTAGCATTTAAAAGATGCACATATAGCTTGAAGGAGAAACTTGAGAGCAAATAATACAAAGTGTATTGAGAGGTATAAAAATAGAAGTTTATCAAGACTAATAATGTGCTAGAGTGAATAGGTATATATACAAGGCTAGGGGAAAAGAACCTCCTAGTGAGGGAAAAGGTTTCTTAGTAGTCCTAAGTATGTTCAAATAGATAAAAACTCATACAACTTATATATTTGCTAATGGCATGGATAGTATTGTATTATTTCGGGTACTTGTGTATTATTGTTGTACTCATAGACATATGATTATCATGGACATATTATTTTGTGAGAACCTGTGCAAATTGTATTTATCACGTGTAGTTGTATTTATTATACCCATGAGTGTCGTGTGGGTTGCACACATATATTTGTGATTAGATCAGAGTAGGCTTGGTCTATTTAGACTAAAATACAAGCATGCTATGAGGATTGACTAGCCTAGATCCCATAAAGGAGGTAGGATGCCCAAAAGAGGGTGCAAATCCTAATTCATAGGGGCACAAAACTTAACATACAAAAGGGGTGCAAACCCTAATTCACAGAGGCACAAACCCTAATCTTGAAATAGTGCACCATCCTAGAGAGGTGACCTAACCCTAACCTTCATTTGTGTTTATATAAGGGTGGGAGGTCTCAATGTTGAGAGAGAGAGAGAGAGAGAGAGAGAGAGAGAGAGAGAGAGAGAGAGAGAGAGAGAGAGAGAGAGAGAGAGAGAGAGAGAGAGAGAGAGAGAGAGAGAGAGAGAGAGAGAGAGAGAGAGAGAGAGAGAGAGAGAGAGAGAGAGAGAGAGAGAGAGAGAGAGAGAGAGAGAGAGAGAGAGAGAGAGAGAGAGAGAGAGAGAGAGAGAGAGAGAGCAACTGCTCAATTCACTAAAAAGGATGCACAAGGGATGGCTAAGAAAATGTTAAAGGATCTAAAATATCCCTCCACGAGTGTTGTCAAAAAGAAATTTGAAAATTTCAAGATTGAGACTACTCTTCATCAGTTCGCAAATCCTAGTGTGTAGGCATCTTTGACTAACATGATTGACCAATCCACTACCTCAGAAGTTAGTACTTTCAATTTTGAGGTGAAGCCCACATAGTCACAACCTTTGGCTATGACCCAATCTATCACTTCGACTAAGGATCAAACCTTCATGAATTCAGTCTCACAATAGATTACTAACTCTAGCCCAAAGAGCACAATGGATTCCATGACTTCACAAATCTTATACTTCTCGGCCTAAAGCTCTAGTGCATTTAAAGCTAGTTAAGAGATCTCTCATGGTGGCTTTAGAAAATATGGGGCAACAAAAGGATCAATCCAAGGTTACAAGTTCTAGGAAACTAGATGAAACATTATTGACTTTACTTGCTTCTGCATATATTCATGCTGACATTGGAATTCAGACTTTTGAGGATGAGAAGTTCTTAGAAAGGCCTTTGAGATGGTCAAAGAAATCACAAATTTGTTTTTCCTATCCAACAATCATGGAGAAGTCATGAAGAAAACAACCAAGGTAGAGCAAGAGAAGCATCGCTCGATTCCTGTATTCCACCTTGAGTAGTGTATAGCAACCAAGGAATACATTGTAGCATTAGCTACAAAATCCAAAGGACAAAGTGAGTTTGAAAGGAAATGGTATTCAAGTCAAGGTTTAGCTGTAAGGTATGGCAGTCATCTAATGACTATTGCTGAGCAAAGAAAGGCACTTTGGACTTCCATATGTAGCACCTACATCTCTAAGAGTGCTTGCAATTGTCTACTATGTCAATATTTCTAAACTTGCTGAAATAGATCTCTATGTGACAAACTCCTTTGAGAGGAAAAGTTACACATAGCAAGTCGATTGGGACAAATCAACATGATGATTGATGTTGAGGGCTGAAAAGATGAGTGGGTTTCCTCTTACCCACCTAGCCTCCAATCCTCACTAAGAGAGCTAAAGAAGGGCACCATCTAGCCAAAGGGAGAATGGCCTAGGACATCCCTTTCCTCAAAGAGAATGGAAAGAACCAAAACACAACTTCAGGAGAGAGAATTTGTAGCCCATCTTAATGGAAATGAAGATGATGGAAGATTAAGAGATGTGATGGCTCCTAATTTCTCCCATGAACATATATATAACATGAGAAAATAAGGATTCCCCACCAATAGAGCATATGGCAAGTCTCACTTAATAAGTTTAAGTATGAATGTAGAGGGAGAATTAGAAGAGAGTACATATGAACTAGACACCATATTAGAATATGAGAGAGAGAGAGAGATAGAGATGAGAAGAGAGGGAGACATGAGGTAGATTTAGCTTAAGCAAGTGTTGATCCTTCTCACCTTTCAAATAAAATATTGATTATCACTATCCTTGAATGGTGGAGTGTGAAAAAGACGTGTATAAGCATTAAAATTTGTAAGTTTCTATTGAAAGATCATCTAAATCTACTTTATTTTCTAAAAATTTCTATTTTTTCTTAGAAGCTTTCTTGATGATGCTGGAGGCCAAGGTGAGGGTCAGCAAATGGAGCTTCTAAAAGCATTCTTAAAACCCAAGCATTTGACTGAAATTTTAGAGACTCTAGACATTGAACCCTCTAGCTTGCTACTTTGAATGAGGTTCTTATAGATGTTCTTAATAGTTTATATGTAGAAGAAGTTCAAATAGTATGTGATATAGTTGTGGTTAGTGGGTATGAGACCATACACGGTATGATAGCAACTTCTTTGGCTTGTAGCAAAATAAAGCATATGATTTTGCCTCATCCATTTTAGTTGAAAGTTGTAAGATGAGCATTAAATATATCCATTATTGATTCAATAGGAGAGTATTTTTTTATTACTGCTAAAATGGAAGTGGAGGGAACTAAAGTTGACAAGATTTCTTATGACTATGATAACTTCAATAATATTTTTGTTGACGTGGTTAAGTTGCAATATTCCATGGCTTGTTTCTATAAGGTGCAATGCTTGGAAGGTATTGACTTGTTCTAATCTAAAATTATGGACTCAATATAGGACATTTATTTCTCCTAAGTTTGTACCAACTATGATTGATAGGTTTTCTTTCAACCTTGGAGTTTTTTATAAAGCTTGATGAATGCCAAATCGTAAAGGGGTGCAAGTCGGAAAGGGTGGGCCTTACATTAATGAATTATGCCATGGCTTATGTAAAAGATGGCATACTTGTCCAATCATTTAGTATGTACTCAGAAAAGAAAATTTGGTGTCTAGCAATAGTCAAAGTATTGAATGATACCCATAATATTTTCTCTTGGATCTTCCAATGCACTCTATAATCGGATGTAATTTCCAAGCAAACAAGTGGGGAGAAGCTCTAGGCGGAAGGAGTCAGACAATTCAATGTTAATTGACACTTGGGCTGTGATCTCAAGACTCCAAAGTGTATGTTCAATTGTGGCACTAAGGCATCGGCATCATTGCCTTACCCATTTTGCATGAAAATAAATAATTCTTCTTAGATAATAGATAATGTTGCATGGAAGGGAGGAGCACTAGCATGCAATAGAAAGGCACCACCAAATAGGTCACGTCTTGTGAGAATAATTGGAAAGTCATATTTTCAATTAACATTGAGAATTCCATTTTTGCAGTTTACATTGTCTCATGTGCATATTTGATAAGTTATTGAAGTTGTGTATTAATTATGTATACACAATGAAGCCTCCCTCTAGATATGAAGTAGCTATTGAGAAAATTGAGGAGCTATTAAATTCATTAGGCATACATAGAGGCAAGGTAAATATTAAAAAGGACTAGGAAACATCATGCCTAAACTTATGACATATCACATAAAATATCAATAAGTGGAATATAGGCAAAGAGATTCGTGAGCAATATGACTAGCAAGCAATCAAAGTTAAAGTGGAATTTGTGGAAAGATTTATACAAATGTTGTACAAATTCAAAAAGAGACTCTGCTCTTAAGAATACCCAAGTAGAAGTATTATTTTGATAAGCTGGTCTTAAGAATGCCTAGGCAAAAGTTTTTTAGCATTCTTTTGATAAGCTAGTGTGTATAATGCTAAAACCATCAACAAATTGTTCCACTCAAGTAGAATTTCATACAATGGTTAATGATTTTACAAAGCTAGTTGTCAATGCATGGAGAGAAACCAACATCACCCACACTACATGGTACACCTTCAGCTCTACTACTTGCATGTTCTTTAATATTTGGATACATTGACACTCCAAATCTAATGTCAATATTCCATACCTTTGCAGCACATATTATATGCTCATGGATCATATTGGAGAAATATGGATCTTTGGATGTGTGGAGCATCCAAGGTATGGAAAAGTCTCATTATCAAGCTCATGGTAGATATTTCAAGAACTCTTGTCATGGAGGTGGTCGTGTCAAGAAAAGCTACCTTATAGAAATGTTTGATTGGATTTATAGATGCATCTTCGATCACTCCATCACATTGGAGAATGCTAAGCTTATTGCATTGGCTAAATCTCTCAGGAAAAAAAATCGATGCACGTAATTAAAAAAAGTGGAGAAACACATTTGTAGTGAATACACATGTAGCATGGCACATGATGAGGCAAAGGGAAGAGTTAAAATAGGCATGTATGTAAAATCACGTGTGAACTCCCCTTAAATCCTAATACTAGATTTCAAATAAATAGAGCTCTTTTAGTTCATTTACTATTTTATACTTTTATTGTTGTCTTCTCTTCTAAGCCATCCCATGGCTTGCACGAAGAAAATTGTGTGATGACATCTACTACCAGTCCAAGGCCAAGGACAAGTTTTCATCTCTCCATTATGGCAAGGCAAAGAGATCCCAATTTCAGCCAATGGGATGATTCCAATAGTAGCACAACCTTGTCATCTCCATGTCCTTCCCCTTGGATCCCCAAGAGAGACACCAAGGAAAAGGAAATTCTATTGCAAGAAAATCTATCTTGTAACATCAACAAGCTTTTATTTTATTCTTTTGATGACCAAAACAAGGAAAACAGCAAATCTTCACGCAACAACATAGTAGATATCTCCCACAAATTTGATAGAATCAACCATAATCTTCAACATCTTCACATAATCCATCAATAGAACAAAGAACATAAAAGAATACACCACTTTTGAATGGAAATCAATCACATAGTATTCATATTCAATGTCTTCATAGTTTTCTCTCTCAATCTCTCATAGAAAGATACTTTATTTTGATATATTTGACTATCTCTGACTCTCTCTCTCTCATACTCTTGCTCTCTCAATAATACATCATAGCTTCACTACAATACTCAAGAATGGCCCTTAATTATCCTCTCTTGGTCGTGGATACACCTCCCAAAAGGTATGTCAGATGCAAAGAGGCACTAGAGACATCATAGTGTCTTGTGAGATTTGGCTTCTGTCACTGTTCTTATGTAACTTTTTGCGAATCTTTAGCAGCTACTTCTTCACTTCAATTAGCTTGAATAGAGCTTCCATTCATCCTTTCCTAAAACAAAAACACTTCCCAAAACATCCATACATCCAACATAACACTCAACAGAAATGAACAGAACAGACCATAGAGCAACAAAAATATAGAACAACAGAACTGCAGAAGCTACAGAGCCTTACAGAAGATTAACAGAGACCATAAAAACCAAACCAAAACCAATTCAATATTTCATAAAATTTTTAACACAACCTCAACCATCTCTCAAAACATTCATTTAACCATCTCAACTACCAAAACAGAAGCAAAATAGAACAAAACAAAAGAAAATTAGACCTTACAGAGCCAAATAGAAAAAAATTACAGAACCCTACAAAACAACATATCCTCATAAAAACCATCGTAAACCCTTGAAACATACTCAAACCATTCCAAACAGTTCAAAACATCTTCAAATTCAAACAATCCATCACCAAAAACAACCATTCAGCAACAAAAACAACAAAAAAAGCCCAAAAAACATATCATTTTAGCACTCAACATATCCCTACACTTAGAAAGGAAGCGTCTGCATGACCTCAGAAGAAAAAATGAATAAAATCTCTAATATCTGCTAAAAAGAATCTTCAATCCAGCTCAAATCACCAGCTACTATCATGACCCCAACATATCAGCTTCATAGAACCTGTATCAAAAACACATACGAAAGGAAAACCAATAACACCAAAATCCATTCTAATACCATAAAACGAAAATAACTCAAACTATTAAAGGATATAAGAGTTCAGCATCCAAATTGTCGCTGCAAACATGTTAAAACCATCACTAGCAATCTTCACAGCTTCATCTTCATCAGCTCCTCACAATATAAAAAAACAAACAAAACCCAACACAAAAAATACCCATATACAAATATAGTCTGAATGGCACAAATCCCCAAAAATTTGGAGATAAAGAAGAAGTTTTCATTAAGAAAGATAGGATACAATCATGAAAACCCACCTACTAAGTAGGATGAAGGTATTTCTTCTTAAATTGCATACTAAATTTAAGACAATCTAAGGATTTGTTCTCATCTACAAAGTACTGAGGTACATTTTGGAGGAGCTGTAGACAACACATTCTTTCCAGTAAAATTATGAACCTAGTAGGGAAGGCCTGTGCAAAGTAATAGAGAACATCCATGTGAGCAATAGCTACATCCTCATTTGGATTAATCAACAACTGTGGGATACTCTTTCGAGTATTCAAGGTGGACTACTGATGCATGAAATCAAGATACCAGCAAAAATGAGCTACAAGGTGAATAGTGGTATCCCCAGAAGTAACATGTACTCTAGCAAAATGGAGGTAAGAGTTTGAACATGTTGCAGAGGTATCCCAGGACCCTGGAATAAAAGGCCAGTTAAACACCGGAGTTAAACACCGGTCTTGTCACATAATCATGTAGTGTCCATTGTTGTTGACGAAGTATGTCACTATCATACCCTGGTGTATCCAACACTATCTGAGGAGGAAGGTTAATGTAATCTGATGGAGAGGGCAATGGAATAAAAGGGGAACATTGTAATAGAGGATATGATAGATCATAAAAGGAAGGTAAATGAAGGGATAAAGAAGGTGGAAAAGATGGGGAATACATCAAAAAGGTATGAAGGGATTCTGCTGGAAAAAAAAAAGGAATAAGAGGAACGGTAGGTGGAGGTTCAAAAGGAGTAGGAGATAATGTGGGATCAGCAATGAAAGGACATGTAGTAAAAATAGGAATATGAGGAAATCCTGAAGGGGTAAAGGATAAGAGAGGAATGGTGTTAGGACTAGATGAAAGAAGAGAAACATAAAGAGGGAAACGTTAAGACATGAGGGAATAAGAAATAAGATTTGTAGGATCTAAGGGATAAATAGAACAACGAAAATTAAGGTCTTGAAAAAAGGACTCTGTAAATAAGGGGTGGGGTGATCAGCAATAAAGCTCAATAATTGAGATTGTAGAGACTGGATATTAGATTTATGAAAAACAAATCTGAGTCGATGAGGCTTCAAAGCAACATCCTCCAAAGGTGGATGCCAAGCATGTCCCTTACACCAAAATGTCTGCTCATGATAGGTTCACAAACTCTCTGCTAGCAGAAGCTCAATTGAGTGCACATAAATTACTGCCTAAGATGACATCTCTCACATAAACATTCAAATCTTCTTCATCAAAGATCTGCAAATGGCCTGTAAGATACATGGAACATAGTAACCGGATGTCATGGAAAATCAGCTCATCCACAAAGCGATAAAAAACAACTCTCAAGAGATCTGCAGGCCAGAGACTTGACCATCCATCCTGTGGAGGCTCCAAATCCATATTGCTTAAGGATATATATAAAGAAAATATATGCTGGTTACACTTCACCCAAAATGAAGGAGGGGGTGACACCAATTTCGTATAACAAATAAAATCATTCTGCATGCAATCCATACGCTGCTGAAGGCATTCAACCTTAGCTGAGAACCCATCACATAGTATAGATTTTTGTTGCAACTGATCAAGCTCCTCTTTGGAAGACAAAGCAGAAGATACAGGAGTGGGAGGAGAAACAGAAAGAATAGCCACTCTTTGGTTAAGTTCTTCAATAAGTTTCTTTTGGGACTCTACAGTTTCCTAAGAGTGCTACAATTGTTCCTCAATAGTAGCAAGTTTACGAGCCAAAGTGACCATTTCTTCAAGGGCACAATTTTTCTCAATCATCACAGATGCATTCTCCTCCTCTAATTTAGCAATCTTAGATTCCAGCTCTTGAATAGTTACCTTCTGTGAAATCCATTAAGGTTGTGGCAGTAGTCTTTTGGTTATGGATATCACTGAGTGTAGCCCTTTGGGAAGACACATCCTCCAGTGCCTTACTCAACTGATTTGTTAAGGAATCCACCTTGTCTTGCATGGAAGTGTAAACACTTGTGTACAGTGTCTGAAGACAAGAAGTGAGGGAGGTTTCCAGAGTAGACTAGACATTGGAAACCATCTGTGGAAGCATAGGTCCAAATAATATAGTTTGTAAAGATGAAGGAATCTGCAAATCTAACTGGCCTTCCTTTTGGGCTGCAAATAGATTGGTATAGGAGAGGAATGAAGAAAGGGCACTGCTAGAAACAACATGAGTGGATGTTTGTACTAGGGAATTTAGTATAGGAGGATTGGAAGGACCCTTCCTGCGAAGGCATTTCTTAGGAGAAAATACAACAGGGGACTCTTCATCTTCTAAATGGTAGAATCCACGAAAATCTATAAAAAACTGACAGAAGGTCGACTAATGATACTCATCCTACCATATAGAAAAAACGGAAACCAACTAACACATTGACAAAAAAAAACAATGAAACAAATGCTATGCATGACCAAAATAAATAAAAAGATGGATATGTTGGGATTTTGTTTTGGTTTGGTTTCATTGTTATGGTTTGGGTTTTTTGTTTTTTGTTTTTTTTAAGGACAAAAATTCGTAAAACAAAATGAAGGGCAATATGCGATTTCACATTGATGTGTATGGAAACATCAATCCAAATGGGAAAACAAACCAGGTTTCAAATATCAATGTGCGAAAAGTTTGTTGTTTGTTTGGGGTTTTTAAAATTTTTTTTAAAAAGTGTGTTTTGGAGTTTTTTTTGTTGTTTTTAAAATAATTTAAAAATGAGATTTTAGGAATCAAACATGATCATCAAGTGTCAAGAATGTGATTAGATTTAATCAACATTTTTCAGCTCATTGTTGGGATTTAAAATGAATCTTTTGAGAATTTTGGCATCAAAATGAGGGTTGTGTCTTCAAATAAGACTTTGGCCAATTAGGGAAGCATTTTCAATTGGGAAAATATTTTCAAAATGTACAAGGGAGTTTGTGTGTTTTTTTGAAATGTTTCAAAAATTATGTAGATATTTTTAATAATTGTTAATGAATTTTGTCCATTTTTGCATGTTTTGGAAAATAATTTTGAGTTTTCAAAAATTTTGTAATTTTTTTCTAGAATTTCCACTTTCGAAAATGTTTCAATTGTTTGCAAAAATATTGGATATTTTTCAAGATTTTTTTGGTAAATTTTTTTGGATTTTAATTGAATTTTAATCAATTTTTGAAAATTTTAATGTGTTTTTAGGGTTTTTTGAGATTGGAAGTATCGGTCACTACATACGAACAGTTGAGACCACCGCATGAACAAGTTGGACGCGCGTCCCCATGTGTGAACACATGCGAACAACACGAACACGCACACCGAGGCAACACACGACCCATGACCCACGACTGCAGGGCGTATGGCGGATGCGAGGCAACGTGTGGGGGTCGTAGGGTGTTTGTTTCTTGTTTTTTGTAATTTTGTATTTTTAATTATTTTTTGTTTTTTTGTTTTTTATTTTTTTACATTTTCTTTTCCTTTTTTTTGGCTTGTACGGCGGGGGGGTGGATGAATAAGGACTAGGAGAGGGGAGAGGCTACGGTTTTAATTTTTGGAGTGGCAGGGGGGGTTTTGGTGTGGGGGTTGGAGGGAAGGTTGTGAAGGAAGGCTAAGGGGGGTTGGGTTTGGTTAGAGGGGGGAGGGTATGGTTTGGGGTGTGGTTAAGTTAGTTAGTGGGGGGGGGGGGGGGGTTTTGGGAGAGATGGTGGTCAGGAGGGGGAGGAGGGAAGGGAGGGTGGTGGTAGGGGGAGTGAGAAAATTAAGAAGAAGAAGAGCAAGAAGAAGGGGAGGAGTTGGAGCGGCCCGTGGGAGGAAGACAGTAGTGGCACGGTGGACAGGGCGCAAGCACGGTGGCGGAGGAGGCGGCCGACAGCGAGGTCCGACACGGGGCGGCATCTGACGGCGACCGGAAACGTGGCAGAGGTGACTTCCAGTGGGCCCAAGGCGGCTAATGTCACGACGGAGCGCGGGGGCGGTCACGTGGCGGCGTCTGAGGCGAACCTGGCGGCAGTAGGCATGTGACTCGACATCGTCTAGGCGTCGCGGGCAGGGCGACTGCCAAGGTGGGCATCTCGGCTGTGGGAGAAGGAGGGAGTGGAGAAGAAGAAGGAGGAGAAGAAGAGAGGGAGATGGAGGAGGATGGTAGGGGGAAGGGGAGAGGTGAGAGGGGAGGGGCAGAGATGGTCAGGGAGAGAGAAAGAGGGGAAGAGAGAGAAAGAAAAGAAAAAAAGAAAGAAAGAAAGAAAGAAAGAAGAAGAAGAAGAAGAAAGAAGAGGAGGAGAGAGAGGGGGTTGGGACATGGGTGGTTTGGGGGGGGGGGGGAATGGTTGTTTTTTTGTTTTAAAATTGGTTTTTTCTTCAAATTTTAAAAAGAAGTTTTTTAATAAAGAAAAATTGAAAAGAAGAAGGGGCTCGCCCGCATCCCATGTGTATGCGCGGGTCGAGGTAAAAAATTTTGCAATGGGGAACTCGACACGGTAGGCACGGCGACATGTGAATCAAAGACGCCACGGGGCGGCTCGAGGTGCTTAAACCCGAAAACGTGCGTGTGCATGCACGAGGCGAGTGACGCGGCAACACGTCAAGAGAAAGAAAAAGCAATAAAATACAAACCGTATAGCGGAATGAAAGATCGTAAAAAAAGAAAAAATGTGTCAGGAGACGAGGAGAAGATGATGGAAAAATGTGACACAGGTTTCGGGGTGAAAATTAGGGGGTTCACATGGAAAAAACGTAAAAAATAGTCTTGAAAACATATTGAAAAATTAATAATTAAAAATATAGGGGTTGGAATAGGGTGGAGAAATAAGGAAAAAGGTAGGGACAAGCTGGATAGACACGACTATAGGAAAAAGGTAGGGACAAGCTGAATAGACACGACTATCAAATTAAACTAGAATTCTGATGAAAATAGGGTAGGTTCACATGGAAAAATGTAAAAAATACGCACGAAAATGTTTCGAAAACTCACAAAAATTAATATCGAATGAACCGTGCATCAGAGTGACAGGGAGTAAAACGGAAAAATATCAAGGGGAAGGTGTTTGTCAAGGCTGGCATGTCAACCCCAATCCATGTGTGCAACACTCCATTCACACATCACACCTCTTTGTTGAATGTAAAGGGCAAGGACTAGTCACTCATTCCACCCGCTATCTCACACTCATTTGATAAATACAGAGGGTAGCCCATACTCACATCCCCATCCGGTTAGGATGAAAGCTTACATCACTCAAGGGGTTGTCGATGAAGATCCCTTTGTTTGTTGTTGTTATCATATTGAAGATGAGGCGTACCTAGGGAGGCATCCAACATGTCTGGTACTTCGATTGTTTATAGAAGATGTCGTTTGTTGTAGGGGTAAGATGTTTTGATGAAGTTATAGAGACAATGCACCAAGGGAGGTGGCTTGGAATTGTTTCTGGAAAGTTTTTGTCAGTGATTCAACTATCCTAAACTGGAGGGTGTTACCACCTTTTCTATAGCTAGCTTCTTGCCAAGGGTGTTTGCCACCTTTTCTTAGAGCGAGGCCTGCTATGACAGGAAATTGCTTCCTTTTCTTCCATAACAAATTTTTTTATTTTTTATTTTTTATTTTTTTTTCTTTGACTCTCGAGGGTGTTTTCACCTTTTCTCGAAGAATAGGTTAGCATGAGAGGGACCAAAGTCCTTTTCTCCCATGACCGATATATCCTTTTTTTTTTGAAATTGATAAAGAGAATGGTAGAAATACCATGTGTCATGACCATCCTCGCCACCGCTGCTAGATCAAACAATAAGTGAACAAAGGAGGGGTGGGTGGTGTTTGTGAGGGGGCTAATAGAATGATCCTGCCTCATCAGAATAAACATGATGGCTATCAGAAGCACTAGAAGGAGTACAGCTTGATGCCCAAAGGGAAAAGAGTCGGCCGATTGTGATTGTCAAGATCCCCAGGGAGGGAAATACTTCTTGAGGCGATAGCCATTAATGAGGAAGGGATCATCAGAGGCATCAATAGCTTGCACCTGGACAGAGCCATTAGGGTTGACCGCAAGTACCTTATAGGGGCCCATCCAACGTTGTTGTAGCTTGCGTAGGAACTTCCCAAATCTCAAATCATAGGCCAAGACAACATCACCTTCCTTGAACTCCTTATGCTTGATGAAGCTTTCATGGTAGGCCTTACGTCGGGCATGTGTGGCTTCCATGCACTACAAAGCCATTTTGCGAGTCTCGTCCAAACACTCCAAGTGCAGGAGACGACGTTGCAGTGACTCATCATCCCCCAAATGCTCGTTGATAGCCACTCGAAGAGAGGGCAATTCGAGTTCAACAAGGAAAACAATTTTTGTACCATACACCAGCTAGAAGGGTGTTTGTCCTATAGCTGCTTTGTGGGAGGTTTTGTATGGCCAGAGGGCCTTTGTAAGTCAATCATCCCAATCACGGTGATGTGCGGCAATCGTCCTTATCAGGATCAAGCAGAGGATGCGATTGGTGACTTCGACTTGGCGGTTGGCTCTAGGGTAGTAAGGAGTGGACTTGCGATGGCGGATCTTATACAACTCTGTCAGCTCTTCCATGACTTTGTTAATGAAATGAGTGCCTTGGTCACTTACGAGCTCTAGGGGACTGCCAAAATGGATGATGATATTGTCGTACAGGAACATGGCCACAATGTTGCCATCATCCTGCTTCAGAGCTTTGGCTTCACACACTTTGTGACATAATCTGTACATACCAGAATGTACATGTTCTACTTCCTTCTGGTGGGAGGATCGATTGAGCCTACGAAGTCAATGCTCCACTTCTCGAACGGCTTCAGGGGAAGAATAGGTTGCAGTGGCATGGCACTGGTCTTGGTAGGTTTCCCCATCCTCTAATAGGCATCACATCACCTACAGTAGTCATATGCATCCTTGTGGAGGGTTGGCCACCAGTATCCTACGAGCAGAGCCTTCCTGGCTGTGGCTTCTGCGGCAAAATGGCCTCCACATGACTCGTCATGGCAAGCCTTCAGAACATTCCCAATCTCGTCACCTACAACACATCTTTTGAGCACATCATCATTGTCCTTCTTGTACAGTGCACTGCCTAACAGGGTGTAGGGGGTTGATTTTAATAGAAACTTCTTCCTTTTTTGACTAGAGATGCTAGGAGGGTACTGAAGGATTGCTAGCAAGTTAGAGATGTCTGCATACCAGGGAGTTACAGTGTCAACCAGAAATAGAGAAGCATTTGGGAGGTCCGGATCATCCAGCTCCTCTTCTGCAGTCTGCGGGATACACGAGAGATGATCGACCAAAACATGGAAGCGACCAGGTTTGGTGATTACCTCAAAGTCAAACTCCTGGAATAGAAGGAGCCATCTCATCATTCTTCCCTTCACATCTGCTTTGTTCATCAAGAAGGACAGGGCCTCATGATCCACATAGAATTTGAAGTGAGTAGATAGTAGGTAGTGGCGGAACTTCTCAAGAGCAAACACCATTGCCAAGCACTCCAGCTCTGTCACTGTGTAGCTCCACTCTCTATCAGTGACTTTTTGGCTTGCATAGTAAATGGGCTGATCCAGCTTTGAGGAGCCCTTCTGGCATAGGACTGTGCCTAAGCCTTCAATTGATGCATCACTGTGCACGTGGAACTCCTTCGTCCAATCATGAGGTTGCAGGATGGGTGCCTCAACCAAGCACTACATCAGAGTGTTGAAGGCCTTGTCACAATCTTTTGTCCAAATAAACTCCCCATCTTTCCTCAAAAGCTTATGCAAAGGGGCTGCCTTTGTTGCAAAGTGGGCTATGAACCCTTTGTAGTATCCCACATGGCCAAGAAATCCTCACAATTGTTTGAGGTTGTTTGGTGCTGTCAAAACAATCTTCTCAATCTTTGCAGGGTCTATTGCTATCCCTTGTGCAAAACAATGTGGTCCAATAGAACTCTAGAAGAGACTCCAAATATGCATTTGTCAGGGTTGAGGGAGGAGATCCCATACTCCCGACATCGATCAAAGCATTACTCTAAATGTCCCCAATGTTTAAGGATCAAATTATAAACATAGAAATCATCCAAATATACCTCAATGAAGTCGTGCATATGATTTTGGAAAGTGGCCATCATTACTTGCTGGAAGGTAGCAGGGGCATTGCAGAGACCAAACAACATCACTCTATAAGCATAGGTCCCCCACTCTGTGGTGAAGATTGTCTTGTCATGATCTTCTTCCGCTATCTACACTTGGTTATAACCACTGAATCCATCCAGAAGTGAATAAAGCTCATGACCTGCCACTGTGTCCAACGGTTGATCTATGAAAGGGATAAGAAAGTGGTCCTCCTTTGTCTTGGAATTCAACTTGCGGAAATCCACACATATTCTCAAATTTTCATTCTTCTTGGGTACGACCACGATGGGTGAGACCTATTCACTGTTGGCCACTGGATAGATGAACTCGGCTTCTAGAAGCTTCAGTAGCGCTGCTTTCACCAAGGTCAAATAATTTGGATTCATTCGCCTGTGTCGTTGCCGTACAGGCTTGGCATGAGGTTCTAGATCAATATGATGTTGACATATTGTGGGATCAATCCCCTTCAAATCTTTTAGGACCATGCAAATACGTCCAAATTCTCTTTCAGTAAGTTATGCAAGATCGATAGTTCCTCTTGTGGCAAGCTACTACCCACCTTTAGGTGGCATTCAGATCCATCTGCATCCACGAAAGTTAACTGTCTTACTCCTTCTACTTCACGAATGAAGGTCCCACGGACCACTTCTGGGTACAAATCTGACTCCTTCAAGGGAGTGCCTCATCTGATGTTCCACTAGAATCAACTTCTTTGTTTGGTGGAGACTTGGATTGCTCCTTGGGATGTTGAAATGGGATTAGAGCCATTTTGGGTTTGGTTTGAAAATTAGTTACCTCTTGGCTTGAAGACTCATCTTCTGATGACACATCCAAGAATGTCACATAACAAGGACCCTCTAATGTCTATTGGAGTTGTGGGACTAATGCTTGTTGGAAAGGGTCATCATCATCATCTTTTCTTGGCAAGGGTGGGTGAGGGCGGCAAGAGCCACTACTGAAAGATGGCATGTTCTTCTTAATCCATTTCTTATAAAGATTTTGCATATGAGAAGATCCATTTACCAGACCAAACGGTACCACCGCCATTCTGCCCCACATCATGAGCTCTTTTGCTTCTGGTGCTTCTGGGACGTCCTCTTCATATGTGTCCTCTTCGGGTGGGATAGATTCTTCCATTTCACTTTCGTAATCTTCTTCTTCACTGTCATCTTCATCCTTCTTGGACTTTGTCTCTGTCTCCATCTCTGTAGGAGCTCTGTAAGAGAAAAACAGGTTCTCTACTTTATCTTCTGCCTCTCTCTCTGGCTCTGCTTCAGGCATGTAGCAGGGAGAACAATACGTCTATGCCTCTATTTCACTGTTAGAGGTAGTTTCAGAAGTAGTTCCTGGTTCAGGTAGGAAGTATTCACCCATTGACAAGGACTTTGCATCTTGAGGAAGTTGGCCTACAATGCCCACTGTTAGGGATTGTGCCTCTGTTTTCTTGGGAAAGATCTGTTTGATAGCTTCTTCTTCTGCTAATGTACCATCTGTACCTTCATTGGAGGAGTCTGATAAGACTTTGATAGAGGTAGAACCATTACCTTTCTACAAGCCATACAACTTCAGCACCACTTTGTTGGGTCCTTTGCTTAGGGTCAGTTTGCCTAGGGTCAGGGTTCCTTTGAACCAATCCGTCCTTGCTCTAGCTTCAAAAAGCCATGGTCTCCCCAGCAAAGCAGAGGGTATGACGTCCCATAAGAATTTGGTTTCACCACTAGATAGGTCAGCCAGTAATCTTTTCCCGCCACTGTTGTCTTCACATAGGGGAGAATGCCCAAAGGCTCGATTATGCTTTGGTCTGCCAGTTTAATAAGCCACTGTGTAGGCTGCATACCTTGTAGGCCTAGGTCCTTCATTGTCACATCCGTCATGATATTAACTGATGAGCCTCTATCGATCAGTGCATCTGCAATGAAGCAACCTTCAACCCACACGCTAGTCTCTGGGGTACCAGGATCTAGGAAGGCGTTGGCTACATCCACTTCTTTTACAGGCTCTGGGGCCTTATTTATCTTCGTTGCTGTTGAGGGAGCAATCCTTAATCCATATCTTCAAGTCAAGATGCTTTTGAATTTCTTTCGGAAGCTGGGAGACAGCATTAGCAGCTGTCGAAACGTTAAGTTTGGTTTAAAAGTGTCTAGGTCTTTTACCAAGTCATATTTATTGATGGGATCCACAGGCTTCTCTAGCCTGCTAGGGAATGGGGCAACACCCATTTTCATCTTTCCTTTTTCTTTTAGCAATGGCAACATTGTCATTTTTTCTGTTTTTGGAGGTACCTCCGCATCTTCTACCTCCTGGATATTTGGTCCTGTTTCTGGGACTGTCTCTAGGACTCTCTATGGCACTGCAGTGCTCTATACTACAGAGCTCTGTTATGTACTGGTTTGTACCTCTGTTGGCAGGTTGAACTTCACAGTCTTGGTCGGAGGATTGTTCTCCTGGACAAGTGGTTTGCTCTTCTTGGTGCGTGTGATGGTGGCAACTTTCAACTTTACAAAATTAGAGGTGGGCTCCTATGCCTTCTGCTGGCTATTAGTGGTACTGGCCTTGACAGGGGCTGGACTTGGACAGTTCTTTGCAGTGTGGCCTTCTCCTTTGCATCGGTTGCATAAGGGCTTGTAATCCACAGATCTTTTAGGGTTTGGACAATTTGGGGAGATATGACACTTTTCTCCACATCCGTATGTTGAGAATCAGCAATCATACTCACTAAACAGCCTCTTTGTATGGAGCTTCAGGGCCAAGGACATGCAGGCTAACCTATCCCATATGCACAATGGTGCCTACTGCAGTTTCCTACTTTCCTATAAAGCATTGTACTTGCTTCCTTTTCTTAATGCAATGATAGTACTCTTTTCTTTTCAGTGAAGTGTCAATGTCATTGTCCACATACACAAGATTGTGTTTATGAGTCCAAGTCTCAATCTTGGAACCTAATTCACTTGTGTAACAAACAGTGTCTTTATCTTCTTCATCATGAGTCCACACTTCTTCTTTCATCCACCATAACTCACTACCATGCTCTAGATCCTGCATTTCTCACATGGTATCAGAGCACAGTCGGGCATGGCTCAGCTCGGCTTAGCTCTCCTCTGCTCTCTCTCAGCTCATGATAATCTCTGGTCAGCTTAGTTCCATCCCATGACTTCATCTCCCAACTCTACCCTCATTGAAGCTTCCATGGCAGCCATAGCCAACAGCACCCTATCAGATTGAGCTGCTTATATCTCACTCCACAGGTCAAATCTCTTGGAGCTTCCTTCTGGAAAATATTTCTCAACTCACAAAGCTTCCCTATATCATATCAATCCATGACATTTGGCTATCTGAAGCTCAGCATTGTGAAAATTCTCAATCTCTGCTCTATGTCTGCCATAGCCAGACAGGACCTACCTCACTTAGAGCTTCCATAACTTCTCAACCAGGCCACTTCAACTCCTGATTCCTTCTAGGGGATTGTTCTCCTACTCAAGGCGCTTCACTTGGCACATCAATCGACCACATTGCTGCGCCTTGACCCTGGTATTACGAAAATTCGTAATCGCTGTCCTGAATCGCGCCGTGTCTGATTGAGTTGTCTGCGCGCGCAGTACTGCCTACAATCTAATCAATTATCATGGGGCTTTGATAGCCCATGAAGTAAGCTTCCTAGACATGTAAATTTTTTTGAAAATGATCAAGTATAGCTCCTGCAATCTGAGAAAAACTAGGCCCCTGTCTCAGAAACCCTAATTCCACTATAGCCAAAATCTCCCAAAACTCATTTTTCTTTCATTTTCTCTCTCCTGACACTCAACCCAAGCCTCTGTCACTCTAATCCATTGACCCAGCATAAAATCAAGGAGGGGAAGGACCTGAGAAGATTGAAGAACGACCAAACGATCCCGAACAAGAAGAATCAAGCTCAACATCAACACTGACATAGTGTGTTTTCACACTGTCACTAACTGTGTCTCTTGACACACTGCATTCTGCTCTTCTACTGATAAAATCTCAGAATTTTGGTGTTGATTTGCTACTAATCTTGCAACCTCAACATGGGAAAAGACTCTCCAAATGCTCGATTCAAAGGAGTCGGGTTTCACACCTGGCAAACCCGCATCAAGCTCATCTTGATGAAAAAGGGTCTCTGGGCCATCACAAATGGCAAAGAGAAGAAACCTCGGGACGCGGACCTTGCAATTACTTGGCAAAAGAATGATGACAAAGCCCAGGCCATTATCAAACTGGAGCTAGAGACAGTTATATCCACCATGTGGATAACTGTGAGACCTCACAGGATATATGGAAAGGACTTGACACCTTGTTCGGTGCACAATCTAGATCATCAAAGTATGGTCTCCTGATTGAGTTCTTTAGGCTTGAAATGAAGTCCAGCACATCACTTGCCACACATCTCAATTACATGGAAGGACTACTAACCCAACTTGCAGGAATCAACATTAAAATGGATGAAGATGTTTGCATCGGTGTTCTACTTAAGAGTTTGCCTTCTGAATATAATAATGTATCAACAACTTTAATCAACATGCCAAATCCTGAACTTGTTGATATCCAGGCATCACTGTTAGAAGAGGAAAAGAAGCTAAAAACTAAGGAAGAACCAAGTACCTCTAGAGATGAGCATGCATTATATGTTGGCAACAGGTACAAAGGCAAGAAGGATCAGCTCTTCTGTGACTTCTGCAAAAGGACCAAACACACCGAGAAGTTCTACCACGCAAGAAAGAGATCCCAAAAGGCCTATCTAGTCGCAGTCAAAGAAGAAGAAGAAAATGGAGCAAAGGAAGAAGAAGATGAAGATGAAGACCACCAGGATCAGAAGGACAAGACTCATCAGTCCTTCTACTCTCATAACTCTGATAGATTGTTTTAAAAGCCTTGTATTTCCTTGCCCTAATGCTTCCTGCCATAAGCTTTGTAAACTCCTTATGTAACTTGGCATTACAGTCCTTGTACACTTTGTGAGGCCCCTGTTACAGCCTCTGGATGTCCATCATGTTTTGGTGCCCACACTTAGCCTTTTCTGCAACAGCCTCTGGTGTTTACCATGTTTGTGGTGTGCCCACACTTTGCAGGTGGTTCTCATTACAACCTCTACACACTTTGTGCCTTTTTAGTTGTGATTGAGGAGGGGTGTTGAGAATTAGCAATCACACTCACTAAACAGCCTCTTTGTATGGAGCTTCAGGGCCAAGGACATGCAGACTAATCTATCCCATATGCACAATGGTGCCTACTGCAGTTTCCTACTTTCCTATAAAGCATTGTACTTGCTTCCTTTTCTTAATGCAATGATAGTACTCTTTTCTTTTCAGTGAAGTGTCAATGTTATTGTCCACATACACAAGATTGTGTTTATGAGTCCAAGTCTCAATCTTGGAACCTAATTCACTTGTGTAACAAACAATGTCTTTATCTTCTTCATCATGAGTCCACACTTCTCCTTTCATCCACCATAACTCACTACCATGCTCTAGATCCCGCATTTCTCACACCGTAACATTCCACCTTTGATCTCTGACCATCGCCACACTATTGTCCTCTATAACTTTGAGAGGAAAACCTCCTTGGATCGAAATTAGGACCAAACTCCCTAGGCTTTCATTCAATGTCTTGCGTTGTCATTTTGGATTCTAGCAAGTTGAATCTTGCGTTTTCATCTTTCTATCTTCGTTCATGCATCTCTATTAGAGAGCAAATATCCTTTGTATGATTCTTTCGCTAACAGTAGGAACAGAAGGCTCCAGGAATGGTTTGTTTTTGGGTACATTCAGTGGCTAAATGTCCCGCTTGATGGCACTTTCCGCACCATGTTTTAAAACGCATCATATCTCTCCCAGCTTCCGCAGGAGTGGATATATCGGCGGTATTCACCTTCATAGTTGCGCTGTAATCACATCCATAAGCTCTTTCTTGATACTTGCGACTGAGTTGGATAAGTAGTTCTTCAGATTTTCACCTCCTGAAGTACTTGTAGTAGGGTTTTGGGAAGCTTCTATAATTACTACATACACTGGTTGGGTTGATCTAGAGGGTCCTCTGTTCTGGTTCTGATTCAGAGCTCCTATTGAGACTTTGGGTTGTTGATTCCAGTTGGTAGGGTTCCACTGTTGTTGAGTCACTATTGGAGGAACCGTTTGAGGCCACTGTTATTGTGGTTGAACCACCATTTGAGGCACTGTGATTTGTGGCAACCACTGTGGATTAGGTGCACTGTACTGTGGCATTGTTTGCATTTGGGGATAGGCATAGGGAACTGTCCCTGGGACTACATTTAATGGGTATAGCATTCCTGGCATGGGAGGAGGTAAGACTCCTCTTCCTGGAGTGATTGACAACCTTGATTCAACTTCGTCATACAATCTTGCACCTTCCACTGCAGCTTGTAGATTGACTAGTCTTCTCAATTCCATGAACTTGCAAACTTTTGGTTGTATGGCTCTGAGGAATACTCCTTTCTGGATACCTTTCTCCAAATGATGGTTAGTCCATCTCTTTAGGATGGATTCCATTTGCGAGATATAACATTCTACTCTAGCATCCGCTCTTCAAAACCTTCACGCCTGAATTTAGTGAGGAAAGCCAACTTCAGGTCATCCCATGTGCCAAAAGATTCTACTACTTGTCTCTCATATCACTGAAATGCCACGCCATTGAAAGTGGCGGAGAATACTGCTAACCAATGCTCAGGAGTTTTGGCATTGTTAGCCATGCATGCTACCATACATTCTGCTACATGAAGATCGGGGTCTTCATTGTACTCTCCCTTAAAAATTGCCAATGGGAATACATTTGCTGGCCTGTCATCAATATTTCCAGGACGAATCAGATTAGGAAAGAGACCTTTAGTCACCATGGGGACTTCTGTAAAGAGTGCTTTTAGGGAGTCAAAAGAGGCTTCTACTGCAACCTCGTTCTCAGCCTTGATTCTTGCCTTCTCTTTGCATACCTTGGCTCAACTATGGAGCCAGGAATAGCCCCAAAAATTGTGGTGCAATTTTTGGGCTGATTCCAGCCTACTCTTTGCATTGGATGCTTCCTCCTCAGGCCTTGGCACTCTCCCTGATCCTTTGCAAGCATAAATCATCAATTAATGGAGACATTCAGCTCCATTCAAGGTTCTTCAGCTTCTTCCTAAACCCTAGGTGAACAGTCCATGGCAGCCATGAAAGCTTCAGCCCGAGCTTCCATTTTTCAACAATTTCTTGAAGATTCTTCATCCTTTTAGCCCATGGGATCATCTTAGCAAGGATTCTTCAACAAATTGCAAGGATTAAGCATGAAATGGTCAAAGATTGAAGCTCAAGAGCTTCCATGGAGCAAAAATTTGGGGAAAACGGGTTTAATGCCTCAATTTCAAGCATTTGAAGCTTCAAGATTGTTCTTAAGTACTGAATACAAAAGCCTTGGGGATTATTTTACCAACATTGGACAACCGGAGGCTCGACCAAGCATATGAAGATTGAGCAAGTCATCATCAACCATGTTCAAGATACTCTTCTTCAATTCTTAATCTCTCTCATTAATCCAATTACTGAGCTTAATCCATTTGATTGAGAGATTAAAGAATTGAATAATATCCATCAAATTTCAGCCAACCTTTGCTTGAATCAATCCATTCATGAATGCAATGCTTGCTTTATGCATACTAGTTCGAATAAGTGAATTAGAGGCTTCAATATGAAATTTCCAGCATAACAATTGAATCCCATTGATTGAATCTATTGATTGATGAGCTTGTTTACACTAATCCATTGATTGGCTGAATTTCTTTTACCCAAGTTGAAATATTGTAAAAGGGTAAGTACTAGAAATCAGTGAGTCACTGAATTGCATTGGTAAGACCCTTCTCCTATCCAAGCTTTCAAGATTCCATTTAGTTGCATCTCATGAAAGGTTGAATGAATATTTTAGAAATGCATCTCATGCTGATTGATTAGATTACTAGCCACTACCATGTTGATATACCCACCGAGGAAAAAGATGGATGCCAGGGGAGATAGTGGGACAAAAGAGAGGTAACCCTCCCTCACTATCAAAGATCCCGAAGGGGTGCAACCAACCGACCCGGGGGGAACTTTGCCCACCTCCCGGTGATTCAGAGCCCGTGTAGGGAGCCTGTCATGCCGTTTTATCCCTCACACAGGTACAACAAGTGGAGAATTGAAGATTGAAGAGTTTCCAAAGGCTCAAGTACCTACAGGTCCAAAACAAGGTAAAACAGGGAATTTACAAGGTACTTACATGTGGTTACAGGTACACCCTTCATTACTGAAGTATAGGTGCAGGTACTACAGGATACCCTCAAGTCTTATACAGCCTTTTACAGGGTTTGGTAACCATTTGGGGTTACTATCTTGCATTATAGGGTCAAAACAGGGCACTTACAGGTTTAGACAGGGTGTAGACCTGAACAGTTCAGACTCACAAATCCAGCTACATAAATTTTTGTCCTAAATTTGTTATAGTGTGCTATAGCTCATCTCGAAGAGGGCATTCTTAGCTTCGAATTGAACTAAAAATTTCTGAAATCGAAGTTCCCTAGCAAAAGTTATAGCCATTTTTTTGAAAGGGGTACTGCAGGACTACACTATTATGGCAGGGCATAAGGGTAAAAATAAGGTCCAAGAAGATTATGCTGAGCAAATAAGGGATTCCATGTTGGATAATACACCTCAAGAGAGCCCTGAAAAGCTTCAACAACAAGGAGAAGTCAGTATACTTAATAATACTTTGTGCGTCCATGAACAAAGACATAGGGAACGACATGAGGCCATCTTATCAAGAATAGAGCAACTGGTCTTGTTTACTGATCAAATGACATCTTCCATTGAGAAGTTGGTGGATTCACTGACTCAAACAAAGGCTTATATTGATAAGTTAGTGGAATCTAATGCTCAAATTATGGCACAATTATCTCAATGGATGCAAATACAAATGGGACCAAAAGAAACTAAGGAGAAAGCTTGTTCAAACAGTGACCCTTTAGTCCCACTTCAGCCATCTAACCAAAATGGTCATGGACAGGGGATTATTGGAAGAAGAGGCATTCCAAATAGCCAATATGAAGTAGGAGAGGCTTCACAATGGCATGATGACTATTTGGGCAGTTTGAATGGAGCCACTTCTCAAACTTTTGGATTGCATACTCAAATTTCTAGGGGTGCTCTACCAACAGGAATATTACATAGTAATTCTCAGCCACTTGTTGGAAGATTTCCGTCTCAATTTGGAGGTTTCATACATGGTAATCATGATCAGCCTATTTTGGGATAGCAACCATTTCATGAAAGAGAGTTAAAGGACAAAATTGTTCGAGCCAAATTTAATGGTCAGTCATCTTCACCATCTGATTTAGAGGAGTGGACATCTAAGATGGAGTCCTACTTTGACATATTCCCTAAAACTGATGACATGAAGATTCATTTTGCTTCCTTGCATTTGGAGGGATTTGCCCATACCTGGTGGAGGTATATTAAAAAAGAAAACATACTTGTAGAGAATTGGGAAGCTTTCAAGACATTTATGGGTGAAGTATTTGTTTCTCCTCTTGAGAAAGAGATATTAGCACAGAGATGGGATGGTTTGGAAAAAAGGGGCCTAATTGTAATAGAGTACACTAACCAATTCCTCAACCTGACCATGTATGTGGAAAGCATCAGTGATGAGGCTAAGCTTCATAAGTTTATGTATAGTTTAGAGCCATCTTTATCAGTTGATGTTATGGCACAAAACCCTACTTCCCTCTTTAAGGCTATCGAGCTTGCGGAGTGCTATGGAAGAAAGTATAAAAGAGAATATTTATTTCAGCCTAGTTTTGGACAGCCAAGGACTGTTTTAAAGCAGGGGCAAGTTGGTAACACTTATGGCAGCAATCTCCATAGACGAGGACTCCTGAAGCTTCTTGACGATCACCCACTTAATGATGTCTGGAAATTTCTCAATGAATGCCCAAATCTTTCATTGTGTAAGAAGCTGGGAATAAGGATTTAGTGTAAATAACATTGATATTATGCCATGTCACACCGACATTTGTATAAAAGGAGAGGACATGTAATTTTTCACAATGGCATGATGACTATTTGGGCAGTTTGAATGGAGCCACTTCTCAAACTTTTGGATTGCATACTCAAATTTCTAGGGATGCTCTACCAACAGGAAGATTACATAGTAATTCTCAGCCACTTGTTGGAAGATTTCCGTCTCAATTTGGAGGTTTCATACATGGTAATCATGATCAGCCTATTTTGGGATAGTAACCATTTCATGAAAGAGAGTTAAAGGACAAAATTGTTCTAGTCAAATTTAGTGGTCAGTCATCTTCACCATCTGATTTAGAGGAGTGGACCTCTAAGATGGAGTCCTACTTTGACATATTCCCTAAAACTGATGACATGAAGATTCATTTTGCTTCCTTGCATTTGGAGGGATTTGCCCATACCTGGTGGAGGTATATTAAAAAAGAAAACATCTTTGTAGAGAATTGGGAAGCTTTCAAGGCATTTATGGGTGAAGTATTTGTTTCTCCTCTTAAGAAAGAGAAATTAGAACAGAGATGGGATAGTTTGGAACAAAGGGGCCTAATTGTAAGAGAGTACACTAACCAATTCCTCAACCTGACCATGTATGTGGAAAGCATCAGTGATGAGGCTAAGCTCCATAAGTTTATGTATAGTTTAGAGCCATCTTTATCAGTTGATGTTATGGCACAAAATCCTACTTCCCTCTTTAAGGCTATCGAGCTTGCGGAGCACTATGGAAGAAAGTATAAAAGAGAATATTTATTTCAGCCTGGTTTTGGACAGCCAAGGACTGTTTTAAAGCAGGGGCAAGTTGGTAACACTTATGGCAGCAATCTCCATAGACCAGGACTCCTGAAGCTTCTTAACGATCACCCACTTAATGATGTCTAGAAATTTCTCAATGAATGCCCAAATCTTCCATTGTGTAAGAAGCTGGGAATAAGGATTTAGTGTAAATAACATTGATATTATGCCATGTCACACTGACATTGGTATAAAAGGAGAGGACATGTAATTTTTCACAATGGCATGATGACTATTTGGGCAGTTTGAATGGAGCCAATTCTCAAACTTTTGGATTGCATACTCAAAATTCTAGGGGTGCTCTACCAACAGGAAGATTACATAGTAATTCTCAGCCACTTGTTGGAAGATTTCCGTCTCAATTTGGAGGTTTTATAAATGGTAATCATGATCAGCCTATTTTGGGATAGCAACCATTTCATGAAAGAGAGTTAAAGGTTAAAATTGTTCTAGCCAAATTTAATGGTCAGTCATCTTCACCATCTGATTTAGAGGAGTGGACCTCTAAGATGGAGTCCTACTTTGACATATTCCCTAAAACTGATGACATGAAGATTCATTTTGCTTCCTTGCATTTGGAGGGATTTGCCCATACCTGGTGGAGGTATATTAAATAAGAAAACATACTCGTAGAGAATTGGGAAGCTTTCAAGGCATTTATGGGTGAAGTATTTGTTTCTCCTCTTGAGAAAGAGAAATTAGCACAGAGATGGGATGGTTTGGAACAAAGGGGCCTAATTGTAAGAGAGTACACTAACCAATTCCTCAACCTGACCATGTTTGTGGAAAGCATCAGTGATGAGGCTAAGCTTCATAAGTTTATGTATAGTTTAGAGCCATCTTTATCAGTTGATGTTATGGCACAAAATCCTACTTCCCTCTTTAAGGCTATCGAGCTTGCGGAGCGCTATGGAAGAAAGTATAAAAGAGAATCTTTATTTCAGCCTGGTTTTGGATAGCCAAGGACTGTTTTAAAGCAGGGGCAAGTTGGTAACACTTATGGCAGCAATCTCCATAGACCAGGACTCCTGAAGCTTCTTGACGATCACCCACTTAATGATGTCTGGAAATTTCTCAATGAATGCCAAATCTTCCATTGTGTAAGAAGCTGGGAATAAGGATTTAGTGTAAATAACATTGATATTATGCCATGTCACACTGACATTGGTATAAAAGGAGAGGACATGTAATTTTTCACATCTTTTTGACACATTAATACAATTACAGTCTTTCTCTCCCATCTTGCTGACAGCTTCTATGGCTTTTCCTCTTTCATGTCTTTCTATCTCTAAATCTAGTCTTTCTCTATCCTCGTCACTCTTCTTCTCTCTCTTCTTGTTGTCTTTCTCTCTCTTTTGCAGTCTTATCTCTCCTTTTTCTCTCTCCCTAGTTCTCTCTTTGAGAAGTGGTATCAGAGCATTGGTCTTTGATCCATTATTTTCTTCTATTTTCAGTCCTATTTTCCTCTATCAAAATCAATTTTAGACAAAAATTGTATAAGACAGTGACTAGTGGAGTGCTGCAGATCATCTACAGTTAGTAAGAGACTACATTTGGAGATATCCAAGGTTAGATATGGTGGAGGATGGCTTAAATGACAGCTCGTCATCAAATTTCATGCAAAATTGGAGGTAATTACGGTAAAGAAGAGTTAACCGGCGGGCTTAGTTTGGGAACAAACTGTGGTTACTTTAAAAAGAGGAAGTTCTCTTTCCCCTTTCTTGGAGTTTCTTGAATGTTTCATGGAAGTTCAGCATCAAGATCTGCTCATTTTTCTCAAACCTCTGATCTTCTTGGCCAAGAATCTCCTGGAATAGATCCCTCACTTCATGACTTCAGAATGAACACAAGTTTGCTAAAGCTTGGCTCAACTATGGAGCCAGGAATAGCCCCAAAAATTGTGGTGCAATTTTTGGGTTGATTCCAGCCTAATCTGTGCATTGGATGCTTCCTCCTCAGGCCTTGGCACTCTCCCTGATCCTTTGCAAGCATAAATCATCAGTTAATGGAGACATTCAGCTCCATTCAAGGTTCTTCAGCTTCTTCCTAAACCCTAGGTGAACAATCCATGGCAGCCATGAAAGCTTCAGCCCGAGCTTCCATTTTTCAACAATTTCTTGAAGATTCTTCATCCTTTTAGCCCATGGGATCATCTTAGCAAGGATTCTTCAAAAAATTGCAAGGATTAAGCATGAAATGGTCAAAGATTGAAGCTCAAGAGCTTCCATGGAGCAAAAATTTGGGGAAAACGGGTTTAATGCCTCAATTTCAAGCATTTGAAGCTTCAAGATTGTTCTTAAGTACTGAATACAAAAGCCTTGGGGATTATTTTACCAACATTGGACAACCGGAGGCTCGACCAAGCATATGAAGATTGAGCAAGTCATCATCAACCATGTTAAAGATACTCTTCTTCAATTCTTAATCTCTCTCATTAATCCAATTACTGAGCTTAATCCATTTGATTGAGAGATTAAAGAATTGAATAATATCCATCAAATTTTAGCCAACCTTTGCTTGAATCAATCCATTCATGAATGCAATGCTTGCTTTATGCATACTAGTTCGAATAAGTGAATTAGAGGCTTCAATATGAAATTTCCAGCATAACAATTGAATCCCATTGATTGTGAATCTATTGATTGATGAGCTTGTTTACACTAATCCATTGATTGGCTGAATTTCTTTTACCCAAGTTGAAATATTGTAAAAGGGTAAGTACTAGAAATCAGTGAGTCACTGAATTGCATTGGTAAGACCCTTCTCCTATCCAAGCTTTCAAGATTCCATTTAGTTGCATCTCATGAAAGGTTGAATGAATATTTTAGAAATGCATCTCATGCTGATTGATTAGATTACTAGCCACTACCATGTTGATATACCCACCGAGGAAAAAGATGGATGCCAGGGGAGATAGTGGGACAAAAGAGAGGTAACCCTCCCTCACTATCAAAGATCCCGAAGGGGTGCAACCAACCGACCCAGGGGGAACTTTGCCCACCTCCCGGTGATTCAGAGCCCGTGTAGGGAGCCTGTCATGCCGTTTTATCCCTCACACAGGTACAACAAGTGGAGAATTGAAGATTGAAGAGTTTCCAAAGGCTCAAGTACCTACAGGTCCAAAACAAGGTAAAACAGGGAATTTACAAGGTACTTACATGTGGTTACAGGTACACCCTTCATTACTGAAGTATAGGTGCAGGTACTACAGGATACCCTCAAGTCTTATACAGCCTTTTACAGGGTTTGGTAACCATTTGGGGTTACTATCTTGCATTATAGGGTCAAAACAGGGCACTTACAGGTTTAGACAGGGTGTAGACCTGAACAGTTCAGACTCACAAATCCAGCTACATAAATTTTTGTCCTAAATTTGTTATAGTGTGCTATAGCTCATCTCGAAGAGGGCATTCTTAGCTTCGAATTGAACTAAAAATTTCTGAAATCGAAGTTCCCTAGCAAAAGTTATAGCCATTTTTTTGAAAGGGGTACTGCAGGACTACACTATTATGGCAGGGCATAAGGGTAAAAATAAGGTCCAAGAAGATTATGCTGAGCAAATAAGGGATTCCATGTTGGATAATACACCTCAAGAGAGCCCTGAAAAGCTTCAACAACAAGGAGAAGTCAGTATACTTAATAATACTTTGTGCGTCCATGAACAAAGACATAGGGAACGACATGAGGCCATCTTATCAAGAATAGAGCAACTGGTCTTGTTTACTGATCAAATGACATCTTCCATTGAGAAGTTGGTGGATTCACTGACTCAAACAAAGGCTTATATTGATAAGTTAGTGGAATCTAATGCTCAAATTATGGCACAATTATCTCAATGGATGCAAATACAAATGGGACCAAAAGAAACTAAGGAGAAAGCTTGTTCAAACAGTGACCCTTTAGTCCCACTTCAGCCATCTAACCAAAATGGTCATGGACAGGGGATTATTGGAAGAAGAGGCATTCCAAATAGCCAATATGAAGTAGGAGAGGCTTCACAATGGCATGATGACTATTTGGGCAGTTTGAATGGAGCCACTTCTCAAACTTTTGGATTGCATACTCAAATTTCTAGGGGTGCTCTACCAACAGGAATATTACATAGTAATTCTCAGCCACTTGTTGGAAGATTTCCGTCTCAATTTGGAGGTTTCATACATGGTAATCATGATCAGCCTATTTTGGGATAGCAACCATTTCATGAAAGAGAGTTAAAGGACAAAATTGTTCGAGCCAAATTTAATGGTCAGTCATCTTCACCATCTGATTTAGAGGAGTGGACATCTAAGATAGAGTCCTACTTTGACATATTCCCTAAAACTGATGACATGTAGATTCATTTTGCTTCCTTGCATTTGGAGGGATTTGCCCATACCTGGTGGAGGTATATTAAAAAAGAAAACATACTTGTAGAGAATTGGGAAGCTTTCAAGACATTTATGGGTGAAGTATTTGTTTCTCCTCTTGAGAAAGAGATATTAGCACAGAGATGGGATGGTTTGGAACAAAGGGGCCTAATTGTAATAGAGTACACTAACCAATTCCTCAACCTGACCATGTATGTGGAAAGCATCAGTGATGAGGCTAAGCTTCATAAGTTTATGTATAGTTTAGAGCCATCTTTATCAGTTGATGTTATGGCACAAAACCCTACTTCCCTCTTTAAGGCTATCGAGCTTGCGGAGCGCTATGGAAGAAAGTATAAAAGAGAATATTTATTTCAGCCTAGTTTTGGACAGCCAAGGACTGTTTTAAAGCAGGGGCAAGTTGGTAACACTTATGGCAGCAATCTCCATAGACGAGGACTCCTGAAGCTTCTTGACGATCACCCACTTAATGATGTCTGGAAATTTCTCAATGAATGCCCAAATCTTTCATTGTGTAAGAAGCTGGGAATAAGGATTTAGTGTAAATAACATTGATATTATGCCATGTCACACTGACATTTGTATAAAAGGAGAGGACATGTAATTTTTCACAATGGCATGATGACTATTTGGGCAGTTTGAATGGAGCCACTTCTCAAACTTTTGGATTGCATACTCAAATTTCTAGGGATGCTCTACCAACAGGAAGATTACATAGTAATTCTCAGCCACTTGTTGGAAGATTTCCGTCTCAATTTGGAGGTTTCATACATGGTAATCATGATCAGCCTATTTTGGGATAGTAACCATTTCATGAAAGAGAGTTAAAGGACAAAATTGTTCTAGTCAAATTTAGTGGTCAGTCATCTTCACCATCTGATTTAGAGGAGTGGACCTCTAAGATGGAGTCCTACTTTGACATATTCCCTAAAACTGATGACATGAAGATTCATTTTGCTTCCTTGCATTTGGAGGGATTTGCCCATACCTGGTGGAGGTATATTAAAAAAGAAAACATCTTTGTAGAGAATTGGGAAGCTTTCAAGGCATTTATGGGTGAAGTATTTGTTTCTCCTCTTAAGAAAGAGAAATTAGAACAGAGATGGGATAGTTTGGAACAAAGGGGCCTAATTGTAAGAGAGTACACTAACCAATTCCTCAACCTGACCATGTATGTGGAAAGCATCAGTGATGAGGCTAAGCTCCATAAGTTTATGTATAGTTTAGAGCCATCTTTATCAGTTGATGTTATGGCACAAAATCCTACTTCCCTCTTTAAGGCTATCGAGCTTGCGGAGCACTATGGAAGAAAGTATAAAAGAGAATATTTATTTCAGCCTGGTTTTGGACAGCCAAGGACTGTTTTAAAGCAGGGGCAAGTTGGTAACACTTATGGCAGCAATCTCCATAGACCAGGACTCCTGAAGCTTCTTAACGATCACCCACTTAATGATGTCTAGAAATTTCTCAATGAATGCCCAAATCTTCCATTGTGTAAGAAGCTGGGAATAAGGATTTAGTGTAAATAACATTGATATTATGCCATGTCACACTGACATTGGTATAAAAGGAGAGGACATGTAATTTTTCACAATGGCATGATGACTATTTGGGCAGTTTGAATGGAGCCAATTCTCAAACTTTTGGATTGCATACTCAAAATTCTAGGGGTGCTCTACCAACAGGAAGATTACATAGTAATTCTCAGCCACTTGTTGGAAGATTTCCGTCTCAATTTGGAGGTTTTATAAATGGTAATCATGATCAGCCTATTTTGGGATAGCAACCATTTCATGAAAGAGAGTTAAAGGTTAAAATTGTTCTAGCCAAATTTAATGGTCAGTCATCTTCACCATCTGATTTAGAGGAGTGGACCTCTAAGATGGAGTCCTACTTTGACATATTCCCTAAAACTGATGACATGAAGATTCATTTTGCTTCCTTGCATTTGGAGGGATTTGCCCATACCTGGTGGAGGTATATTAAATAAGAAAACATACTCGTAGAGAATTGGGAAGCTTTCAAGGCATTTATGGGTGAAGTATTTGTTTCTCCTCTTGAGAAAGAGAAATTAGCACAGAGATGGGATGGTTTGGAACAAAGGGGCCTAATTGTAAGAGAGTACACTAACCAATTCCTCAACCTGACCATGTTTGTGGAAAGCATCAGTGATGAGGCTAAGCTTCATAAGTTTATGTATAGTTTAGAGCCATCTTTATCAGTTGATGTTATGGCACAAAATCCTACTTCCCTCTTTAAGGCTATCGAGCTTGCGGAGCGCTATGGAAGAAAGTATAAAAGAGAATCTTTATTTCAGCCTGGTTTTGGATAGCCAAGGACTGTTTTAAAGCAGGGGCAAGTTGGTAACACTTATGGCAGCAATCTCCATAGACGAGGACTCCTGAAGCTTCTTGACGATCACCCACTTAATGATGTCTGGAAATTTCTCAATGAATGCCAAATCTTCCATTGTGTAAGAAGCTGGGAATAAGGATTTAGTGTAAATAACATTGATATTATGCCATGTCACACTGACATTGGTATAAAAGGAGAGGACATGTAATTTTTCACATCTTTTTGACACATTAATACAATTACAGTCTTTCTCTCCCATCTTGCTGACAGCTTCTATGGCTTTTCCTCTTTCATGTCTTTCTATCTCTAAATCTAGTCTTTCTCTATCCTCGTCACTCTTCTTCTCTCTCTTCTTGTTGTCTTTCTCTCTCTTTTGCAGTCTTATCTCTCCTTTTTCTCTCTCCCTAGTTCTCTCTTTGAGAAGTGGTATCAGAGCATTGGTCTTTGATCCATTATTTTCTTCTATTTTCAGTCCTATTTTCCTCTATCAAAATCAATTTTAGACAAAAATTGTATAAGACAGTGACTAGTGGAGTGCTGCAGATCATCTACAGTTAGTAAGAGACTACATTTGGAGATATCCAAGGTTAGATATGGTGGAGGATGGCTTAAATGACAGCTCGTCATCAAATTTCATGCAAAATTGGAGGTAATTACGGTAAAGAAGAGTTAACCGGCGGGCTTAGTTTGGGAACAAACTGTGGTTACTTTAAAAAGAGGAAGTTCTCTTTCCCCTTTCTTGGAGTTTCTTGAATGTTTCATGGAAGTTCAGCATCAAGATCTGCTCATTTTTCTCAAACCTCTGATCTTCTTGGCCAAGAATCTCCTGGAATAGATCCCTCACTTCATGACTTCAGAATGAACACAAGTTTGCTAAAGCTTGGCTCAACTATGGAGCCAGGAATAGCCCCAAAAATTGTGGTGCAATTTTTGGGTTGATTCCAGCCTAATCTGTGCATTGGATGCTTCCTCCTCAGGCCTTGGCACTCTCCCTGATCCTTTGCAAGCATAAATCATCAGTTAATGGAGACATTCAGCTCCATTCAAGGTTCTTCAGCTTCTTCCTAAACCCTAGGTGAACAATCCATGGCAGCCATGAAAGCTTCAGCCCGAGCTTCCATTTTTCAACAATTTCTTGAAGATTCTTCATCCTTTTAGCCCATGGGATCATCTTAGCAAGGATTCTTCAAAAAATTGCAAGGATTAAGCATGAAATGGTCAAAGATTGAAGCTCAAGAGCTTCCATGGAGCAAAAATTTGGGGAAAACGGGTTTAATGCCTCAATTTCAAGCATTTGAAGCTTCAAGATTGTTCTTAAGTACTGAATACAAAAGCCTTGGGGATTATTTTACCAACATTGGACAACCGGAGGCTCGACCAAGCATATGAAGATTGAGCAAGTCATCATCAACCATGTTAAAGATACTCTTCTTCAATTCTTAATCTCTCTCATTAATCCAATTACTGAGCTTAATCCATTTGATTGAGAGATTAAAGAATTGAATAATATCCATCAAATTTTAGCCAACCTTTGCTTGAATCAATCCATTCATGAATGCAATGCTTGCTTTATGCATACTAGTTCGAATAAGTGAATTAGAGGCTTCAATATGAAATTTCCAGCATAACAATTGAATCCCATTGATTGTGAATCTATTGATTGATGAGCTTGTTTACACTAATCCATTGATTGGCTGAATTTCTTTTACCCAAGTTGAAATATTGTAAAAGGGTAAGTACTAGAAATCAGTGAGTCACTGAATTGCATTGGTAAGACCCTTCTCCTATCCAAGCTTTCAAGATTCCATTTAGTTGCATCTCATGAAAGGTTGAATGAATATTTTAGAAATGCATCTCATGCTGATTGATTAGATTACTAGCCACTACCATGTTGATATACCCACCGAGGAAAAAGATGGATGCCAGGGGAGATAGTGGGACAAAAGAGAGGTAACCCTCCCTCACTATCAAAGATCCCGAAGGGGTGCAACCAACCGACCCGGGGGGAACTTTGCCCACCTCCCGGTGATTCAGAGCCCGTGTAGGGAGCCTGTCATGCCGTTTTATCCCTCACACAGGTACAACAAGTGGAGAATTGAAGATTGAAGAGTTTCCAAAGGCTCAAGTACCTACAGGTCCAAAACAAGGTAAAACAGGGAATTTACAAGGTACTTACATGTGGTTACAGGTACACCCTTCATTACTGAAGTATAGGTGCAGGTACTACAGGATACCCTCAAGTCTTATACAACCTTTTACAGGGTTTGGTAACCATTTGGGGTTACTATCTTGCATTATAGGGTCAAAACAGGGCACTTACAGGTTTAGACAGGGTGTAGACCTGAACAGTTCAGACTCACAAATCCAGCTACATAAATTTTTGTCCTAAATTTGTTATAGTGTGCTATAGCTCATCTCGAAGAGGGCATTCTTAGCTTCGAATTGAACTAAAAATTTCTGAAATCGAAGTTCCCTAGCAAAAGTTATAGCCATTTTTTTGAAAGGGGTACTGCAGGACTACACTATTATGGCAGGGCATAAGGGTAAAAATAAGGTCCAAGAAGATTATGCTGAGCAAATAAGGGATTCCATGTTGGATAATACACCTCAAGAGAGCCCTGAAAAGCTTCAACAACAAGGAGAAGTCAGTATACTTAATAATACTTTGTGCGTCCATGAACAAAGACATAGGGAACGACATGAGGCCATCTTATCAAGAATAGAGCAACTGGTCTTGTTTACTGATCAAATGACATCTTCCATTGAGAAGTTGGTGGATTCACTGACTCAAACAAAGGCTTATATTGATAAGTTAGTGGAATCTAATGCTCAAATTATGGCACAATTATCTCAATGGATGCAAATACAAATGGGACCAAAAGAAACTAAGGAGAAAGCTTGTTCAAACAGTGACCCTTTAGTCCCACTTCAGCCATCTAACCAAAATGGTCATGGACAGGGGATTATTGGAAGAAGAGGCATTCCAAATAGCCAATATGAAGTAGGAGAGGCTTCACAATGGCATGATGACTATTTGGGCAGTTTGAATGGAGCCACTTCTCAAACTTTTGGATTGCATACTCAAATTTCTAGGGGTGCTCTACCAACAGGAATATTACATAGTAATTCTCAGCCACTTGTTGGAAGATTTCCATCTCAATTTGGAGGTTTCATACATGGTAATCATGATCAGCCTATTTTGGGATAGCAACCATTTCATGAAAGAGAGTTAAAGGACAAAATTGTTCGAGCCAAATTTAATGGTCAGTCATCTTCACCATCTGATTTAGAGGAGTGGACATCTAAGATAGAGTCCTACTTTGACATATTCCCTAAAACTGATGACATGTAGATTCATTTTGCTTCCTTGCATTTGGAGGGATTTGCCCATACCTGGTGGAGGTATATTAAAAAAGAAAACATACTTGTAGAGAATTGGGAAGCTTTCAAGACATTTATGGGTGAAGTATTTGTTTCTCCTCTTGAGAAAGAGATATTAGCACAGAGATGGGATGGTTTGGAACAAAGGGGCCTAATTGTAATAGAGTACACTAACCAATTCCTCAACCTGACCATGTATGTGGAAAGCATCAGTGATGAGGCTAAGCTTCATAAGTTTATGTATAGTTTAGAGCCATCTTTATCAGTTGATGTTATGGCACAAAACCCTACTTCCCTCTTTAAGGCTATCGAGCTTGCGGAGCGCTATGGAAGAAAGTATAAAAGAGAATATTTATTTCAGCCTAGTTTTGGACAGCCAAGGACTGTTTTAAAGCAGGGGCAAGTTGGTAACACTTATGGCAGCAATCTCCATAGACGAGGACTCCTGAAGCTTCTTGACGATCACCCACTTAATGATGTCTGGAAATTTCTCAATGAATGCCCAAATCTTTCATTGTGTAAGAAGCTGGGAATAAGGATTTAGTGTAAATAACATTGATATTATGCCATGTCACACTGACATTTGTATAAAAGGAGAGGACATGTAATTTTTCACAATGGCATGATGACTATTTGGGCAGTTTGAATGGAGCCACTTCTCAAACTTTTGGATTGCATACTCAAATTTCTAGGGATGCTCTACCAACAGGAAGATTACATAGTAATTCTCAGCCACTTGTTGGAAGATTTCCGTCTCAATTTGGAGGTTTCATACATGGTAATCATGATCAGCCTATTTTGGGATAGTAACCATTTCATGAAAGAGAGTTAAAGGACAAAATTGTTCTAGTCAAATTTAGTGGTCAGTCATCTTCACCATCTGATTTAGAGGAGTGGACCTCTAAGATGGAGTCCTACTTTGACATATTCCCTAAAACTGATGACATGAAGATTCATTTTGCTTCCTTGCATTTGGAGGGATTTGCCCATACCTGGTGGAGGTATATTAAAAAAGAAAACATCTTTGTAGAGAATTGGGAAGCTTTCAAGGCATTTATGGGTGAAGTATTTGTTTCTCCTCTTAAGAAAGAGAAATTAGAACAGAGATGGGATAGTTTGGAACAAAGGGGCCTAATTGTAAGAGAGTACACTAACCAATTCCTCAACCTGACCATGTATGTGGAAAGCATCAGTGATGAGGCTAAGCTCCATAAGTTTATGTATAGTTTAGAGCCATCTTTATCAGTTGATGTTATGGCACAAAATCCTACTTCCCTCTTTAAGGCTATCGAGCTTGCGGAGCACTATGGAAGAAAGTATAAAAGAGAATATTTATTTCAGCCTGGTTTTGGACAGCCAAGGACTGTTTTAAAGCAGGGGCAAGTTGGTAACACTTATGGCAGCAATCTCCATAGACCAGGACTCCTGAAGCTTCTTAACGATCACCCACTTAATGATGTCTAGAAATTTCTCAATGAATGCCCAAATCTTCCATTGTGTAAGAAGCTGGGAATAAGGATTTAGTGTAAATAACATTGATATTATGCCATGTCACACTGACATTGGTATAAAAGGAGAGGACATGTAATTTTTCACAATGGCATGATGACTATTTGGGCAGTTTGAATGGAGCCAATTCTCAAACTTTTGGATTGCATACTCAAAATTCTAGGGGTGCTCTACCAACAGGAAGATTACATAGTAATTCTCAGCCACTTGTTGGAAGATTTCCGTCTCAATTTGGAGGTTTTATAAATGGTAATCATGATCAGCCTATTTTGGGATAGCAACCATTTCATGAAAGAGAGTTAAAGGTTAAAATTGTTCTAGCCAAATTTAATGGTCAGTCATCTTCACCATCTGATTTAGAGGAGTGGACCTCTAAGATGGAGTCCTACTTTGACATATTCCCTAAAACTGATGACATGAAGATTCATTTTGCTTCCTTGCATTTGGAGGGATTTGCCCATACCTGGTGGAGGTATATTAAATAAGAAAACATACTCGTAGAGAATTGGGAAGCTTTCAAGGCATTTATGGGTGAAGTATTTGTTTCTCCTCTTGAGAAAGAGAAATTAGCACAGAGATGGGATGGTTTGGAACAAAGGGGCCTAATTGTAAGAGAGTACACTAACCAATTCCTCAACCTGACCATGTTTGTGGAAAGCATCAGTGATGAGGCTAAGCTTCATAAGTTTATGTATAGTTTAGAGCCATCTTTATCAGTTGATGTTATGGCACAAAATCCTACTTCCCTCTTTAAGGCTATCGAGCTTGCGGAGCGCTATGGAAGAAAGTATAAAAGAGAATCTTTATTTCAGCCTGGTTTTGGATAGCCAAGGACTGTTTTAAAGCAGGGGCAAGTTGGTAACACTTATGGCAGCAATCTCCATAGACCAGGACTCCTGAAGCTTCTTGACGATCACCCACTTAATGATGTCTGGAAATTTCTCAATGAATGCCAAATCTTCCATTGTGTAAGAAGCTGGGAATAAGGATTTAGTGTAAATAACATTGATATTATGCCATGTCACACTGACATTGGTATAAAAGGAGAGGACATGTAATTTTTCACATCTTTTTGACACATTAATACAATTACAGTCTTTCTCTCCCATCTTGCTGACAGCTTCTATGGCTTTTCCTCTTTCATGTCTTTCTATCTCTAAATCTAGTCTTTCTCTATCCTCGTCACTCTTCTTCTCTCTCTTCTTGTTGTCTTTCTCTCTCTTTTGCAGTCTTATCTCTCCTTTTTCTCTCTCCCTAGTTCTCTCTTTGAGAAGTGGTATCAGAGCATTGGTCTTTGATCCATTATTTTCTTCTATTTTCAGTCCTATTTTCCTCTATCAAAATCAATTTTAGACAAAAATTGTATAAGACAGTGACTAGTGGAGTGCTGCAGATCATCTACAGTTAGTAAGAGACTACATTTGGAGATATCCAAGGTTAGATATGGTGGAGGATGGCTTAAATGACAGCTCGTCATCAAATTTCATGCAAAATTGGAGGTAATTACGGTAAAGAAGAGTTAACCGGCGGGCTTAGTTTGGGAACAAACTGTGGTTACTTTAAAAAGAGGAAGTTCTCTTTCCCCTTTCTTGGAGTTTCTTGAATGTTTCATGGAAGTTCAGCATCAAGATCTGCTCATTTTTCTCAAACCTCTGATCTTCTTGGCCAAGAATCTCCTGGAATAGATCCCTCACTTCATGACTTCAGAATGAACACAAGTTTGCTAAAGCTTGGCTCAACTATGGAGCCAGGAATAGCCCCAAAAATTGTGGTGCAATTTTTGGGTTGATTCCAGCCTAATCTGTGCATTGGATGCTTCCTCCTCAGGCCTTGGCACTCTCCCTGATCCTTTGCAAGCATAAATCATCAGTTAATGGAGACATTCAGCTCCATTCAAGGTTCTTCAGCTTCTTCCTAAACCCTAGGTGAACAATCCATGGCAGCCATGAAAGCTTCAGCCCGAGCTTCCATTTTTCAACAATTTCTTGAAGATTCTTCATCCTTTTAGCCCATGGGATCATCTTAGCAAGGATTCTTCAAAAAATTGCAAGGATTAAGCATGAAATGGTCAAAGATTGAAGCTCAAGAGCTTCCATGGAGCAAAAATTTGGGGAAAACGGGTTTAATGCCTCAATTTCAAGCATTTGAAGCTTCAAGATTGTTCTTAAGTACTGAATACAAAAGCCTTGGGGATTATTTTACCAACATTGGACAACCGGAGGCTCGACCAAGCATATGAAGATTGAGCAAGTCATCATCAACCATGTTAAAGATACTCTTCTTCAATTCTTAATCTCTCTCATTAATCCAATTACTGAGCTTAATCCATTTGATTGAGAGATTAAAGAATTGAATAATATCCATCAAATTTTAGCCAACCTTTGCTTGAATCAATCCATTCATGAATGCAATGCTTGCTTTATGCATACTAGTTCGAATAAGTGAATTAGAGGCTTCAATATGAAATTTCCAGCATAACAATTGAATCCCATTGATTGTGAATCTATTGATTGATGAGCTTGTTTACACTAATCCATTGATTGGCTGAATTTCTTTTACCCAAGTTGAAATATTGTAAAAGGGTAAGTACTAGAAATCAGTGAGTCACTGAATTGCATTGGTAAGACCCTTCTCCTATCCAAGCTTTCAAGATTCCATTTAGTTGCATCTCATGAAAGGTTGAATGAATATTTTAGAAATGCATCTCATGCTGATTGATTAGATTACTAGCCACTACCATGTTGATATACCCACCGAGGAAAAAGATGGATGCCAGGGGAGATAGTGGGACAAAAGAGAGGTAACCCTCCCTCACTATCAAAGATCCCGAAGGGGTGCAACCAACCGACCCGGGGGGAACTTTGCCCACCTCCCGGTGATTCAGAGCCCGTGTAGGGAGCCTGTCATGCCGTTTTATCCCTCACACAGGTACAACAAGTGGAGAATTGAAGATTGAAGAGTTTCCAAAGGCTCAAGTACCTACAGGTCCAAAACAAGGTAAAACAGGGAATTTACAAGGTACTTACATGTGGTTACAGGTACACCCTTCATTACTGAAGTATAGGTGCAGGTACTACAGGATACCCTCAAGTCTTATACAGCCTTTTACAGGGTTTGGTAACCATTTGGGGTTACTATCTTGCATTATAGGGTCAAAACAGGGCACTTACAGGTTTAGACAGGGTGTAGACCTGAACAGTTCAGACTCACAAATCCAGCTACATAAATTTTTGTCCTAAATTTGTTATAGTGTGCTATAGCTCATCTCGAAGAGGGCATTCTTAGCTTCGAATTGAACTAAAAATTTCTGAAATCGAAGTTCCCTAGCAAAAGTTATAGCCATTTTTTTGAAAGGGGTACTGCAGGACTACACTATTATGGCAGGGCATAAGGGTAAAAATAAGGTCCAAGAAGATTATGCTGAGCAAATAAGGGATTCCATGTTGGATAATACACCTCAAGAGAGCCCTGAAAAGCTTCAACAACAAGGAGAAGTCAGTATACTTAATAATACTTTGTGCGTCCATGAACAAAGACATAGGGAACGACATGAGGCCATCTTATCAAGAATAGTAGAACATGCTGAAGCAGAAACCACACAACAATTCCATTGAGAAGTTGGTGGATTCAATGACTCAAACAAAGGCTTATATTGATAAGTTAGTGGAATCTAATGCTCAAATTATGGCACAATTATCTCAATGGATGCAAATACAAATGGGACCAAAAGAAACTAAGGAGAAAGCTTGTTCAAACAGTGACCCTTTAGTCCCACTTCAGCCATCTAACCAAAATGGTCATGGACAGGGGATTATTGGAAGAAGAGGCATTCCAAATAGCCAATATGAAGTAGGAGAGGCTTCACAATGGCATGATGACTATTTGGGCAGTTTGAATGGAGCCAATTCTCAAACTTTTGGATTGCATACTCAAATTTCTAGGGGTGCTCTACCAACACGAAGATTACATAGTAATTCTCAGCCACTTGTTGGAAGATTTCCGTCTCAATTTGGAGGTTTCATACATGGTAATCATGATCAGCCTATTTTGGGATAGCAACCATTTCATGAAAGAGAGTTAAAGGACAAAATTGTTCTAGCCAAATTTAATGGTCAGTCATCTTCACCATCTGATTTAGAGGAGTGGACCTCTAAGATGGAGTCCTACTTTGACATTTTTCCCTAAAACTGATGACATGAAGATTCATTTTGCTTCCTTGCATTTGGAGGGATTTGCCCATACCTGGTGGAGGTATATTAAAAAAGAAAACATACTTGTGGAGAATTGGGAAGCTTTCAAGGCATTTATGGATGAAGTATTTGTTTCTCCTCTTGAGAAAGAGAAATTAGCACAGAGATGGGATTGTTTGGAACAAAGGGGCCTAATTGTAAGGGAGTACACTAACCAATTCCTCAACTTGACCATGTTTGTGGAAAGCATTAGTGATGAGGCTAAGCTTCATAAGTTTATGTATAGTTTAGAGCCATCTTTATCAGCTGATGTTATGGCACAAAATCCTACTTCCCTCTTTAAGGCTATTGAGCTTGCGAAGCGCTATGGAAGAAAGTATAAAAGAGAATCTTCATTTCAGCTTGGTTTTGGACAGCCAAGGACTGTTTTAAAGCAGGGGCAAGTGTTACAAACTTATCCTCCATTTAATGCTTCTAGACCTCAAAGTAATTCTAGGACAGCAAACAGTCCAAGAGTTGATTTCAAACAGGGGGACAACAAGCCTAAATCCATTTTAGCCAATACAAATCCTAAATCTATTCCTATGGATCTTTATAAAGAAAGAAAGGAGAAAGGCTTATGTTTTAGGTGTGGGGAAAAGTGTACACCTGATCATACCTCAGCGTGTGTATACAAAAATGTCAAGCCCAAGCTTCAGAGTATGTTGGTTTTTGAGGATTTTGAGGATGACATGGATGAAGCTAATGCAATGGCACTTAATGTTGAAAATGAAGATCTTGAGGAGGAAGTTGGGCAAGAGTATTTTTATGATCCAGCCGACTCTTTTCCTTTTGATCCAGGTGGAAGTGTTCCGTTTGATCCGGGTGGGACTTGTGATGAGCCGCTTACTGCCACTAATTGTTCTATTTCTATGAATGCTTGGATAGGATCTAAGAGCCCTAATACACTCTGTATGAAGGGAAGCATATGTGGAAAGCCAGTGTTCATTCTGATAGACAATGGCAGTACTCATAGTTTTGTGAATAAGTCCATCATGGACAAGCTAAATTGTGTTCCCACAGATTTACAGCAGCCCATTAGAGTTCAAGTGGCTAATGGTGAAGAGGAAATCGGTACACAGATATGCCCACAGGTTTCTTTACAGTTGGCTAAAAATTTTGAAGCCAAGGTAAACTTGATCACTCTAGAAATGGGGCCTATAGATATTGTACTCGATTGTGATTGGTTGATGACACTAGGCAAGATCACTATGGATTTCTCACAGTTGTATATGGAGTTTATCTCCAATGGACGGCTTATCCATTTACAGGGAATTCCGAATAGATTAGATTTTCAGCTTATTACCATTCAACAACTCAAAAGAGAGTACAAGAGGCGCTCACAAATATTTCTTTTGCATCTGAATAAAGAAACACAGGATCAACCCAATAATTCAACAAACCATCTAGCCTTGATAGCTCTTCTTGAGGAGTATAGAGATCTATTTGAGGTACCTACTTCATTGTCTCCTAAGAGAGCAGTAGATCACCCCATTGACTTGGATCCCAACTCAAAGACAATCAACAAGCCACCTTACAGCTTATCAAAGTGTGAACGAGAGGAAGTAGCCAAGCAAATCAAGGAACTTCTTGAGATGGGATTCATTATCTTTCAGAATGTGCATTGACTATAGGGATCTTAATAAGATCACAATGAAGAACAGATATCCTATACCCACGATTGATGATCTGCTTGATGAGATTAAGGGGGACTCGATTTTTTACGAAGATTGACTTGAGGTCAGGGTACCATCAGATTCGCATGCGAGAGGGTGATGAAGTCAAGATTGCTTTCAGGACTGATCGTGGGCTCTATCATTTCTTAGTGATGCCATTTGGGCTTATAAATTCTCCAGCTACCTTCCAAAGCCTGATGAATAAGATTTTACAACCTTTCCTCTTTCAGTTTGTCTTGGTGTTCTTTGATGACATTCTGATCTACATCAAGACTTTACAGGATCACTTGGCACATATGAGGAGGGTTTTTGATGTATTGAGACATCATAGGATTTTTGCTAAGGAGAAGAAGTGTTCTTTCATGTAGATTCAAGTGGAATACTTGAGACATATTGTCAGTGAAAAAGGAATATAGGCTAATCCCAAGAAGGTGCAATGTATAAAAGATTGGCCAACACCTACCACTACTACCTCTCTTAGAGGATTCCTTGGTTTATCTTCATTCTATCGCCGATTTATTAAGCATTATGTGGCAATTGCAGCTCCTTTGACTGATAGATTGAAGAAGGAGGATTTCTTTTGGGATGCTCTTGCAGATACTAGTTAAAGGAACTCCTTACCTTTGCTCCTATCTTAGTATGCCCGGACTTTTCCAAAGAATTTACTATACAGTGTGATGCTAGTGGCCATGTCATTGGGGCTGTTTTGCTTCAGGAGCATGGAGTAATTGCATTTGAGAGCCGTAAGATTACAGATAAAGAAATAGCCATGAATGTTTATGACCAGGAGATGTTGGCTATCTTGCATGCAATCAAGAAGTGGCACCATTACTTATATGGCAGCTGATTCAGAGTGCATAGTGATCACAGGGTACTTAAGTATTTCCTTACTCAGTCCAATCTTACTCCAAAGCAACGTCGCTGGGTAGTTACATTACAGAATTATGATTTTGACATCACTCATACAAGGGGCAAGGATAACATAGTGGTTGATTCTCTTTCTTGTATGTGGGCTTGCAAAGTTTCAGCTATGACAGAATTGCATAATGACTGGATTGAAGAATTACAGGAGGCTTATCTTCTAGATGAGAAATTCAACCAAATTTTTGAGAAATTACAGCAAGGTCTTATGGAAGAAAACTCGCATTACCAGCTTAAAAATGGCCTTATTTGGTTGAAAGGCAAGATTGTAATTCCTTCTACTTCTTCTTTTAAGCGGAAAATTATGGAGGAGCTACATTCTTCGCCTCTAGTTGGACATTTAGGAGTTTTCAAGACCTGTAACAAGATCAATAAAAGTTTTTATTGGAAAGGACTGTGGAAAGATATCAAGGACTTTGTTATGAAGTGTATGCCTTGTTACCAAAATAAGGACAATACCCATAAGCTAGGAGGTTTGTTACAGCCATTACCTATTCCTACTGGTAAATCGACTCATGTTATTATGGATTTCATTACTGGCTTACCTACTACCAAGAAGGGATGGAATAGTATTTACGTGGTGGTAGACAGACTCACCAAGGTAGCCCATTTTATTCCAACCAAGATTCAGTTTACTACTTCTCAAGTGGCCAGTTAATTTATGGAGCAGATTTTTAGACTACAGGGATTACCGCAGGTGATTGTCCATGATAGAGACTCAAACATTATGAGTAACTTTTGGCAGGCGGTATTTACATCTATGGGCACTAAATTGGCTCCATCTGCGGCTTATCATCCTCAAACTGATGGACAGACAGAAAGAGTTAATAAATGGTTGGAGACTTATCTTTTCCATTTTTGCTATGATGTCCAAACCTCATGGGATTCTTGGTTACACTTGGCTGAGTTTGCTTATAACAATTCTACTCATGCTAGTATTGGAGTTTCACCCTTTGAGGCTTTGTATGGTTACAAGGTGCCCTTACCCACAGTCATCTTTAATGAAAAGATCAATCCTCATGGGAAGGAAGAGTTGGAAAGAATGCAGACCCTTCTTTAGCAATGTAAGGTGAATCTAAGGAAGGCTCAAGATTAAATGAAGATGTATGCTGATGAGAAGAGGAGGCCTTTAGAGTTCGAAGAAGGAGAGTTGGTTTTATTGAAGGTGCCCAAGTCCAAGCACTCTACATTAAAAGATGGATCTAGTAATAAGCTTGTCCACAGGTTTTATGGCCCTTACCGGATCCTTAAGCGAATTGGAGATTTGGCATACAGACTAGAGCTTCCTTCTTCCATAAAGATTCATAATGTCTTCCATGTTAGTCAGCTCAAGCCCTTTTATGGTGATCCAGTGGATATAGTTGATGAGCTGCCACCTATTGATGAAGACAGTCTTATTCAGTACATCCCAAAGGTTGTTATAGGTCCGTGTGAGAAGAAGCTTTGATCTCATTCTATTGTGAAATATTTAATCAAATGGAGAGGTTTACCACTTGAAGAAGCTTCTTGGAGACCTGATTTTATATTGGATGAGTTTCCTTTCTTGAAGGATACATTGGCTGAAGCCTATTGCTTATGGAGCTAGTGATGATGCAGACAAGTTCACGACAACACCATGTTTTAGAACAGTTTTTATCGTGCCTAATTTTTAGAATTAAGATATCTACATGGGCTTAAAATACTCTTCAAGAGCTTCGTTTTGATATATGGTACGTCTCATTTGGACACTTCTACTAGAAGTTATGGCAGAATTGGTCCAACAGGGTCTGTTTACACAGCAAGCTGTCTACTTTGTTTTGAGATTATTTGTTGAAGACTTTATGGCTCCATATGCTTTTGAAGTACTCCAAATCATGTATGTAGTTGAGGCTTACTTCCATTCTTCAATTTCAGTTCATGTAGTTGGTCATATTTCATTCATTTCCCATTTGTAAAGCTGTAAAAACAGAGTAGTGCTCTATTCTATCTATCTTTTTCTAGCTATTTCCAGGTTTGTTTTTGAGGGCAAAAACATTTAGAAAGGGATGGATTGTAAGAAGCTGGGAATAAGGATTTAGTATAAATAAAATTGATATTATGCCATGTCACACTGACATTGGTATAAAAGGAGAGGACATGTAATTTTTCACATCTTTTTGACACATTAATACAACTATAGTCTTTCTCTACCATCTTGGTCACAGCTTCTATGGCTTCTCCCTCTTTCATGTCTTTCTCTCTCTAAATCTAGTCTTTCTCTCTCCTCATCACTCTTCTTTTCTCTCTTCCTGCAGTCTTTCTCTCTCTTTTGTAGTCTTCTCTCTCCTCTTTCTCTCTCCCTAGTTCTCTCTTTGACACATTGGATGGTCATTCTCTTTGTTTCTACCCTTCAGTTTGTTCCCAAACAATTTGCCACCAAGATGCAAGTTTCTACTGCTTCAACAGGAAGAGGAAATAGTCCACCACATAGGGCTTGCATCATGATGGTAATATGTTTCCGCCATTGTGGGATGAACTTCTTGTGGAAAGTGGCTTTGGCAATAAGAATCTCCAACTCTTCAATGGAAGAAGGAACTTTGCAAGCATCCATTGAATTCTCCTCTTCTTGGCAATGTCATTTCCTTCATTTTCAACCTCTTCAAATGCTTATTGATGGCAAGATTCCTCGGCTATGCACCAAAACATGGAGCCCTAAGAGAGACACCAAGGAAAATGGAATTCTACTGCAAGAAAATCTATCTTGCAACATCAACAAGCTTTTATTTCATTCTTTTGATGACTAAAACAAGGAAAACAACAAATCTTCACACAGCAACATAGTAAATATCTCCCACGGATTTGATAGAATCAATCATAATCTTCAACATCTTCACAGAATCCATCAATAGAACAAAGAATATAAAAGAATACACCACTTTTGAATGGAAATCAATCACATAATATTCATCTTCAATGTCTTCATAGTTTTCTCTCTCAATCTCTCATAGAAAGATACTTTGTTTTGATATATTTGACTATCTCTATCTCTCTGTCTCTCTCTCTCTCTCTCTCTCTCTCATACTCTTGCTCTCTCAATAATACATCATAGCTTCACTACAATACTCAAGAATGGCCCTTAATTATCCTCTCTTGGTCGTGGATACACCTCCCAAAAGGTATGTCAGATGCGAAGAGGCACCAGAGACATCATAGTGTCCTGTGAGATTTGGCTTCTGTCACTATTCTTCTATAACTTTCTGTGAATCTTTAGCAGCTACTTTTTCACTTCAATTAGCTTAAATAGAGCTTCCATTTATCCTTTCCTAAAACAAAAACACTTCCCAAAACATCCATACATCCAACATAACACTCAACAAAAACGAATAGAACATACCACAAAGCAACATAAATACAAAACAAAAGAACTACAGAAGCTACAAAGGCTTACAGAAGATTAACAGAGGCCATAAAAACCATAAAAACCAAACCAAAACCAATTCAATATTTCATAAACCTTTTAACACAACCTCAACCATCTCTCAAAACATTCATTCAACCATCTCAACTACCAAAATAGAAGCAAAATAGAATAAAACAGAAGAAAATTAGACCTTACAGAACCAAACAGAAAAAAATTACAGAACCCTACAGAACAATATATCCTCATCAAAAACCATCATAAACCCTTCAAACATACTCAAACCATTCCAAACACTTCAAAACATCTTCAAATTCAAACAATCCATCATAAAAAACAACCATTCAGCAACAAAAACAACAAAAAATTAGCCCAAAAAACATATCATTTCAGCACTCAACACCCCTCCCCCCTCGTCCATTGAAAGGCTCAAAGGAAAAGAGATCATGAGTAAGAAGATTCTTTCAAAGAGGAAGAAGCAATCAAGGATGTGGAAGATGACAACAACGAGCCAAAGAATGAGAGTGACATCTCTAAGGATGAGGAAGGTGGAAACAATGATAATAGGGAAACATTGAGGACAACATCGATAAGCCCTAGGATAGGATAGAATGGCTAGATGCTAGTAGTGATTGAAGATGTAACTGAGGGGCACTCAGCAGTGGTAAGGTATCCCTCCTCCCCACTTGAGAACCAGCCCCTACCAAGAAACCTGCACTTGAACCCCAAGTCCAAGCCCAACAAGCACAAGAAGCACAAGTGGTAAGGTATCCCTCCTCCCCAACCCCAACCCCAACCCCAACCCCAACCCCAACAAGAACAAGTGGTAAGGTATCCCTCCTCCCCACTTGAGAACCAGCCCCTACCAAGAAACCTGCACTTGAGCCCCAACCCCAAGCCCAACAAGCACAAGGATGGCAACCACGGTGAGGTCCAGTGAGAAAATTCTAGGGCAAAGGCTTTAAGCGGAGGAAGAACTATTACCTAGTAGATCTTAGGGAGATTTGTAAGTACTAGAAGAGCATGGAGATATTGATCAAGAAAGTGTCTGTTGCACACTTAGTGAAGGAAATCCTTCACTCTTACAGATATCTATTTTGCATTCAAGGGATCGTAGTGGATGCTATTCATGAAGTTGTAGAAGCATACCTTGTTGCCCTTTTTGAGGATGTATATATCTGCGTGATTCATGCCAAGCAGATGATGATCATGCATAGAGATATGCAATTAACTAGATGGATAAGAGGGGAGAGAGATTAGAGCTGCCAAGGGTCTATAATTTTTGTAACACATGGCAATGCAATGTACTTTGTGAACTTTGATATGTAATGAAAAACCTTTGTTTTTTACTATGCCTTGAATGTCTCATATTGTATTTGTGCATAACGATGTTAAGATTAAATTCGCAATGTCAATTGAAAACTCGATAATTAAGTAGAATGAGCAATCAATTATCGAGCCACTGGTCTAGTTAACCTTTTTGTTTTGTCGAATGATAAGTTAGCATGTGTCCTACAAGAAACAAAGTATAAGGGAGGTTTTAAAAAATTTATTGTAACATGTCCACCTGTTCTCTTCAGGACACATCTTAGTAGTCCATCGTAAAGCATGTCTAGAAAGCTCCGCTCGGCACTCCCATGGAATGTCACGGGGTTTGAGATCTAGGACTTTCTGCATCTGCCACGTAGCGGAAGTATTGTGGCCGTTCCCACTTAGGACCAACCTGAATTACGGTTTTCCCTAATGGTCATTTCCTAAACGGCAACTAGCGTCGAACCCCAAGCAAACTACTTTATGTAGAAACGCCAGGGTCGAAGCGGATTCACGCTGCACTTGGTTCAAGGAGAATGGGAAACGAGAGGGATGCAAGGCTCAACCTCTCTGCCATAAGGCATAGTCCCATTCCGTTCCCCTAAAATAGCTTAAATCGGGATTATTATAACTTAGACTCTAGGTCAGCGCCCTTGCTGTTCGTGTCCTTTGAAACAATCTTCTTGCTGTCCATCATGATTGAGAAAAGTTCCTGGCCAACCGGGACCGCCCATCCTTAGGACGGACCCATGGCCACATCCTCCGCACTTTCCTTAGGTTGTTTTAGTTGTCTAATTACCTACCACATTTAGTTGGACATGCATCAATCAGCTTCCTTAATTAGCCTATTAGGCGCACTGGTTCCTTCACGTAATCATAGCACTTGACATAGAAAAGAAATATCAAACAAGTTCCTTTTCAACATCTTATCATATTATTTTTGAAATACATTTATAAAGTCCAGCCCGTAGGCTTATCCATAATTCTCCCAAAGGCTATCCAGCAATCCATAGGGATTGCTAATCCAAGATTCCGCCCGTAGACTAGTATGCGGGCCTCGAGATCCAATCCTGAGTCACGTTGGCCTCTTGTGTAGGGCCCGGAAGGCGAGGGATTTACGGCTGGAGTTCCCCCTCGCACCCAAGCGTCCTCCTGCTCCAAGTAGCGCTCAATAGAGAGACCTCTCGCGGCGGGTTCAGTCCACCTTTCTTGCGCAGTTAACAACCCCCTTGGTTAGGGTTAGGCAGGCAATCGGGGGTAATTGAGGCTGCCTCTCCCTTCAAGCCTTCAACCTGAAGCATTAGATATCATTTCATCCTTTAATTCCTTGAGCAAACAAAGTAAAGAGTGCCCTATACAACTGTTACAAGCAGATTCATTTCCAGTGGTCGTTTATTTGGCCAATTGCTAAGGAATGAATCCTTCTTTCCGAATGCATTCAGCATTCAATCCGGGATCAATTGCGATTTGGCAAGATTCCCAAGGGTTTGTTTGTTAACCCTATATCCTTGGGTTAGGGCCGTACCCTATTAACCCAACTTAACCAATACCTTAAGCTCTATTAGCAGTAAATATGTTATTCCAATTTAGTGATTGGTCCTTTGCTTCAAGCAAATATCAAGTTCCCTTATCTTGGTCACTTTTTCCAAGAAAGGTGCTATATTAGGACGAATACTCATCCTCTTACAAGATAAACTTGTGCAAGAATCTACCAATCTTATTCCGAGGAATTTGGCCATTCCCTTGTGATCAAATCACAAGATCATGCGACTTTGCAACATGTTGCACCAGTGTCGCATCCAATCCATGGGACTATTTTACCCATCAAACGGTGTCTTCCAATCATGGGGTCCTGATTAGATAGGGAACAGGGTTAGGGTGTCTTCATGATAATCCATTCCTGATTGCACTAGGTCGATATTGTTGGTCCTAGGGTTTCGATTTCAAATCGAGTTTCATCCTTTTAACGAGCGAACCTTAGGGTAAAAACCCTAGATCATTTCTCGCAAGTATGTTCTATTGTCCCTACATTCCGTGGATGTGGGCAAATCTTTAGGTGCTGATACCAAACTTTGCTTCAATCTATCAAAGCTGGTTTGTTCGGCACTTGACCATGCAATGGATGTTTGCTTCTTCAGTAAGTCCATCGGAGGTGCTGCAATCAAAGTATAGTTTTTTATGAAGACCCTATACCATCCTATCAATCCAAGAAAGCTGCATATTTCTTTGACGGTTTTTGGTATTGGCCATTCTAGCACATCTCTGACTTTAGCCGCGGATCCACTGAGATGCCTTCCGCTGATACGATGAATCCCAGATATTCAATTTGACGCTTGAAGAATGCGCATTTCTTCATCTTATCATACAGCTTGTGTGACCTCATTGTCTCAAGGACAATCTGAAGTTGGGGTTCATGATCTTCTTCCTGTTTGGAATAGACTAGAGTGTCGTTGAAGAAGACAAGTACGAAATCATCAAGATATGGCCTAAAGATATCCCGCATTAACTTGTTGAAGGTGGTAGGTGCATTCGTAAGCCGAATGACATAACTAGAAACTCAAAGTGTCCACATCTTGTGTTGAAGGCCGTCTTTGGGATATCTTCTTCCCTAATTCTTATCTAATAGTAACCAGACTTGAGATCAATCTTGGAGAAGATATTCGCACCCTGAAGATGATCAAGAAGCTCATCTATTCTAGGAATAGGGTACTTGTTCTTGACAGTTGATTGATTTAACCCTCTGTAATCAATACACAGTCAAAGTATTCCATCTTTCTTTTTTTGGAACAGTACTGGAGCTCCCCATGGTGAATTGCTAGGACAGATGTAGCCCTGATCTAGCACTTGCTTGAGTTGTTTCTTTAGCTCAATTGCTTCCGGGATCGACATTCTATAAGGTCTCTTTGCAATTGGCGCAGCTCCTGGAACTCGCTTGATCTCATGATCCACTTCTCTTTGAGGCGGGAGTTCTGTCAACTCTTCAGGAAATACGTCCACATATTCTTTTAGCCAAGAAGGTCCTTCACTAGACTCTTGCCTTCTGATCTAACTTGTTGAGCTTAATCAAGTAGACAAGTAGTCCCTTTCTGACTACCTTTACAATCCGAGATGCTTTGGCCAATTGAAATTTTGGCTTTCCTGCCTCACCTTGAGTTGTGACTAATTCCCCTTCAGAGTTCCGAAAGGAAATTTGGCTCTTTCCACAATGAATGTGGGCATCATTAGGTTTAAGCCAATCCATTCTGAGTAGACACTCATGGATACCTAGGCTCATGACTCTGAATTTGACCGAAGTCGCCTTTCCTCCCAGATTGAATTCCACCTTAGCAGTTTGCCTGGTACAAGTGACCTCACGACCATTTGCTAATTCCATAAGCAAGGTAGGTGCTTCTACTATGGCTATTCCTAATCCTCTTGCACAAGCTGGTGAGATAAAGGAATGTGTACTGCCACAATCAATCAAGGTTTTGAAACCTTTACCTTGATAATCTGATGGTGTCTGAATCATCGAGAATTGGCGATTCGGGCCTTTCTTGTGTAGAGCGGCATGGACTATTGCCCTTTCAAACTCTGCTTCCATGGTCGGATATTCTTCTTCGCACATTTCCCTGTTGGCAATGCAGGTGGTTCTTCCTCTGCCTCGGGTAGCGGCTCCCTGGCCACGGCCCGTTCCTTGGAAAGGTGCTAGGCAATGTCCTCCTCCAAGCTTGGGACATTGCCTCTTGAAATGTCCAGGCTCATTGCAGTGGAAACAATGGAAGTTCCGGCCATTACTTTGGGTAGGGACAAAGTTGTTGACATTATTAGTCCTTGCCTTCTTTCTTTGATCCCGATTCTGACCTTGAACTCTCTTCATTTGGGGCCTATATGCTCCTCTGTTCGGGTCATTATAAGACCAAGTTTTGTTACTTCTTGGCCTAGCCTGCACCTCCTGGATTATAGGCGCAGCTCGAATGAGTGCGCCATGTAGATCTGATGGGTGCATAGATTCGAGACGGGTATTCACTGGTGGATTTAAACCAGCACAAAATTTTGACACCTGTTGTGTTTCATGTCCATCTGTGGCGCATACTTAAGAAGTGAGACGAATTTAGAGTAGTATGCGTCAAGAGTGAGTCCTAGCAGTTTCAGCTCGTATAACTCATTCATTTTCTGCGTGCGATACGCAGGTGGTAAGTATCTTCCTTGCACGGCTTTATTCAGTTTTTCCCAGGTAACAGATCCTTCTACGATCCCTTGATCTCTGCACCATTGCTTCCACCAAAGCCTAGCTTTGCCAGTAAGCTTCAGCTTGGCAAGCATAGCTTGATTGATGGGTGCAGTACTGGCTACTTCAAAGTAATCCTCCATGGATTCAATCCAAATTTCAGCATCTGCTTGGACAGTTCTGCCTTTCCCGTCAAATTCAGGTGGCTTAATCTGCTTGAGAAGAAACTTCTTCTCCTGGATTATAGCAGTACTTGATGCAGGAGGCGAACTGGGAATCTGTACCTGGGATTGTGCCTGGATAAAGTTTTCTTAACGTTATTACTCATTAATCGTTATGATTTATATTTCATTTCCATTTCAGCTATCAACCAAACAATCTAGCCACTTAACTTTTTATCAATTCTCATCGATAAAATAGACATTGATAAAAAGAAGTCTTATTGCATTCATATGGGCATAGCCCATTTGGATTACAACATTTCGAGAAATGATAGAGCAACTGTTTACATTTAGTTTGGGAAGAATAATGTTGTATTACATTTATCTACAGGAACTGGATAATAGTATGGTTTCGGGTCATGGATCTTCAAGAATCGGTAAGTCATTGGAAGATTAGGGTATCCTTTCCTTTGGAACCTATTCTTCTCATAACGCCCCAACACCTTGATCCTGTCGGTGGGGATTACACGGGTCACTTCCTCATATACATATGAGTTCAGCTCAACCCTCCAACCTCAAATATATAAAGTTGAGTTTATGTGAGCCTCCACAAAAATGAACAACTTCACAATCTTCAGGTCTTCCAACCACTTGATATTCTTTAGGTTGGTTTGAAGGTATGCAAACCGGTGGGCAGCTATATAGTAGATTCCTGAGGTACCCGTCCATCTTCATTCCACGTACAAAGGCAATGGATTATAGATACGATCTAGGATGTTCATAATCTCAACCCTTTGTTGATAAACCGGGAAATGCATCGCAGTCATAAATATGACTTGGAACACTAAGAACTTGTTTCATGCTTCATAATTCTGCAAGACAACATCGAAGATAAGGAAATGTTTGGAACATCAACATTTGCTTTACTTGTTCATATTAAGATTTCTTAAAAACAAATCCTTCATTGGTTCGCTCTGATACCAACTGGAACGTGTCCACCTGTTCTCTTCAGGACACATCTTAGCAGTCCATCGTAAAGGATGTCTAGAAAGCTCCGCCCAGCACTCCCATGGAATGTCATGGGTTTTGCAATCTAGGACTTTTCGCGTTTGCCACGTAGCGGAAGTATTCTGGCCGTTCCCACTTAGGACCAACTTGAATTATGGTTTTCCCTAATGGTCATTTCCTAAACGGCAACTAGCGTCGAATCCCAAGCGAACTACTTTACGCAGAAACGCCAGGGTTGAAGCGGATTCACGCTGCACTTGGTTCAAGGAGAATGGGAAACGAGAGGGATGCAAGGCTCAACCTCTCTGCCATAAGGCATAGTTCCATTCCGTTCCCCTAAAATAACGTAAATCGGGATTATTATAACTTAGACTCTAGGTCAGCGCCCTTGCTGTTCGTGTCCTTTGAAACGATCTTCTTGCTGTCCATCATGATTGAGAAAAGTTCCTGGCCAACCGGGACCGCCCATCCTTAGGACGGACCCATGGCCACATCCTCCGCACTTTCCTCAGGTTGTTTTAGTTGTTTAATTACCTACCACATTTAGTTGGACATGCATCAATCAGCTTCCTTAATTAGCCTATTAGGCGCACTGGTTCCTTCACGTAATCATAGCACTTGACATAGAAAAGAAATGTCAAACAAGTTCCTTTTCAACATCTTATCATATTATTTTTGAAATACATTTATAAAGTCCAGCCCGTAGGCTTATCCGTAATTCTCCTGAAGGCTATCCAGCAATCCACAGGGATTGCTAATCCAAGATTCCGCCCGTAGACTAGTATGCGGGCCTCGAGATCCAATCCCGAGTCATGTTGACCTCTTGTGTAGGGCCCGAAAGGCGAGGGATTTACGGCTGGAGCTCCCCCTCGCACCCAAGCGTCCTCCTGCTCCAAGTAGTGCTCAACGGAGAGACCTCTCATGATAAGTTTGGTCCACCTTCCCGGTGTGGTTAACAACCCCCTTGGTTAGGGTCAGGCAGGCAGTCGGGGGTAACTGAGGCTGCCTCTCCCTTCAGGCCTTCAACCTGAAGCATTAGATATCATTTCATCCTTTAATTCCTTGAGCAAACAAAGCAAACAGTGCTCCATACAACTGTTACAAGCACATTCATTTCCAATGGTCGTTTATTTGGCCAACTGCTAAGGAGTGAATCCTTCTTTCCGAATGCATTCAGCATTCAATCCGGGATCAATTGCGATTTGGCAAGATTCCCAAGGGTTTGTTTGTTAACTCTATATCCTTGGGTTAGGGCCATACCCTATTAACTCAACTTAACCAATACCTTAAGTTCTATTAGCAGTAAATATGTTATTCCAATTTAGTGATTGGTCCTTTACTTCAAGCAAATATCAAGTTCCCTTATCTTGGTCACTTTTTCCAAGAAAGGTGCTATATCAGGACGACTACTCATCCTCTTGAAAGATAAACTTGAGCAAGAATCTGCCAATCTTATTCCAAGGAATTTGACCATTCCCTTGTGATCAAATCACAAGATCATGTGACTCTACAACATGTTGCACTAGTGTCGCATCCAATCCATGGGACTATTTTACCCATCAAACGACGTCTTCCAGTCATGGGGTCATGATTAGATAGGGAACAGGGTTAGGGTGTCTTCATGATAATCCATTCCTGATTGCACTAGGCCGATATTGTTGGTCCTAGGGTTCTGATTTCAAATCGAGTTTCATCCTTTTAGCGAGTGAACCTTAGGGTAAAAACCCTAGATCATTTCTCGCAAGTATGTCCTATTGTCCCTACATTCCGTGAATGTGGGTAAGTCTTTAGGATATAAGAGCTTTAGCTTTGGCAATAAGAGCGATTAGGTCATGTCCTCAATGTGCTAAATCCTGGTTAGCACTTGGGAAATGTTGCATCGATTTAACCATTCCTAATGAGTCCCTCACGGTTTAGGTGTTTTTAGGATAAATCAATTTACTTGTCTATTCTTGAAGATATTTACGATACCATTCTCATAATTACATGATTCATTGCCTACGTATGATTTGATTTACAAACCCTAACTTTTCTGGTTAAGATCAAAGCATATGTTAAGTTATAGCATAATTCCAATTGATCCTCCTATAACATGCAAACAAGATTCATGCTACTAAGCTTTAGGATTTTATGTTTAACCATGCATCCTTTTTCTAACTTCTTTTCTAGATGAGATATTCGTACGCTTAATGAGCATTACACAACCTCTCGTAACTATTTACGTAGTTGATTGAGATTTAAGCCAATTGACTAGAGTTTAATCTACTTCATGCAGCTCAAGAACCATTTCCATGACTTGCAAATTCCTACGAATTATTAGCAACTTCTTTTAATGAATCATTTCGAAGGAAAGATGCCTAATAATGCGACATGCGAATTATTCTTTCCATGCCTAATCGAAGTGTACAATAATAATTTCGACTTTATAAGGATAATCTTTAGTTGATCTAAATTCGTTACTTTGAAAAAAACCACTTGCTAGGAATGCATAGAGATCTTATGCTTTTTTTTCATTCGTTTATTTGAAAAATACAAATGACCAATTCTTTGATCGTAAGCTATTTAGCCAAAGTATTTCAATTGAAAAAGTGCATCCTAATTTCATAAATGATCCATGCACAATTTGAAATATTACGACGCAAATCAAAATTAGGAAGAAAACCTGGACTTGTGGTGAATGTCCACATGGATGTTAGGAGATGATCCTCATGGAGTTGTGCCTTGTGCCTTCTTAGGGGCCATTGCGAATTCGGCCTTTTCGCATTGACGCAGATTTATGATCTTGGCCATCTCCTTTGAACACGAAACTCCCTTTGTGATTCGGCTTCCTTGATTGATTCCATCGTCTTTCAGAATCAAGGTTTAGAAGGCTTTATAGGCTTCCTCCTTGAAGTAGGGATTTCACGATTGGGACTTTACAACCGTCAAAAATGACTTTGGGGAATGTAAGAGAAAGGGGAATTGGAAATCCCGGATATAATAGGGTTTCACGAAAAAGGATATAATGGTTTTAAAAGGCTTGCGTGGGAAGGGTTTTTTAAAAAAGAAAAGAACCGGGCTATGGTGGGATTTAAAAGGGAATGCAAGGGGAAAAAGGGTGCTTAAAAACCCGGGGGGTAAAACTCGCTTGATAAGGCCTATGAAAGCCCAAGGAAGGGAGCCTAAGTGGGCTTTGTGGAATGAAAAAGGGAAAAAAAAGGGTTTAATTCTTAGGATAGGTCAAAATTTAAGGGGACTTGGGCAGGAATTTCAAGAAGAAGCGGACTTACGTGGGCATGGCAGGGAATGGGTTCTTAAATCAGGGTGGGAGGGGGTATAAAACCCACTTAGAGAATGGCTTAGGAAAGCGCACAGGAAGGGGGGCTTCCTAAGGCCCTTAGAAGCTTCTTGGAAGCTTCTATGGCTCACGTGGAGGAAGAAGACAATTTGACGACGCTGTTGGCGGCCAGTTTTGTCCCTCTCCCTTCACGGTGGTCTTCGACTTGTCACGACGACGGCTTCGGATGTTGGCAGCGGCGCATCAGATCAAGCCCTTCAGCTCCTCACCTCCACGGCCTCTCAGAATCCAATCCTCACGACTTCCCTTCGGCCTTGCAGCTCCTCTCCTCCACACAACAATACACGACTTCCTCAGCTTTCTCCTCGACTCCTTCACGACTTCCTAATTGGCGGCGACTGAAGCAGAATTGCTTCTCTCTCTCACACGGCTTCCTCTCTACTTACCCAGCCAGGGGGGTATTTAAAGGATATTCGATTCCTTTGTTTATGCCACTAGAGATCGCACCGTCCGTTTATACAATGCCGACATTCCCTTGCATGAGTGTCAGGGGGTTTAGAAATATTTTCAACGAAAATATTACATTTATCAATAAAAAATTTGTGGTTCAACAAGCCATTCAACAAATTTTTTACTCAAAATTCCCAAAAATGCCATAAAACAGGTGATCCGAACGGTGTAAGAAGCCCTAGACTATATGGTGCATGAATGGGCAGGATGGCACTGACTAGAAGCCCTAGACGGTACATTGTGTGAATGGATAGGACGATAGTGGCATCCCATCTATTCATGCACTGTACTATCCAAGGCTTCCTAGACTATCTAGATTACCTTTCTAATGGAATTTTTGGTATGCGAGCAAAAACTAAGCTGAATGGCCTATTGAACCACAAATTTTTTATCGATAAGTTTTTAATTGCATTTTGTACATTTGTCGTACATTGAAAAAATGCACACTAATATCATGTAATATTGGTTTGTAAAAATCTTCAATCTTATCACAATTGAACATCAAACAATAGATAATATGCTTGAGAGATAGATTGCAAGAAAAATGTATTTGTATTACAGTGCAAAGTGCAAATGCCTTTTCTTTTACAAGACTATGATTAGAAGGTTAGAGCTTAATACAAGTTTTAGGCCATCTTCAGGTGCTTGATTTTCTCATGGACCTACTTCTATCTCTTCTTGGCCTATGGCAGCAACCCTACCTTGACTCTCTCCTGCCATGGCGGCTTGCTGGCTGTCTCCTATGGCTTTGCCAATCCCCATGGCCTATATCCTTCTATGCAAGAGTGTACCAAAAACATGCTTCACCAAATCATTTTTAACAAGAATGATATTATGGGCATTTGAGGTGATAGTGGATGTACACAACACTTTTGATAGGGCCTTCAGGATAGAGAGTTGAGCCCATCCATCTAGGGTGAAGGTGGAATGGACAATGGCTATGCCAGCCATGGTGATCTTGCCAATGTAGTGCCCTATGGAGGCATCCTTCTCGGATGCTCCCCAACCCTTCTAGCAACTTGCAAAATCATTGATGTCAAGCATGGAATATATTGACATGAAGTTAGCTCAAATTAGTATACATAGTAAAATAAAGTTTCTAGATGGACTATTGGTACACTTACTTCTTTCTCGACTTCAATGGTAACCTCCGAAGGTTTGGTCAAGTCTACACTTGACTTGGACTCATCGATCGAGGGGGGGGGGGGGGGGACTTGATACTCTTCCAAGGGCACTTGTCCTACCACCAAGCTAGCTTGCACTACCTCAAACTCTTGAGTGCTAATCGTAGCATATTCCACCAAGTCTATGGCATCTCCAAGAGCTATGAGTGGCCATCTATGTGTTCTAGCTTTGGATTGCTGTACTCTATAGGTAGATAATCAGGCAGCACAAGGGGAAGTCATTGGCAATTGCTAGCATTGATGCCTCATCCTCCCTCACTCTAAAAAATTTCTCCACATCATGGAGAGACAAAAATTCTTTGTTATTGATGAAGACTTTGTTCATGCTATCTATGTGACAGTCTTCATCAATGGTAGAGGGTGAAGCCTCCTGCTCACTTGAATGATCTCTTAAGGTGTTATCCACCACATCAATTATAGCTCTATCGACCATACAGTCTAGAGCTTTTACCCAGCCTCTCCCTCCTCTCTAGCATTGTCCATTGGTGAAGGCTTTTGATCAGGGACATCCTTTAATAAGCCTCCCACATGCTCTTTAGCATCCAATATCACTCCAGGTAGGTCATCACCAGCTTAATTGAGAAACAAGACAAAAGTGGCAGTCCATGAGAGGTAGTTAGTGCCATGGTGATCAAAGCCATATTCCATAGCTTGTCGAGGTGTTAGGTGCTTGAAGTAGGCAAGGGTGAGATTTGCAGAAAAAGGACCTATTCATTTTCAAAATGCCTCCATGCCACCACTGATGTACTTCAAGAGATTGAGTGACATCCATTCCTCATTGGAATCTTAAAACCCAATGGTATATTCTTGTAAGTATGTGTTCATGTACTCGATAGGGTATTGCAGGCTTGGACCATGCCACAATACCGTATCATAGTACTTGATATTAGGACAAAATATCTTATAAAGATATGATCTCCTAGCAAATCGAGTGCCCTAAAGGAATTTCATAAAGCTATTAAGAGTGTGATCTATCATGGAAGAAAAGGTGAAGGAGGCAAGTGTAAGGGTGCTTGGGAGAGGAGAAGTGGTTGGAGAGTTGGAAATGAAAATGAGACCAAGTGAACGGTTTTTATGCCATAGACTTAGAGTTTTAGTTTTAAAAAATCTATTAAATTCTTTTAATAAAATTTTAAAAAGAAAAAAATAGAATCACAAAAAAATTCAAAATATAGAATGCTAGAGAATCTAAAATATGTATAAAGCATTAAAAAAGAAAATCCCATGATATATTCACCATGGATTTTTGATATATCATTTTGTACATAAATTTTGACTTCTTGTTGCAAACCATTCAATAATATATAATTCTTGTCTATCCTTTTACCCATCTAAAAGAAAAAAAACCAAATAAGATTCGAGCTACTATATCCAACCAAAACAAAAAAAATTCCATATTAAAGAAGCTCACTTTTCCAACACCAATACAGAAGTTGAAGCTCTCTATATGAATGCTTCCCATCAAGACAAGATGCTCCCATAGATTTAGAAGACTCCAACAATTACTCACTTTGATTGACTCAATCATTCCACATGGTATATGAATTTGAATATCAAAAGCTTCCATGTCTTCAATGGACTCCAAGGGAATCTGTTGGCTTACTTTCTTCATCCAATGTCAGTAATAGAAGCCCATGTACAATGATGAACATGCAATCAAGTAATGAAATATAACACTAGATAACACCACTCTGTATTAAAAAAAATCATCTTTGTATGCCCCATCCATCTCATTCCATTTTTATTCAAAATTGGAATTAAAAAATTCCTTAGTTATGTCCTTACAAATGAACATGGAGAGACATTGATGCGCATTAGTAATTTTGAATATATGTGTAAAAATATGAATTAGTACAAACCAGGAAAGACCCATTGATCTTCAAGCTCTCCCAGATCTCAACAAGCTATGAATGTCATGTACAATCTTCATTTTTAATGTTTGAAGTGTCCACTCATCTGGAACGGGCCATGCTAAAGAATTGAGATGTGGACAAGCCAGTAATTCAAGAGAACCATACGAATCAACTGATGTAGGTACTATATACATGAATTTATAAGGAAATTTCTTGTGATGTAAAAGATATTGTGATGAATTTCCAATCATCATTGTCTCCCCCACATCCACTTGTAGAGCTTTGTATATCCTAGACAAGCTTTCCAAAGGCTAGTCCTCAACAAGATTCGAAGGGAAAATGTTTGATAGGAGAGAATAAGTAAAAACCTCAAAAACATATGAGAAATTAAGAACATAAAAGTGGTGACTTACAATTCGAGGGGAAAAATTATCAATTAGTCCTAGGAGAGGTAGCTTCAAGTCCTTCACACCATACACATTGAATTGATGCAACAAAATTACCATCACGAGCCTCCTAAAACCCAAGCACTTTGCCCTTCCAATGATTTTGTAGTCCACCATGATGACAAACTCGATGAGGCCTATTGCTAAATGTTGCATGTAGACCTACGAAACCTTCTTGGAACAATACCCCTTTCCATTTGCCATGTTTATCCTTTGTATGGTGTACATAGATAGTAGATATGGAATCATGGGGTTGCCTTTGCTGACATGTAGATGCCATTGGAATGGTAATAAAAGTAAAGAAAGCTATGTGGTTATGAATTTGTGAGCACAATACGATGAGAGAAATAAAATTACCATGGAAGAAAGAGAAGAAGTTGAGTATTGGGTGGCTATGGCTAGAAGAATATGGGGGTGTGTGGCTATGGCTATGCTTAGAAGAAAGAGAGAGACTGGGTACTATGTGGTTATGGTTGTGTGAGGATAGAAAGACGAGAAGATTTGTGGAATGGAGGTAAGAGAATGACCATGGAAGAAGGAGAGAAGTAGGGTGCTATGTGGCTATGGCTAAGAGAAGTTGGGAGCATAGAAAGTTAAGAGGATTTGTAGAATGGAGGTAAGAGAACTGATAAACTGAAAGCACATCTTACAAAAAGACACCAAAAATGCATTTTTTGACTATACATGCCATAAGAACAGATTTGGGGAAAAAAGAGTCATTTTGGAGAGAAAAGAAAAATTTTAAATTTTGGGTTATCTTTTTGGATGCCTAGTGGGTCCCACCTACGTTGGGGGTGGTAAAAGTTGGGGGGGGGGGGGGGGGGGGATAAAGGGGGACGTAATAGGGAGACAAGGCTAGAAGTGGTAGGGACAAGGGAAAAAAGGGAGTGGATGAAATGTACACACCATCCCCTTTCCCATTGGTCCATCTCAAATCTCTTGTCATTAGAAAAGTCATAAGCTCTTAAGATAAAATGCCCTTTTTGAGTCCGTATTCCCCCTAATGAGAATAAAATTCTCATTGAGATACTTTGCTAGAATTTATTTTTGGCAAAGAGTCGGTGTTTTTCTAATCTTGGATAGTACTTAACCATCCTCTCTAGTTATCTTCACTTCCTTGATTTTTTTTCTCACATCCAAATTTCCTTCCAAAAGATAGAATTTAACTTTGATTTTATGACAAAGTTTCTTAACAATCATTTCATCATTGTAATATCAGTATCCGATTTTTAAAGAAATTCTAAGCATAGACTGGTACCATCACATGATGGTTTATTCCTATTGGAATTTCCTCTTAAAAATACAAGGGGGACACCTAGAATTGAGTTGTTGTGATGGAAACATTGCTTGTACATGTGTACTAAGAGTCCATCTTCGATGTTCCTTTGTTTTGGGGCTATCTTGCATACATTAATTCTCCTAATACATCCCTTGTTTTGGGGCCAAACTGATAATTGGACAAACATAGAGATACAAAGTGGAGAGGGGGTCAATATAGATACTTGGGAGTCACTAGTATCTGTAAGAAGCTGGGAATACTTAGAATGCTATTAATATGCCATGTCACATTGACACTGGTATATAAGGAGAGAAGTTGTAATTTTACACATCTTTTTGACATATCAATACATTTACAATCTTTCTCTCCCTTCTTGCTCCAAGCTTCCATGGCTTCTTCATCTTTCCTGTCTTTCTCTCTCCAATTCTAGTCTTTCTCTCTCCTCGTCACTCTATTTCTCTCTCTTCCTGCAGTCTTTCTCTCTCCTCTGTAGTCTTTCTCTCTCCTCTTTCTCTCTCCCTAGTTCTCTCTCTGACAAGTGGTATTAGAGCTTCAGTCTTTGATCCATTATTTTCTTCCATTTTCACTCCTATTTTCCTATTTCAAAACCAATTTCAGACAAAAATGGTACAAGACAGTGACTAGTGGAGTGCTGCAGGACAACTACAGTTAGCAAATGACTACATCTGGAGATATCCAAGGTCAGATATGGCGGGTAAAGGCTTAAATGGTTGGACATCATCAAATTTCATGCAAAAATGGAGGTAACTAGGGTAAAGAATGGTTAACCGGGCTTAGTTACAGACTAAACTACAGTTACTTTTCAAAAGAGAGCTTCTCTTCTCTCTCCTTCAAGCTTTTGGCTGAAGCTTTCATGGTGGATGTCAAGAATCTTCACAAATATCTCTCTCTGTGCTGAATATCTCATTGCCAAACCATGGGGCAAAGAATCTTTGTTGCCTAAGCTACAGGAGGAGCACCATAGTTGATGCCTACTGCTGAAGATCAGCCCAGGAACTGCCCGAAAATTGCGCCAAAAATTGCGCTGATCCTCCTGCCCCTTCTCACTACTCAGTTGCTCCAAATTCTCAACTCATTGATCAAAGATTCTTAAGGCTTCATCAAACACTTGAGTTCATCAACTTTTAGCCCCAGGGGAACTCTCATCAGCCATTCCTCTGTTTAAAACCCTAATACACAGCAGGGCAGCCATAGCCACAGACATGGAAGCTCAAATTTCTCAAGATTTTGGACTTTCCCGACCTTCAAGGCTTCTCTAAAGCTGAATACAAGCTGGATAGACTTCAAGATTAAAGACATTGAAGAGATTTCAGCCCGTGCATGTCAATGAAGCTCAAATGGAAGGAATATTTTGGGGCTTTTCATCAGGGAGCTTGAATCTTTGAAGTTCAAGTGTTCAAGCAAGGCTGGAGTATTGATCTTTCAAGGATTTCATCATATTGAAGCATGTATGGACTGATTTCATGGAGATTTCAAGCTTTATGTTGGATTCATGGTGGATTATGAAGAACTCTTGCATCAACCGGGTTAAAGCTGATATCCATCATCATTTTCAAGCTTAATGGAGGTATTTTCTTTTGCTAATCTCTGAAATCTCTCAATAATCCTATTGCTAATGGCTTTTCCACTTGTTGATGAGAGATTATTGATCAATTAATTCACTGGATTGATCAATAGATCAGAGAATAGTATTAATTCTCTTCAATCTCAGCCTATTTCATTGAATTCTTTTTGATTCAAAAGCATTACTCATCTTAGGTAACATTTGATCAGCTTGATGCATAACCTTGGTTTGTTTTGTTGAAATTTTTCTCACCCAAGCTGAAATATTGTAAAAGGGTAAGTACTAGCAATCAGTGAGTCACTGAATTGCATAGGTAAACCCTTCTCCCATCTCAAGTTTTCTTATCTCAATCAATTGCATCTCATGAAAGGCTGAATGGATATTTTTCAATTGCATATCATGCTGATTGCTTAGCACACTAGCCTCTGCCATGTTGATATTCCCACCGAGGAAAAAGGTGGATGCCGGGGGAGATAGTGGGACAAAAGAGAGGTGACCCTCCCTCACTATCGAAGATCCCGAAGGGGTGCAACCAACCGACCCGAGGGGAACTTTGCCCACCTCCCGGTGATTCAGTGCCGGTGTAGGGAGCCCGTCCTGCCGTTTTATCCCTCACACAGGTACATCGAGTGGAGAATTGAAGATTGAAAACTTTCCAACGGCTCAAGTACCTACTGGAGTAAAACAGGGTAAAACATGGCATTTTCAGGTTACCCACAGGGTATTTACAGGTGGATACAGGTACACCCTTTGATACTGAAGTACAGGTGCAGGTACTACAGGGTACCCACAGGTCCTATATACCCCTTTGCAGGGTTTGGTAGCCTTTGGAGGTTACTTTCTTGCATTACAGGGTCAAAACAGGGCACTTACAGGTCTAAACAGGGTGCAGGACTGGACAGTTCAGACTCTGAAAGTCAGTTACAGAATTTTCTGTCCTAAACCTGTTATAGCGTGCTATAGCTCATCTCGAAGAGGGCATTGTAAGCTTCGATTTGCACAAAAAAGTTTTGCAATCGGAGTTTTCTAGCCAAAGTTATAGCCGTTTTACTGACAGGGGGTACTGCAGGACTGCACTAGTATGGCAGGACATAAAGGTAAAAATAAGGTCCAGGAGGACTATGCACAGCAAATCAGGGATTCTATGATGGAAAGCACACTTCAAGAGAACCCTGAAGAGCCTCAACAAGGAGAGATTAGTATTCTCAATGACGCTTTGTGTGCCCATGAACTAAGACATAAGGAACGTCATGAAGCTATTTTGTCAGTAATGGAGCATATGATTTTATCATTTGGTCAAACAAAGTCTACAATGGAACAAATGGTTTTATCTCATGGACAAACGAAGTCTACGCTTGATAAGTTGATGGAATCAACTACCCAAACCAAGGCTTCCATTGATAAATTAGTAGAATCCAATGCTCAACTTATGGCAAAATTTTCTCAATTGATGCCATCGCAAACGGGATCAAAAGAAGTTAATGAGAAGGCTTGTTCAAACAGTGACCCTTCAATCCCACTTCAGCCATCCAACCAAAATGATTATGGAGATGGAATCATTGGAAGAAGAGGTATTCCAAATAGTCAGTATGAAGTAGGGGAAGCTTCACAAAGGCATGATGACTATTTGGGCAGTTTGAACGGCGCTAATACTCAAGCTTTTGGACTGCATACTCAGCATTCTAGGGGTGCTTTACCAACAGGGAGATTACAGGGTAATTCTCAGCCACCTGTTGGAAGATTTCAATCTCATTTTGGGGGTTCTATACTTAGAAATTCCGATCAGCCAGTTTTGGGACATCAACCTTTCCATGATAGAGAATTCAAGGATAAAATTGTTTTATCCAAATTCAATGGCCAGTCATCTTCACCATCAGAATTAGAGGAATGGACTTCTAAGACGGAGTCTTATTTCGACATATTTCCTAAAACTGATGATATGAAGATACATTTTGCCTCCCTCCACTTAGAAGGATTTGCTCACACTTGGTGGAGGTATATCAAGAAAGAGAATGTACTTATTGAGAATTGGGAAGCTTTCAAGGCACTTATGGCTGAAGTCTTTGTTTCACCTCTTGAAAAAGAGAAGTTAGAACGAAGATGGTATAACTTGGAACAAAGGAGCCTAAGTGTAAGAGAATACACAAACCAATTCCTCAACTTGACCATGTATGTGGAAAACATCAGTGATGAGGCCAAGTTACACAAGTTCATGTATGGTTTAGAACCATCCTTGTCAGCTGATGTTATGGCACAGAATCCTACTTCACTTTTCAAGGCTATTGAGCTTGCAGAGCGCTTTGGAAGGAAGTACAGGAAAGAGTCTTCATTTCAGCCAAGTTATGGATAGCCAAGGACTGTTTTAAAGCAAGGGCAAGTTGGTAACAATTATGGCAGCAATCATATGCCTAGTGGGAGCTTACGGATACCAACTTATCCTCCATTTAATGCTTCTAGGATTCAAAGCAATTTCAAGACAGCAAACAGTCCAAAGGTTGAATTTAAGCAAGGTGACAATAAGCCTAAGTCTACTTCAGCCAATACAAATTCCAGGAATATTCCCATGGATCTTTACAAGGAAAGAAAGGACAAAGGCTTATGCTTCAAGTGTGGAGAAAAGTATACTCCTGACCATGCTTCAAAGTGTGTATACAAAAATGCCAAGCCAAAAATTCAGAGTATGCTAGTTCTTGAGGACCTTGAAAATGACATAGATGAAGTTAATGCAGTCCCAATCAATGCTGAAAATGAAGATTTCGAGGATGATGGTGGACAGGAGTACTTCTATGATCCATTTGACTCTTTTCCTTTTGATCCAGGCGGTGATATCCCATTTGATCCTGGTGGATTTTGTAATGAGTTGCCTGCTGCCACTAATTGTTCTATCTCTATGGATGCTTGGACGGGATCTAAGAACCCTAATACACTTCGTATGAAGGGAAGCATATGTGGAAAGCCAATGTTCATCCTGATAGATAGTGGCAGTACCCACAGTTTTGTCAATAAATCCATTATGTACAAGTTGAATTGTGTTCCCACCGACTTACAGCAGCCCATTAGAGTACAAGTGGCTAATGGTGAAGAGGAAATCAGCACACAGATTTGTCCACAGGTTTCTTTGCAGATGGCTGAAAATTTTGAAGTCAAAGTAAACCTGATCACTTTGGAAATGGGACCCATAGATATTGTACTTGGTTGTGACTGGTTGATGACCTTAGGCAGGATTACTATGGATTTCTCACAGTTATATATGGAGTTTTTCTCCAATGGACAGCTCATCCGTTTACAGGAATCCCTAGTAGATCTGATTTTCAGCTTATCACCATTCAACAACTCAAGAAAGAGTACAAGAAGCGCTCACAGATATTTGTATTGCATTTGAACAAAGAAACACAGGATTAGCCCAATAATTCAGCAAACCATCCAGCCTTGACAGCTCTTCTTGAGGAGTATAGAGATTTATTTGAAGTACCTACTTCATTGCCTCCTAAGAGAGCGGTGGATCACCCCATTGATTTGGAACCCAACTCAAAGACAATCAATAAGCCACCCTACAGACTATCAAAATGTGAACGAGAGGAAGTAGCCAAGCAAATCAAAGAGCTTCTTGAAATGGGATTTATTGAACCCAGCTCTTCACCGTATGCATCCCCAGTCCTGTTAGTTAAAAAGAAAGATAGATCTTTCAGAATGTGCATTGACTACAGGGATCTTAACAAGATAACAGTGAAGAACATGTATCCTATACCCAGGATAGATGATTTGCTTGATGAGCTTAAGGGGGCTCGATTCTTCACGAAGATTGATTTGAGATCAGGGTATCATCAGATTCGCATGAGAGAGGGTGATGAGGTCAAGACTGCTTTTAGGACTGATCGTGGGCTCTACCATTTCTTGGTGATGCCATTCGGCCTTACAAACGCTCCAGCTATCTTTCAAAGCTTGATGAATAAGATTCTACAACCTTTCCTCTTTCAGTTTGTCTTGGTATTCTTCGACGACATTTTGATCTACAGCAAGACTTTTCAGGATCATTTGTCGCATATGAGGAAGGTTTTTGATGTGTTGAGACATCATAGGCTTTTTGCTAAGGAGAAGAAGTGTTCTTTCATGTAGACTGAAGTGGAATACTTGGGACATATAGTCAGTGAAAAAGGAATACAGGCTGATCCCAAGAAGGTGCAATGCATAAAAGATTGGCCAACGCCTACTACTACTACCTCTCTTAGAGGATTTCTTGGTCTATCTTCATTTTATCGCAGATTTATAAAGCATTATGGGGCAATTGCAGCCCCTTTAACTGACAGGTTGAAGAAAGAGGCTTTCTTTTGGGATACTCTTGCAGATAGCAGCTTCAACCAGTTAAAGGAATTACTTACCACTGCTCCTATTCTTGTATGCCCGGATTTCTCTAAAGAGTTTACTATACAGTGTGATGCTAGTGGCCGTGGCATTGGGGCTGTTTTGCTTCAGGAGCATGGAGTAATTGCATTTGAAAGCCGTAAGCTTACTGATAAGGAGATGGCCATGAATGTTTATGATCAGGAAATGTTGGCTATTCTGCATGCAATCAAGAAATGGCACCATTACTTATATGGCAGCCGATTCAGAGTGCATAGTGATCATCGCGTACTCAAGTATTTCCTTACTCAGTTAAATCTTACTCCAAAGCAACGACGATGGGTAGCAACATTACAAAATTATGACTTTGACATCACTCATACAAGGGGCAAAGATAACATAGTGTCTGATTCTCTCTCTCGTATGTGGGCCTGCAAAGTATTAGCCATGACGGAATTACATAGTGATTGGATTGAGGAGCTACAAGAGGCATATCTCTTAGATGAGGAATTCAGCCAAATCTTTCAGAAATTACAGCAAGGTCTTATGGAAGAAAACTCGCATTACCAGCTTAAAAATGGTCTTATTTGGTGGAAGGGCAAGATTGTTATTCCCTCTACTTCTTCTTTCAAGCGAAAAATTATGGAGGAGATGCATTCTTCGCCTTTAGCTGGACACTTGGGAGTTTCCAAGACTTATGACAGGATCAGCAAGAGCTTTTATTGGAAAGGACTGTGGAAAGATGTCAAGGACTTCGTTATGAAGTGTATGCCTTGTCAGCAAAATAAGGATAGCACCCATAAGCCAGGGGGTTTATTGCAGCCATTGCCTATTCCTACGGGTAAATGGACTCATATTACTATGGAATTTATCACTGGCTTACCTACTACCAAGAAGGGGTGGAATAGTATTTATGTGGTGGTTGACAGACTCACCAAAGCAGCTCATTTTATCCCAACAAAAATTCAGTTTACTGCTTCTCAGGTGGCCAACCAGTTTATGGAGCATATTTTCAGATTACATGGATTACCGCAGGTGATTGTCCATGATAGGGACTCAAAGTTTATGAGTAACTTTTGGCAAGCGGTATTTACATCTATGGGTACCAAGTTGGCTCCATCTACGGCTTATCATCCCCAAACTGATGGACAGACAGAGAGAGTTAATAAATGGTTGGAGACTTATCTTCGCCATTTTTGCTATGATGTCCAAACCTCATGGGATTCTTGGTTACACCTGGCTGAGTTTGCTTATAATAATTCCACTCATGCGAGCATAGGAGTTTCACCCTTTGAGGCTTTGTATGGTTACAAGGTGCCCCTACCCACAGTCATTTTTAACGAAAAGATCAACCCTCATGGGAAGGAAGAGTTAGAAAGAATGCAGACCCTTCTTCAGCAATGCAAGGTGAATCTAAGGAAGGCTCAAGATCAGATGAAGATGTATGCTGATGAGAAGAGGAGGCCTTTAGAGTTCCAGGAAGGAGAGCTGGTTTTGTTGAAGGTGCCCAAATCCAAGTATTCAACATTGAAAGATGGATCCAGTAATAAGCTTGCCCACAGATTCTATGGCCCTTACAGGATCCTTAAGCGGATTGGAGATTTGGCATACAGACTAGAGCTTCCCTCTTCTACAAAGATTCATAACGTCTTCCATGTTAGTCAGCTCAAGCCTTATTATGGTGATCCAGTGGATTTAGTTGATGAGCTGCCACCTATTGATGAAGATGGTATCGTTCAGTACATTCCAGAGGCTGTTATAGGTCAGCGTGAGAAGAAGCTTCGATCACGTTCTATTGTGGAATATTTGATTAAATGGAGAGGTTTACCCTCTGAAGAGGCTTCTTGGAGACTTGATTCAATATTGGATGAGTATCCATATTTGAAGGATACATTGGTGGCTGAAGCCTATTGCTTATGGAGCTAGTATTGGTGCAGACTGGTTCAGGACAGCACGCTGTTTTAGAACAGTTTTTGTCGTACTTCATTTTCAGAATGGAGCTATCTACATGAGCTTAAAGTACTCTTCAAGAGCTTTGTTTTGATATGTGGTACACCTCATTTGGACACTTCTATCAAAAGTTATGGCAGATTTGGTCCAGCAGGGACTGTTATTTCAGCAAGCTGTCTACTTTCTTCTGGAACTAATTGTTGAAGATTCTATGGCTCCAATGGCTTCTAAAGTTCTTCAAATCATGTATATAGTGGAGTTCTCTTTCCGTTCATCATATTCAGCCCTTGTAATGATAATTCTTCACTCATTTCCCATTTGTAAAGCTGTAAAACAGAGTAGTACTCTGTTCTATCCATCTTTTCTTTAGTTCTTTCTAGGTTTGTTTTTGAGGACAAAAACTTTTGGGAAGGGATGGATTGTAAGAAGCTGGGAATACTTAGAATGCTATTAATATGCCATGTCACATTGACACTGGTATATAAGGAGAGAAGTTGTAATTTTACACATCTTTTTGACATATCAATACATTTACAATCTCTCTCCCTTCTTGCTCCAAGCTTCCATGGCTTCTTCATCTTTCCTGTCTTTCTCTCTCCAATTCTAGTCTTTCTCTCTCCTCGTCACTCTATTTCTCTCTCTTCCTGCAGTCTTTCTCTCTCCTCTGCAGTCTTTCTCTCTCCTCTTTCTCTCTCCCTAGTTCTCTCTCTGACAGTATCAAATTGGGAGTGTATAGATGGAGCAAGAAGAGTGTTGTAGGGGTAAGATGATTTGTAAGAAGAAGGATGAGATAAAGCAGCTTGATTCTTTGGGATTTGGACACACTCTCTTCTCCTTCAATCTCTTCTTGCTCTCTCTTTTCTCTTACTCTCCCTCCCTCTCTCTCTATCTCACCCACTCTTGCTCTCTATCTTTCTTCTCTCCCTCCCTCTCTCTATCTCTCTATCTTGTCACACACACACACACACACACACACACACACACTCTCTCTCTCTCTCTCTCTCTCTCTCTCTCTCTCTGTGTCTATCTTGTTGCACATATATACACATTCTCTCTCTCTGTGTCTCTGTCTCTGTCTCTCTCTATGTTTATGTTTCTCTCTATCTATCTATCTATGTGTGTGTGTGTATCTTGTCACAAAAATATACACATTCTCTCTCTCTCTCTCTCTCCTTCTATTGTTTTCTCTTCTTTCACACACACACACACACACACACACACACACACACACACACACACACACACACACACTCTCTCTCTCTCTCTCTCTCTCTCTCTCTCTCTCTCTCTCTCTCTCTCTCTCTCTCTCTCTCTCTCTAGTGGTGCAAAATTCATATAGTCTTCGAGCCTTATGGCTTAAATTATGTTATTCAAAACACGGAAAAATGCCATTTTGTGTTAAATCATCAATTTTATAAGTTCCATCATAGCAAATTATGCCTTCATGGAGAGAAATGGAGAGTAATAATGAATCTCAGTATTTTTAAGTGTTTTACATTAAAAAATGTGAAAAAAAAAGAATAATTGTGAAAAATAGAGAGAAAATGAGTTTTAATTGAGAAAAGATTAGATATCGTGCGTGGAAAATTAGGGCTATGTTTGTGTAAGTATAATGGAGGTAGAGCATGAATTTTTACCTTAACATACCCCCATTTGTATGTTTTAGTGTGTATCTATTGCTTACATGATAAATAATGTACATGGATTTGCCTCAGCTTACCCCATTTGTATGTTTTAGTGTGTATTTATTGCTTACATTATGAAGAAACATACATGGAAACACCTCTTAACCTACCCATTGCAAGAAAAACCCTAAACGATAGGGAGAGAGGGGGTTTTATGTGCTGAATATGGTTCAAAATAAGATTTATTTGCTACAATTTTCATATACGTTTCGATCTTATTTTAAGTATCAAGAGGTACAGTGGCACGGAGTAGTCCAACGTTGCCTTATCATCACAGAAAAGTCATCAGTGAAAGAAAATCATGGAAATAATATTTGAGCACATTCACAATGCTGTTTTCATTTAACTAAAATGTTTATGCATTCAAAGTCATCCACTTTGTGTTGCAGTGCATCGACATCTCTTTCATAGTCTTAATAGTAAAATGTTTGTGCATTCAAAGTCATCCACTTTGCATTGCATTGCATCGACATCTCTTATATAGCCTTAATAGTCCTCTCCCTCTCTCATGTTTTTCAATTGAAACAACCTCTCTTTACCAATTGAGCTGATCTTGATATTTGCCTAGTGTTGCTTTCAGAATTGTGAGCAAGAGGTGAAAAAATGATGTCAACAAGGAAGAGGATGGTGATGACATCAACCTACAAATGATGGCGATGATGCCTATCCAATGCTACTTTTTTTATTTGTCTTTTCTTTTATATATTTTTAAATTTATGTATATATGGATTGTGTGTGTGTGTGTGGGTGTGTGTGTGTGTATGTGTATGTGTATGTTTAATTTAAATCATTTGTGTGTGTGTGTAAAAAAGTAAACTAATAACTTTGAAAAAATTAAATTTTTTTATAAAAGTTTTCTATTTCATAAAATAAATCAATAATAAAATTTTTCTATTTCATAAAATAAATCAATAATTTATTTTTTGATATATAAATTTTTAAAAATAAATCCTTTAAAAATATTTAACTCATTTTAATTAAGGAAAAAATTAAAGTGCTCCTAATTAATTAATTTAAAATTCACTTTGGTACCCAAAAATACTAATCATCCTAATTTAATCAATTTTGGATGGTGAATCATGTATATTCCTTTGTTAAAATTTCTAGGTATGTGACATAGTTCTTGTGTGCACATTCTTTAATGAGATCTTTATTTGTCCCACCAAGATCACATAGATACTACAATTGTCTCATGCTCATAAACTCTTTCTATGAAGAGAAATTGTATTTTGTTGACTTCTTAGATCAAGTATCTAGGATTCATTGTTTTCAAGGATGGTATCTTTGTTGATAAGAGATTTATTTATTCCAAGTTAGAAGAAGAGCATAAGGAGCAAGTTTGTAAGGTACTACATTTTTCCCATTCTCATAAAATCTTTTGTATGAAGAGTAAGTACTTTTTTTTCACTTCTTAGATCAAGTATTTGGGATTCATTGTTTCCAAGGATAGTTTTTCAATGATGGTACTTTTGTAGATCCTACCAAGGTTAAGGCCATGAATGGATATAACCTAAGGTCATTAAGGAAGTTCATGGATTCATAGGACTCATAGATTGGAGTTGAAACTTTATTGAAGGTTACACTCGTACAACATCACCCTTAACTAGACTTCTTAAGAAGAATTGCAAGATTTTCTAGACACACTAGACACAAACTTTGACAAATTTAACTTTGTCCTATGTCTCAAATTTCCTAACTTCACTAAGGAATTTGATGTGTTTATGGTACTAGAAAACTTGAAATTGGTGATTCTTAGTCTAAGAATAAAAATTTTAATCTATGCCTCCCATAAATTGAAGACCTATGGGTCTAATCATGCTATTCGTGACTTAGAGATATTGGTAGTGGTACAGTAAGCTATGCAGACATTATCTTCTTAATCATAGGTTCTAGCTATGCTATGATTTTTGATACCATGATTGACAAGATAAAGCCTTTAGATTACAATACTTTTCACATTTCTTTTATGACAATAGCCCTTTCTCTATGATATCCACAAGCCTTGAGCTCCATAGTCAAACTAATTGCATACATATGCTTGTGTCCATATAATTAGCTTTGTATGTACAATATAGCTCTAATGGTGACATATTTTTTTTTTCAATTTTCCAATTTAAATCCATTATTCACCATTATTTACATTCTTATTCATATGATTCATCATTTTTACATATGAAAATGGCTCTAATAGTGAGGCACTTGTTTGCAATTTTTCATTTCAACCCCGTTGGATATTTTTTACCCACATCTTGATTCATATGGCTCATCATAGAATAATGTCTTAGGAGTTGGACCAAAAGCACACTCAAAGAGATCTTTTTCTCCAAGTAATTGATGTCATCAATACTAAGCATACTTGTAGGAAAATTTCAACCAACTTATGGGCCATGAGGTATTTCAAGCTTTATTGACTATGGATTTTGGGTCTAGCAACTTGCCCTAATTACACTCAAGACTATTCTTGGAATAGATTGGCATGTTATCCAAGAGGAAAGTTGAAAATTACGTAATAAATTCTTTCCAGTAGAGCAATAACTTTCATGTATCCTATTCCTAGTACAGCTCTCATGTAATCCAAATTAATTCTTTGAGTTTGCTTTTCTTTAGAATTTTTCTATGCATGAGATTATATGGAAAAATTTTACTCTTATATATGCAATTTTTCTTTACCAATCAGTGAGATGATAATCTATTTGCAGTATTTAATATTTAAAATAATAATCAAATACGAAACTTGGGGATTTATGATGAGCATGTGGTTGTTGTTGGTATTCAATGCTTTGTTTGTAATTTTGGTACTTGCTATTCCATTTGTAGTGGTCATACCTGTAGTGTGATTAGCAGCTCCTGCTTTTGCAGCCTTTGTAATTTTTCTCTTTTGCAACGGGGTTAGGGTCCTTAATCAATAGATTTGCAGAGAAGATTTTGATAATAGGCCTATGGGTCACCTTGATTTGATCAATAGAGATGGCGGCAATAGAAATTGAGAAAAAATTGAGTAGAGTCTTGATTCTATAGGGGAATGAAAGTAGAAGAGATGGGATTTGATCTAGAAAGGCAGTAGAGCATCCTCCTTGTCTCCACAATAAGAGTTACCTCTCTCACTCTCTCCACAATAAGGGAGTACAGCATCCTCCTTGTCTCCACAATAAGAGTTACCTCTCTCACTCTCCTCTTACCTCTCTTAGGGGGTCTTCATGAGTCGTGGACAAGAAAAGGAGTCCTTTATGGAGGATATCTTGTCAATGCAACTATGTGGAAGCTTTTGAGATACAATCTAATGTTGGCGATCTGTTCTTTGAGGTCCAGAGAGTGCTAGAGATGTCATGACTGATTCGTTTGGCTTTAAGTAATCTTGCTTCAATCTAGGCCTCCTACTGAATTGAGAAAAGCAAGAGATCGTTGGAGTCTTTCTCTAAGTCTGGGAAGGGAGATGTTAGGCTTTTTTTAAATCTTTCAATTTTTCAAATTGGGAGGAGAAAGGATGATGGTGCACTTTTTTTTAAACAAAAAGGAGGGGGCGAGAGGGGATGATGCCTTCAGATCATTATTTTCTTCTCCTTCTTAAGCTTGTTTCGAAAGCTTAAAGATTTTTTTTAAAAAATCCTTAATCTCTCACAAGTCAAGTCTTGACTTGCTTGACTTGCCCAAGTCTTTAATCATGTTTAGTCTACTCTGAACTTACTAGCCATAATTGTTGTGTAATGGCAATTCCTATGTAGAGGTATTCATAGTCGTATTGATCTTGAAAGGTGTCGAAGTACGAGATATACATTATTTTTATTTGAGACCTCAATTTTGATAAGTTCCTCAAAATTAATATAAAGGAAGTCGAAAAAGTTGAAACATCACATTCAGGTCATCTATGAATATGAGGGATTATATCCTTGATTTTTCAGACTTGATTTCTATGCTAATACTTGAGGGAGAAGAACCTTGGCCTAGATTCCTCTTCTTATCAAAGCAAGAACAAGTTTGATTATGTATTTTACTATACTATGAGAGGCAGTGGTTTGCGGGAAAGGCTAAGGTAGTGGTCATAGTCAAAGTTATGATACACAACAAAATAGAGGGGGAAATCCTAAGGAAGGGGGAGTTAAAGATGCTAAGTTGAAGATTCTAATCGACAATAGAATTTTGGTGATTGTAGAAAGTTTTGGCATTGTGGTTAGAAAGGCTACATTTCTAATACTTGCTTGATAAAAAACACTAAAATTAGAAATGGAAAAAGTAACAAGGCAATTATGCATCCATTAGTAGAAACAATGATAACAAAAGTGAAGTGTTATTTGTTATGTAGCACTTTATGAATACTAAGATTGCTGATGATTCATCAAGCAAGATGATGTGTGGTATGTAGGCTCAAGTGCCTATAACCACATGACTTCTCATGCGAAGAGTGGTTTAGAGAGATGCATAGTCCAGAGTCTCCATGCTATGTGGAGATAGGGGATGATATAGCTCACCTGATTACTCATTTTAGAAAATTTTCTTTAAGTATGTATGATGTTAAAAACTAAATACATAGTTGATGTGCTATATGTACCAAATATTACAAAAAATTTGGTTTCTATTAGTGAAATGGTAGAATAGGGATTGCAGGTTTGATTCACATATGATGATTGTTATGTAGAATATCCTAAAAATGATTGTAACTTGATTGTAAAAGAAAAACATGTTGGTAAATTGTTTACTCTTGATGTAAGTCTACCTAAAATGGATGGTGTCAGATTTGCACAAGGTTTAGGTGTTGTGTTTGATATTGAAATTTGGTATAAGAGAATTAGTCATGTGAATGTGCAACAATTGAAAGACATATAATCAAAACAAGTTGTGGATGGTTTATCCAAGTTTAGGGCTGATGGGATGCATAAAGTATATGAAGCATGTCAATTTGGAAAGTAAGGCATGCATTTTTGTGAGGTGTCCGCTAGTCCCAATCCACGGCACACCTTTTTGAAGTCCATCAGTAGGTTTTTCCATAAATGATGCCGCCCGGTGCTCCCTTGGAACATCACGGGCTTGTCACTTAGGCCCTACCGAGTCTACTTCGCAATGGGAGAGTTCTGGCCGAACCCACTAGGATCGACCTGAAGACTTGGGTTCCTAAAATCGGATGGGTCTCCTAGCAGCCAGCTAGCGTCAGTAATTTCGAGTTCCACTTTTTAGAGGATTACTCAATCTGAAGCGGACTTGCCATTGCACTTGGTTCAAAGAGAATGGGAGATGGAGGGGAGTGTGGTACATCAACCCTCCTGCCCATAAGGCAAAATCCCATTCCGGTCCCCTAAAACAATGCAAGTCGGTTCTACCTAATGACTACTTGGTCAATTTATCGTCTTCCTATTTCTATATCTGATGTAGAAAAGCTCCCAGCTAACCGGGACCACCTTACCATTGGACGGACCCGTCGGGGGTTACGCCCACCCGCTTTCCTTTGATGATGGGTCATCTTTAGTTTTTTAATTACCTACAACACATTTATTGGAACATATACAACCAGCTTTCTTAATTAGTCCATTTAGTCACACGTTCCTTCACATAATTTATCTCACTAACACTCATACAATTCGAACAGTAAAGCAAACTTCTTTATTATATTGGAAGTCTATTACAATTTCCATCATTCCGTCCCAGCGGAAGATACACAGAATTCCATAAGGACATTCTGTCCACCAAGATTCCACCCTCATAACTAGTATTTAGGGTTCCAGGATCCCATCCTGGGTCACGAAGGGGTTCGTCAGATTCTTGGAATAATGCAGGATTTACAGCCAGAGCCCCCTCTGGCACCTACAATTCCTACTGCCCGAGACTATCCCTACTGACAGACCTTTCGCCTACGGAGTCGGTCCAAGCCTCTCGTAGCGATAATCATGACCCCCTTGGAGTAGGGTCTCGCCGCTAGCTTGGGGGTAGCCTAGCATGATCCTTCCTTTTATTCTGTTGGCAATAATTTCAATCAAAATCTAGATTCTAGCAAACACAAACAATTCTTTCAAATATGTATCAAATAGTGCAATGACAATCATCCCAACATGTAAATCACAGTTTCACATAGCCAAGGTAGACCTTATCCTAAGGTAACCTTTCATTCTAATGAGGATTCTTCTCCCCATAAAGAAGTGTTGAGTACACCTCTTAAAACATGTTAAGCAGGGCATGAGTTTTCCATTTGGATTCACTTATCTAACATAAGCAAAATCCCTTAAGGAAATATATTGTGTCAATAAACCCAACGAGATGATCTTTAGGATTCCTAAATAGATAACCAGTTTCTATAACCTTCACTAATCAATTCTTAACCTTGTCGCATTTGATCATAACTACATTGAATGTGCATAAAGACATATGTACAATAACCTTTGGCAATCAATTCTATCATGATTTTATGCCTTAGTATCCCAACTATTCTAGCTAGAAATCATGGTGACTGTAAGAAGCTAAGAATAAGGAATTAGTGTAAATAATATTGATATTATGCCATCTCACACTGACATTGGTATAAAAGGAGAGGACATGTAATTTTACATATCTTTTTGACATATCAATACATTTACAATCTTTCTCTCCCTTCTTGCTCCAAGCTTCCATGGCTTCTTCATCTTTCCTGTCTTTCTCTCTCCAATTCTAGTCTTTCTCTCTCCTCGTCACTCTTATTCTCTCTCTTCTACAGTCTTTCTCTCTCCTCTTTCTTTCTCCCTAGTTCTGTCTCTGACAAGTGGTATCAGAGCTTCAGTCTTTGATCCATTATTTTCTCCCAATTTCAGTCTCATTTTCCTATTTCAAAACCAATTTCAGACAAAAATGGTACAAGACAGTGACTAGTGGAGTGCTGCAGGACAACTACAGTTAGCAAGTGACTACATCTGGAGATATCCAAGGTCAGATATGGTGGATAAGGGCTTAAATGGCTGGACGTCATCAAATTTTATGCAAAATTGAAGGTAATTAGGGTAAAGGATGGTTAACCGGGCTTAGTTTGGGGTTCAACTGTGGTTACTTTTCAAAAGAGGTCTTCCTTTCCTCTTTCTCCAAGCTTTTGCCAAGCTTTCATGGAGTTGCAGCACATATCTTCTCTTAGCTTTCATCCATGAGGTTTTTGAAGGCATTTCATGCTGGAAACTTTCTTTACTCCTCATTCTTAACAAGTGGAGCACCATTATTGAAGGCTTTGAAGAGGCTTTAGGGATATTTTGTTCTTCTTCAAACCCTAAAGACAGGCAGCAGTGAAGATATTTCAAAGCTAGAGGCAAAAATGGAAGAAGCCAAATGGTGCTTGGAGTTGCAATACAATGATACACTTTGGCATACTTGAACAGTTTGGAGAGTAGTGGAACAGTCTGCTTTCCATGTGACTGAGCTACCTTGTACATGTGAAAACTCCCCAATCTTCAACAGAGCGAGCAGCAAGGGTGTTCCTCCTATAGGATCTAATTGGAGGCCAGCCTACAACTTGACCCTTTGCTGGAGGAGCTTCTGATAAGAGAGACTCTTCTTTTTTGGATATTGTATGCTCTGTGTTCCATGAGGCATCCATAGCTTTTTCAACCTTTGGAGCCTGCGCACCTGAATGTTTAGTACTAGACAAAGAAATTAGAGCCAGCGGGCTGTTGTTTCAAGGCAGATTTCCAGGATGCCAGACCGTTGGATTTAGGAGCTGTTCAATTGGAAAGAAACACAGGTTTCTGGTGTGCAGTGTAACTCTTCATGTTCCGGTCCTGCAATTGCCTCATTGTTGCAGCCGGGCCTCCTATTGAAGCCAAGGTAGTTCCTGGCCTGCCATCCTCAGTTACATAGAGGGCAAGTTCAACCATAGTCTCGGAGAATATGCGCTTCATGCCATTCTTAAGAGGAGGGGGTAGCACAGCATTTTCTGGGACATTCTCAGGCGTAGACTTTGGAACATCTGCCGTAGGATGAAGCTGGAGTAGACTTTGGAACATCTGCCGCCACAGGATGAAGCTGGAGCATGTACCATCTCATCTATCATGGAGTCCATCTCCAATTCCGTTTGCCCATCCTCAGTGCCAGATTGAGAGTTTGTTTGACGAGATATAACCCCATTAAAGCTATCCTATTTCTGTTCCTCAAGGACCTTAGATGATTCACCAAGGCCTGCACTGTCAGTTAATGCTATCTCAACCACATTGTTGTCCTGACAATCTCCATGGGTAGGTCCGGTCTATTTCTCACTTGCAAGCAGCAGTTCAGTTTGACTGCAGCCATCTAGAGGCGTGACAGGCTCGTTCTTGATCAAGGAGCTGTCATGCTGGTCTTCTGATCTATCCTGCTGGTGCTGCTTCTGCATTGCCAAGATCATCCTCGCCTTCTCTTAAGAATGGCAAGACCTCCGCACGTGTGACTGCACCTGATCCTGCTGGTGTTGCTTTTCTTGGTCATTTTGAGTTGGTGTGCGGTCCCTTATACTGATTTCAAACACAACATTGAGAGTGCATTTATGCCAGGGTCTGAAACCCCAACAATGGCAAACCCATGCTGCCTACTGTTCCTCTCCGATCTAGCACCTCTCTGTCCATCTGGTGAACTTCCTTCTGCGGCTGTTGGTGGGCTATCAGTAACCTCTTGAACATGCATCTCATAACGACACAAAGGACACGACCTGTGCAATGCCAACCATGGTAATATGCAATCAGAATGATACAGATGTTTACAAGGCATCTCTCTTACCTTCCCTCCGAGCTGAAAAGCTTCCTTGCAAACTGCACAGTGAAGTTCATCCACGTTCATCAAGGAATTGATTTCTGGTAGCTATGCAAGGCTGAAATCCACCAACACGACATTGTCCCCTGCGTTCTTGAGCGCATCGTAGAACTCTTGAGAAGAGTTTATGTCTTGCATGTTTGGCTGATCTCAGAGAACGCTGAAAGCTTGGAAGCACCTCCAGATCTTCAACTTGTTGACATGTTACCAATTGGCGTAAGAGAGATTCGACTGTATCAGGTGGCACCATATCATGGCAAGCTTGAATAGCTGATGCAAGTACATGCAGCATTCTTTGTGAGCAGGAGTTCCTTCTGCAGAGTTTTGAGGCAAGTTGCACGGGATGCTCTCACTGAAGCTGAGATTGAGATGGAAAGCATAAAGTCAGAGAAAAAAAAACCAGATAATGATGCAATGGAAGTCATCTCTAAATGTTTTGGCATGTTGTGATGAAGCATTATAGGCTTTACAAGTTGCTATTGACAAACAGAAAGAACAAAAAAATTGCTATCCAGGGTGAGAAGCACTCACTTAGGAAAGCTATCAGAAAAGAACATGCAAAAGTGGAGCAACAAGTTGGCACTCTGAGCCATTGACAATCACATTAGGGTAACACAAAGAAAGATCCAGCAGATTGTAGCTACCAGATTGAAGCTCCTAGAGGAGTACACAAAAATCTTGGTTTCAGTCCAAGATATTGAGGCAAACGTTGAGAAAGTCACAAAAGAAATAGCAATTATTCAGGCAGAAAAGCAGCTCATTTTGTTCGTAATGAGTTTTCTGCAGGAGTTTTCATTGGACTGAACTGAAGGGACCACAGAACTGTATTGCTAGCATCATCTTCATTCAACGAAGGCTCTGACCCATCAAATTCCGTCTCCTCAACTTTGGAAGCATTCAGATCCGTATCATTTCCGACTTGTGCTTCTTCTTCACCATGATCAGTATAATCTCCCTCCGCATCCCATTTTTCCCAGAGGCACTAACCCATGAGTCAATCTTACAGATTAATAAGGCTGCTTCCCACTGTTGGATGTGAGGCTGATGCAGCTACACACTATAGTGTTGATGAAAGAGATGCATCAGACACAGATTCTGGAGTGGACTTGCTGGCTTTTCATACTAGTGGTTCTAATATTGCGCTTTGGCCAGGCAGTAGAGCCTTAAAGCAGAATTTTGGGGCTGGACAGACTTCAAAGTTTTACGTTACTGAAAGTGACAAGAAGAATGCATTGGAAGTTGAACATTGCCTAGTTGATAATGGAGATCTCAGATTTTGTGTCAGGATTTTGCAGGAAATTGGAATTCAAGAATTATCTGATGAGAGCAGACATTCTCCCATTCTTAAGAAAATTACAGTTCAAAGAGAAAAATGGGAGTTAGAGTTTAGAAATGGAGAATTTCTAGTAGGCTGTTCCACAAGTGGTTCAGCTTTTTCCAACACCCCTAAACTTCAGGTTGCAGAGCTTGAGGGAGCATGGGAATGCAAGACTTTTGCAGCAGAGTCAGAATCACTTGATGGTTTCCAAATCTTGGAGCAGATGTGATTGCTGCTTTCTCATCTTTTCCATTGAATAACCGACTCCAAAGGATTGATAGCATACAAGTAGTCAGTTTCAAAAGTGAACGGATATCTGACAATTTAAGCCATGACCCAGCATTGTATGATAAGAGAGAAGAAGATAATGGGACAACAAACGGTCAGTTGCACTTGAAGTTTGAAGTGCCCAGAGTTGATGGCAATGGTACAACTGCTGGAGTCAGGAATAAGAATGTGCAGAATCCTGTCATCTACTCCAAGACTTGGTGCATCTAATTTTGACAAGTGAAAGAAGAAGGTATTGACATGCTGAGGGATAAGCAAGCTTTGCAGCGTCTCACTGAAGTAGTAGAGAAGGCCAAAGTGGAACTGTCCACTCTGACACAGACTACTATAAGTTTGCCATTCATTACTGCCACAGCAGATGGGCCAAAGTACATTGGTTGGATGCATTGTGGGAGACTAGAGTTGTACATGCCATCTGTGTCATCATCTGCACTAGTTAAAACAGGGTGCAGTCCAAACAGGGACAGATTCGAAAAAGTTGCTACAGAATTAGTAGCATCATTCTTACGACAAAGAAACAATTGGAAGTGATACTAGATATCATAAGCTTCGAGTGGAGCCATCAAACGTCTCTTTTGGACACATATTTCTCGAGCTAGAGCCTATTTGGTACCGGCAGTTCACTAGTAGTTTACTGTGGACAGTTCTGGAAATTCTTAAACAGAGAGGGGTATTGCTATTCCTAAATTCAAACTAGGATTTCTAATTGATACTAGACATCCTAACCTTCGAGCCAAGCTATCATACACCTTATTTGGACTTCTATTTTTCAAGGAACAACATATCTCTTCAACTTGACTGCAATGGCATTTGAGAACAATAGCTCCAGTTCTAGTGGACAACGTTGGCTTCAAATACAAGCTAATATTGATAAACTTGGACAATGTTGGCTTCAAACACAGGCTAAAATGGACAAACTTGGACAAGGTTGGCTTCAAACACAGGCTAAAATGGACAAACTTGGACAAGGTTGGCTTCAAACAAAAGCTAATATTGACAAACTTGTAGTTTCGACTAAACATTGTATTGCTCTTATGGAAAAAACGGCAGGACCTGAATCAAATGCTTATGCTCATGGCCAGCATCTAATATGCCGATGGTACACCTGAATCAAATGCTTATGCTTATGGACAACATGTATATGCTGATGAGTATCATCCCGTTGAACCTTGGCAGCAGAGTGGTTACTATGGTCAACATGCTTATGCTTATGAGCATCCATTTCTTCAACAACAATATTTGGATAATGAACAACATGATCAACAAGAGGATGAGCAAGAAGAAGAGCAAGAAGATGTACGAGTCCAAGAAGATGTACAAAAAGTGAACAATCAAGAGCAAGATGTACAAGTTGATGGTATCTTCGTTGATGAATTACATGAGGCACTTGCAGATGAGCAAGATGTACAAGCTGATGGCATCTTCGTTGATGAATCACATGAAACACTTGCAGATGTAGATGGTCATGTTGAAGGTTTTAGACTCAGAGAAATATCATGATGATATTTTTGGGCATCAGTTTACACTTAATCAAGGTCTACAACAACCATTGAATGCATTTGATAATGAGTACCTTGATCATGGTTATGATGACCGGCACATGTCTGATGATGATATAATACATGATTTGGGCATACATGAATATGAAGATGGCATTGTGCTTCCCTATGATCCAGGGGATTATGGATGTGATCATGGATTTGATTATGTGGATACTTCATCGTATCCATTTGATCGGGGTGGATTGGAGTATGTGGTTGAGAGGCATTCTATTCTCTTGGACAATCATTATGATGGAATACCTTTTGATCCAGGAGGTTTTGAGCAGGATTTTGCACCTTTATTTCCCACTTATGATCCTCTCCATTACTTAGTACAAACTAGTGCTTTTCCTATTTTTGTAGCCCTTGTATCAGAGTAGTACTCTGTTTCATCTATCCTTTTCTAGTCTTTCAGGTTTGTTTTTGAGGACAAAAACTTTTGGGAAGGGATGGATTGTAAGAAGTTAAGAATAAGGAATTAGTGTAAATAATATTGATATTATGCCATGTCACACTGACATTAGTATAAAAGGAGAGGACATGTAATTTTACATATCTTTTTGACATATCAATACATTTACAATCTTTCTCTCTCTTCTTGCTCCAAGCTTCCATGGCTTCTTCATCTTTCCTGTCTTTCTCTCTCCAATTCTAGTCTTTCTCTCTCCTCGTCACTCTTATTCTCTCTCTTCCTGCAGTCTTTCTCTCTCTTCTACAGTCTTTCTCTCTCCTCTTTCTTTCTCCCTAGTTCTCTCTCTGACAGTGACTAATCATTTTATGCTTGAACTAATATGTCTTTCTAGATGAGTTATCAGTTTAATGTGTAAGCGGAGAATATGAAAGCTAATATCCTATGTAATTTATCTTATATTGTAAAATTGATAATCTTGTAATGAATAACCTGGTTTGGCGGCATGACGACATTAGGAACTTCATCTTTACTCGTGCTCGCATTAGCCACACCCGATGTTCCAATTGTGGTGGCAATTCCCGCAACCTCGGGCACTCCCGTATCATTGGCATTACCCGTTGCTTGACCGGTTGTGTTGATTTCCATGGTTTTTCCACTTTGTCGCTTTGGAGCCATCGTCCACGAGGAGTTTGAGAGATAGGGAAGGTGGGATCGATTTGAGATGAGAGAGAGTAGAGAATATGGCTTAGTTAAAGATCGAGACAAGGGATTTGAGCTAACTCTCTTCCTCTTCCTCTTTCTCTTTCTCTCTCTCTCTCTCTCTCTCTCTCTCTCTCTCTCTCTCTCTCTCTCTCTCTCTAGCTTCTTGCAGCCTCTTGAAGGAGTATTCTTCCTTCTCTCTTCTTCTCTCTCGCAGCCTCTCGGGGTCTCCTTATGTCCCTTATGCCTCTCCCATGCCTCATATTTATAGTGAATTGGGGAAGAGGGCTTGTGGTTGAGAAGTGGAGCTCTTTGTGGAGGGGGATCTTGGAAAGATCAGTGATCTGATGCTCAGATCATAAATTTGATGGTTCCATTGGCTCCGAAAGGGGGGTAAAACACCAAGACACTTGGTTAGAAAGCTCTCAGTTCACTCCTTCTTTTCTTTGTTCGAAGTGCTGTCTATTGCCTGTAAAATGCGATCGCGGCGCACACGATTTCACCAGTCACTTTTCTTTATTTTTCTTTTTATAAAATCTTCAAACTAACTAACACATCACTTGTTTTTTTCTTTTAAATGACATCTAGTTCTAGAAATCTCCATATCTCTTTTTTTAAAAAAATTAAGATAATCTCTAAAATATCTAAAATATTCTAGTCTTGTCCAAAAGTCTAATATTTTAGGACCATCCAAACTATACATATTATCCTAGTGATTAATATAACTCATAAGTTTCGTTCACGTTGTAATTTACGTGATGGATGGCCACGGTCCTTGCCAATTCGAAAAAAATATCGAATTTACGACTCTTGATTTTTCTAAATAAAATATTTTAAATTAAATAAAAATGATTAATAATTAATGTTAGTTAGTTTTTACCTTAGTTAGTCTTTAGTTAGTAATCTTACTAACTTATTAATTAACTAACTAACTTTTGAACTAACCAACTAACTTTTATTATGTGGAAATATTACAATTTTCACATGAAAAGCATGCATACAAGAAGCCACTTTAATTGATAGATTTTGATATATGGGGTTCTATAAAGACTGCAACTTTGAGTCGTTGCAAGTATTATATTTCCTTCATTGATATTCATACTCACAAAGTATGGATTTAGTTTATACATGAGAAAAGTGAGGTATTCACTCACTTTAAAATCTTTAAGACTTTGGTTTAGAAGGAGACATGGTTCTATATTAAATGCCTAAGATTGAATGGAGGGGAAGAATATATCTCTAATGAGTTTTTTGATTTTTTATAGAAAAATGGTATACATAGATAATATACATGTAGATATAATTCATAGAAAAATGGAGATATTGAGTGGAAAAACATGCATATTGCAAAGGTGGCTTGTGCATTCATGTTAGAAAGAAACTTGCCTCATAACTATTAAGTTGAAGAGTTTCTAATGGTATGTACATTATGAATAGGATATCCACTGCTACTGTACATGGTATGACACCTGAAAAGAAGTTTACAAGTAGAAAGGTAAATTTATCCTATCTAAAAGCATTTGGATGTATTACTTATGCACATATTCCTAATGAGTTGCACAATAAATTAGATCTATGTAGCTCATAACTATGTATATATGGCTAAGGTTGTGCAAGATATGAGATCCACTTAATAATGAATATTAGGATAATGCTATGGATGAATAAATGGTTGCACTTAAGGATAATGATGTATGGGAGTTAGTGACTTTACACAAAGGCAACAAAGCTATTAGCTACAAAGGGTTTACAAGGTTAGATAGATCTTGAGGCTATAATGCATGATTGGTTGCCAAAGGGTATACGCAAACTCATGGTATTGATTATGAGGAAACCTTTACTCTAGTGGCTAAGATAGCCACTGCAGGGGGCTGTCATAATAGTGGCTACATCAAAGGGTTAGATCATGCATTAAATGGATATAAAGAATGCCTTCTTGCAAGGGGAGTTACAAGAGGAAGTTTATGTGGCACAACCACCTAGTTATATGGATAAGAATCATCAATATTGTGTATAGAAGCTTTGTAAGGACAAGTATGGCATGATAGTATTGCAAAATACCTTATCAGCATTGGATTTTGCAGAGCACAGGTTGATCACTCACTTGATATATATGTGAATGATGTAGGTATTATAGTCATTACTATATATGTGGATGTTTTGATCATTGCGAGTAATAGTGTGACACAAATTTTCATTATGAAGGATCTCCTTAAGATTGAATTTGAGATGAAGGATTTGGGAGAGCTGCACTATTTTCTCGATATAGAGATAATTAGAACTCAAGAGAGTATATGGCTTTCATAGAGACAATATGCATTGGATATATTTAAGTACTATGGTATGGCTGATTGCAAGCATATTTCTATATCTTTGGATGCTAATGCTAAGCTTAGAATACATGAGGGTGACTTGATTGAGGATGATACTATGTATTAAAAGGTTATGGGTAGCCTTATTTATTTGATGATCATTAGGCCAAACCTAAACTACATAGTTGATTTGGAAAGTCAATTTATGTAGCTTCCATGAAAGCCACATTTGGATGTAGTGTGGTGCACATTGCACTATGTTAAGTTCACATTGGATTATGTCTTATTCTATGATGGTCCATGCATACCACTAGATTTACATGGTTACCTAGATGCTGATCAGGATGGTAGTATTTTAGATAGAAGGTCTACTAATGGTTTTATATTTTTCTTTGGGAGTGCTACTATTACTTGAAATAGTCGTCGATAGTTGCCATGTCTAGTATAGAGGTAGTGTATATAGATGTTGTAATTACAACATGTAAGATAGCTTGGTTAGAGAAGCTAACCAAGCTACTTGGTGATTTGGGGATATGAGTGGATAAGAAGGTTATTATCTACTCTGATAACCTTAATAGCATTTGATTGGCTAAGAACCAAGTGCATCATGTGCAAACCAAACACATAGAGATCAATTACCATTTCATTTGGAAGTGGGTTCCAACAAGTGATATTGACTTGCGTTATGTCATCACAGAGGATCAAGTTGCTGACATTCTTACCAAGGCCTTAGGAGTTGAGAAGCTTCAACACTTCAAGACTATACTTGGAGTTTAGGAGCTCATGTTGAGCTTGAGGGAGAGTGTTGAGATGTTGAGCTAGCTTTACATAAGCTACCATCCACTACGTGTCTTGGTGATGTGGCAAGATATTATTCACTTGTATGCTAGATTATTGACATAAGGATATGCCAATGATTCTAGAACTAGACTGCACCCATATAGTCCATCCTTTGTTATGACATATTCATTGTGCCACCTCTTCTTTGCTTAACACGTTCACATTTAATGACTGCATGTATATATGTTGTCGTACTTCCTTATTGGTCTTTTATCATGGTATAGACTTTGTTATTTTGTATGGAAGAAGAAGAAGAAGATTTTAGTACTAACTCTCTATGTGCTCAAGTTTCCATTGCCTTTATGTGTGTGTTCTTGGTTTCTTCACCTCTCTCCCCTCTTGTCTAGATATCATCCACATAGAGGATCAAAATCATAAGGCTACCATCATATGAGCCTTCTTCATGTATAAATATGAATCCATATCATTATAAGAATATCCCTGTGAATGCATAAAGTATCAAACTTGTGGTACCATTACCTAGATGCCTGCTTAAGGCCATAAAGGCTCTTCCTCGATCTACACACTAGGTGGTTCCTACCAGGTTTTGCAAAGCCCTTAGGCTACTCCATGTAAATCTTATCATACAGGTCCCCATGAAGAAAAGCTATCTTAACATCCATCTGATAAAGATCCAAGTCAAGCTGAGCACCAAAGGCAATACCAAACGTAGGGTAGTTATCTTCACAATAGGAGAAAGATTTTATCAAAGTCCACACCATGTTCTTGTTTGAAACCCTTAGTAACCAATCTGGCCCTATATATCGGCTTGGGGCATCCAAGGGTACTTTTCAACTTGTACACCCACTTGCATGGCAAAGCATGCTTTCCACTAGGCAAGGTAACCAAATCCCATGTATGATTTTTTTGCAGTGAGTCAAACTTTGAATCAATGGCCCCCTTCCAAGAGTGACTATCACCTCTGCACATGGCCTGATAATAAGTAAAAGCCTCACCAGTATCGATCACCATAATATAATCCATAGAGAGCTCGAACCGCATAGGTTGTTATCTATCTCTCGTAGATCACCTCAAAATAATAAGCCTCACCAGTATCGGTCACTATAATATAATCCATAGAGAGCTCAAACTGCATAAGTTGTTATCTATCTCTTATATATCACCTCAAAATAAGTCAGGAAGCTTGGACATCCTAGGAAGTATCAAGGACGTGGGCCATTAGAGCACTAGCCGATGTGGCAAGCTATCTAGCTGGCTATATAGTAGTAGGAGGCTCCTCCTAAAACATTACCCTATATACCTCAATAACCAGCTCATGCTATTTATGCATTTTCACCTCATGGAAAACAACATCACGGATGTAGATAACCTTTCGAGCCTACGGATCCCATAGGCAATAGCCCATCTCATCGACATCTCCATAACCAAGAAATATAAATATCCTAGACTTAAGATCTAGCTTGTTGCACTTGTCCTTGGATACATGGTAGAAAGCCTCATAGCCAAAGATATGCAAATGAGCATATGAAGGAGGTTTTTCTAGACCATACCTCCTTGTAACCTAATAGTCAAGAGTAGTACATGGGGATTGATTGATCAAATGTATGGCAGTAGTGACTACCTCAATCTAAAAATGTTGTGGTAAGCCTATCTGGCTAAGCATACTACAGACACTCTTGAATTGTCCTATTCATGTGCTTAGCCATACCATTCTGGGGTGGGATAAATAATGATCACAAAATTCAAAGCACTTATAGTCAAGCGATGGAAGATACTACAAACGGATAAGCATTTTCATTCCTTTCAAGGACATGTGCCCCAGACGATGATACTAAAGAGATACATATGGAACTACATCCACTTCCAAGTTGTGACCTAGATACAAGCAAGGGATAGAGAGTATTGGACTTCATACTATGTGCAATGACAAGACTCCTATGGGTAATCTTCCATGAGAAATCACCAAAAGAAACTACATAACCTGCATAATCCAAAGTGCTAGTAGAGATAGGGCTCTTTGTGAGAGCCGATACATAACGTACATCATGAAGAGTAAACATGCAACATGAACCAATGGACATTACCAATACCAACTATCTTTAATGCCAACTCATTATCCAAATGGATAGATCTAGTCAAATTGCAATAGGAGTGGAACCACTCTCTATGAGAGGTCACATGAAAGGAAGCCCCTAAATTTATCAGCCAACACTAGGTATACCCTAACAAAGCATAAATTAGATGTGAAGTATCAAGAAAAGAAGCTGCAAGTATAAAATCATCATCAAAATCAGTCTACATGACATTAGTCTCTTCAATCTTAATAGCTGACTTACCAGGGACAATGTTGCAATCATCATTTTTGTATTGTACTTTACCCTTGCCATTTTCCTTGTACTTGTCTTCATGCATTTTATGGCATTGTGGTTATAGTATGTTATGCTTTCCCCTATTAGTGACAAGTTAATGAGGACTTATAGCCATAGGACTTATTGTGAGGTTGTCCATGTGACTAAGAACGAGACTATTGAGAGTCTCTCCCATGGTGGTCATTACTACTTCTGCCTTTATTTTCTCTAACTATCGAAGCATAAAATTTGTGGGAGGCATTGATATTATTTATGTTAACCTCTTCATTTAAGAGTACACCCTCTACACCTTGTAACTCTAGCCCATTAGTAGGCATGCTTACACAAATAACAGTATGAAATGTATACCATGATTCAGATAGTGTAACCAATAGGAACAAAGGGGGGAGATTGCCCTTGAATTCAATCCCCTATGAAGATAAATGGCTGAGAATAGAATAAAAATCATTTAAGTGGACTGAGATGGAAGTACCTTCCTTCATGCAAAAGTCCATGAGTTGCTTCAGCCAGTACATTTGAGAAGCGGGGTCTTCTTGTCATAGACATTTTGAATCTTTTCCCATATGTCCCACGTGGACTACCCATCAAAGACAACATTATAGAACACCTACTTATAGAGGGACAATAGGATGGTGGACTTACATAGCTCATCTAATTCAACCCAATCCTCTGCATCAATATGTTCGGGCTTGAAATCCTCATGTTTTAAAGGCTTAACTTGTATTTTTTGCACTAGAACTTGCCATATTTGGGCCTTTCAATAGCTATAGTTGGTGCCATCCAACTTGTCAATATTAAAGATAGCACTATCATTGGAACCACCAACTATACTAAGACCAAGTGAATGTACAAAAGGGAAAAACAAGTTGTTTTAATAACTTGCAAATTAGCCCGAAAACCACTTCCAAATCAAGCTGAAAACAAGGAGAATTGATCAGGTAATGAACTATCCATAAACTCAATGTAAAGAACTATCAACTGGAGTGACTGCTCATATAAAGAGTGTAGTAGATTGCAATTACAACATGCTAAAAATGAAGTACAATAGTATGAGATCAATGCCAAAGAGAGGCAATCACTGATGTAAGATAAACTACAACTACCAGGGAATAGCTCCAACTAGCAATGAGTGAGTATGCAACTGGCGCCGAAAACTATTAAATAATGAGTGTGTCAGGCTGAGATACATCCCATATGCATAACCATCATACATAGAGTGGGTCTCAAGGGTAATATAAGAGACCAACCAAAGGCACAACAGATTGAGAAATGTAATGGAAGCTCAATACATAACCAATCAAGATGCATACATCACTGACAACATCGTTGAGAGATAGGTTATAGCCCAAAAGTAATGTCAAATCAACCCACTAATCATTAAATGTGTACATAAAGCATGACAAGAGCATGTACATGTCACCAAGTCCCACAATCTCACTGGAAGACCCTTAAGCCCAACTGCATAACCAAATTCTCAATGTAATATCCAATGTCAAGTAGTGGCTCCCATTTGAACAAAATTTGAATGTCAAAGGAGCAAACAAACATCAAAACATCATGTGGAAGACATCCATACATCCATGATCCAAGTAGCATATAATCAGGAGCATCTGACCCAAGTAACTTGCAAAGCTCTTACTGGAGCTTTGCAAGTTCTTACTGAACCAAGTAACTTGCAAAGCTCTTACTAGAGCATCAAATAACCATACATAATAGTAAATGTCAGTCAATGTTAAGATTCAAAGCTCCAATCACAGTTCAAAAGCAATGTAGAAGCATAACCAAGCATGTAAGTTCAATGGTATACCCTAGTGTAGCATCCAAAATGCTTGAGAAGCATCCACCAAGAGCATTAGGCATACAAGATATTTGATAATATAGTATACTACCTTGTTATTCGAACAATGAAATAACCTCTATAAACTGATCCAAATGAGTTCAATAGAAGCCCAAGAATTATCCCAAGCATCGAGCTAACATACATGCATCCATGTGAAGCCATGGGAGCATCAAATAGGTAGAGACAAGCTCAATACTTGGTGTCCACAAGTAGTATACATCAGATTACTATGAATACATAGTCAAGGATTGAAATATAAGGGCTCAAATCCAACTCCAGGAGCTAGTAAACTAATGCTAGGGTGCCAAATGGTGAATTCCCAGGAGTCAATCAAGTAGTACAGGCCAAACGAGAGGCAAGAGAATTGCTAGATGGGGTAGAAAGAGGGGTAGGGATAGCGGGCATAAATATGCTACTTGCAGTCCCTCTTACTATAGCTAATACTACCCATAAGGGAGCCCAAGGCAATGATTACTGTGGCCAAGGAAAGGCTTGGAGCAAAAGCTTGAATGAGTCTTTTATCACTAGAAAGGAGAAGAGCAAGAGATCATACCTTTCTAGGCTGTGTCGTGGCTACCATTAAAAAGTATAAATTAAATCTTTTCTCCAAAGGCTAAAGCAATGTTGGGTTGAGCTCCTCAATTCTGGTGTAATGGCTCTGATAATAGTTGAAGGGAGAGAACCCTGAAGTGTGGAAGCTCGGAGCAAAAGCAAGAGCTATGGTGGAAGAGAGAGAGAGAGAGAGAGAGAGAGAGAGAGAGAGAGAGAGAGAGAGAGAGAGAGAGAGAGAGAGAGAGAGAGAGAGAGAGAGAGAGAGAGAGAGAGAGAGAGAGAGAGAGAGAGAGAGAGAGAGAGACGTGGGAACTCCAATAGTCAAAATGTGTGACGGGCTTCCCTTCATTCAAATGTCACTAAAAGAATAAAAAATAAAGTGATAGTGATGGGTGCCTACCACCTATAGTATATAGGTGTGAGGATAACTAATACACGATGTGGGTAGTGTCACTGTAACTAATACATAGGTGGCTAGGCACAAGTGCCTTTACCCCCTATTGAGGGCTTCACCACACACGAGGATCACTACTAAGAAATATTGACTCTCTTCATAAGTGTGGGACCCTCCTTTGCTTGGTGGTGACATGTCCTTGAAATGAATAAAGTATATTTTTTCCCTTGACTATAAGTGCTTTGAGTCTTGTGATAATTGTTTATATGGCAAGTAGATACGTAATATGCATAAAAAGTTTGTTATGACACGCAAGGGGTGATCCATTGGCTCTCTTGTTCATTTGAATGTATGTGGTTCCATGCCCTGCAGTGGTTAGATGGCATGAAGCATTTTGTTACCTTAATTCACGACTATACGCATAAGGCTTGGGCATATCTTATAAAGCAAGAATCAAAAGTTTTTGTGATATTTTAGTATTGGCTTGCTTTGGTTGAGAACCAATTTGGATATAGGTTGAAATGCCTAAGGTCAAATAATGGGGATAAGTATATCTTTAAGCCTTTGAGTAGTTTTGTGACGAGAGGGATATTAAAAATCATTTGACTGCTCTATATAGCCTACCCGACCATGATATGGTTGAGTGCATGAATAGGATGGATTAAGCATCAGTTAACTGCCCCATATATCCCACCTTAGAATGGTATGATTGAATGCATGAATGGGATAATTCAGGAGTGAGTCCATAGTATGCTTAGCCAGGCAGGCTTACCACAACATTTTTGGGTTGAGGTAGTACTACTACCATACAATTGATTAACTGGTCCCCATATACTACTCTTGACTCTATCAGGTTACAAAGGAGATATGGTCTAGAAAACCTTCATCATATGCTCATTTGCGTATCTTTGGTTATGGTTAGCTCAAGAAGAGCTTTGAGATGAAGGACATGGGATAAGCCTCACATATTCTTAGGATACACATTAGGCATGATTGTTTTAAGGGGCTCTTTTACTTTTCATAGAAGGAGTACATCCACAAAGTCCTTGAGCGGCTTCATTTGTAGGATGTTAAGCCTATTAGTTGTCCTTTACCTTCTCATGTAAAGGTTAGTCAGACTGATTGTCCAAAAATGCATAGCCCTATCTACTATAGAGGTAAAGTATATTACAATCATTGAGGCTTACAAGGAGGCTCTTTAGTTAGGTCGTTTGGCGACAAACCTTGGTATTATTGATGTAGTTCCTATGTTGCATTCGGATTCTATGAATGCTATTCAATTGGCCAAGAATCCATGAGGTCTTTCATATGAAGACAAAGCACATTGAGGTGCGTTACCCCTTTATTAGAGAGATCATTGATGAGAACAAGTCCATTGAGCTTTTCAAGATCTCAACTGGATAAAACCTTACAAGTATGCCTATTAAAAGTCTCTCAGCGGACCATTTTTCCTTCCTTAGGAAGTTCATGGGTGTTGGATGAGATGATGTCTCTCCTCATCCTATTGTACTTATGTACATTTTTACTTTGTTACTTTTTTCTTATTCTCTCCTTACTAGGGATACATTCACCTTTAAGTGGAAGGTTGTTGGGGATAAAGGTGCTTGTGCCTAGTTGCCCATGTATTAATTACACTGATAGTACACTCACACTACGTATTAGTTACCAACACACTTGTACACTACAAGTGGTGGGCGCCCATCATTGTTACTTCATTCTTCATTCTTTTAGTGATATTTGAATAAAGGAAAGGCTAATCACACAATGTGACTATTGGAGTTCCCCCATCTTCTCTCTCTCTCTCTCTCTCTCTCTCTCTCTCTCTCTCTCTCTCTCTTTCCACCATAGCTCTTACTTCTGCTCTCTGCTTCCTTAAGGGCTCACTCCCTTCAAATCTCTCATGCTCATCATTAACTAATCAAGGTTCTTTCTCTCATCTTGAAAAGGATTGTTGTAAGGTTTTAGATGAAGATCTATTACATGATAGCCTACTTACATCTCCTTTATATATTGATATCTTGGTGGCTTTGACCTCACTCCCTATCCCCCTTATGTTTGAGAATTTCAGCAATGGATACCCATTGCTTGCTTGCATGGAAGCCCTCCAACCCCATAGGTTGTGCAAAGCTCCAGCTTCAAACCTATCCAATCAGTATACCAAAGGGAGAAACTTGAAACATTGTGTAGGCTTTGATAAGATAAACTTGCCAAACATCGTATTAATGATAACTTCAAATGGAATGACACACCTATTTCTCTTGCCTCAAAATCCAACAAGCCTAGGATGCCAATACCAGTGCAGTTGATGTGCATCCCCTACCAGCATTTCCCCATATGCATCCTAATTCTCCAATCCTCGATTCCCCCATATACATTAAAAAAAACACCCCCCACCCCGCATGTATCTCAAATTCTCCCATCCTCGATTCCCCCATAGGCACCTCAAATTTTCATGCATACATCTCGGATTTCCCCTTATGTAAGAAATCTAACTAATGTTATGATATGAAATGTAATGGCCTTCAATACTAGTAGCTATATCTTTTAGTAATTTTTAATACACATTACTATTTGCATCGTTAAAAATACTTTAATTATGATACTCAATGGGAGGAGCACTTTAATAAGTACTTTAATCATTTGAAAATAACTCCTATTAATGCAAAAGTGCTTGGTACTCGATCTGCTCATATTGAACCCATTAATGCAAAAGCACTCAATATTTGATCTCCATAACCTAAACTAGGTAATATATGAGCTCTTTCATTAAACTATACTTCACATAGATTTGGTTTTTTTCTTACTCACATTCTCCTAGTCCTTTGTTCTAACTCTCACCCAGTCAAGAGCCTTTATGCCCTCCATTGGGCCTGCCAAAACTATTGATAGTACAAGTTTTCCATTCATTTTTGAATCCTTCATGCCCTCCACTGGGCCCACCAACACTATGAGTTTGCCCCTAAAAGAAGTGAATCCATTGGGCCCATCAATACCGTGAGTCTACTGCCCCCAAAAGAAGCAACTCTATAAAGACAATGTCCGTTTCTTGTGACCTATTGATTAATAAAGCCTTGTTTTGTTTTATTGTGACCTATTCATTACATGTTTGGTATTCTTATCTTTGAGGCTACCTCTATCGCTCGGTATTGACCCTCAACTAGTATTCTTGTCATTGATAATCACCTATGGCTACCCTTTGCCTAGGGGTAGCCTCTATTGCTTGATAGTGACCCTCATCTAGTGTCCTTATCTTTTATGATCACCACTAAGCGGTTGTGACAAGACTTTGCATACAAGTAGCCTCTATTGTTCAGTGGTGACCCTCGTCTAGTGTTCTGGAATCAGAGGAGTTTTGAAGTCTCGAAAATACATTTTATTTTGTAGAGAGAGAGTGCTCTATATCAATGAGAGCAAGCCTTCATAATGGAAGTTGTATTTTTGAAAATGTAAAAATTGATTTGATAAATATACATGGCTATAATATTACTACAAATTTTAATCATGAATATCTATTTTTATCATTTGATAATTGTGTTTATGATATCCTTACATTAATGACATAGGGTCTTGGCTACTTTATATTAATGACATATTTGGGATTCTTTGATAATGATATTTGAAACTAAAATCAAATGACCAAAAAGCTTAGTGTTCATCTTTTCCCTCCCTTGTTTTGTGATTCTCATCTCTTTCCTTCCTTGGCAATTGTTTGTTGCTCTCTCCCCTCCTTTGCTATGAAATCACATGCATATCTGTATTTAATTCATTCCAAATAGATGGAAGATGGATTCCTACCATTATTAGCAAAGGTAGTTGGATTACCATATAACAAGAAAAATGAAGGAAAAGACAAATATGAGAGCTCTTTTATCTCGTCTTGGATCAAATATTTCAAACTTGGAGCAAACAAGAAAAGTATAAAAGAGGTTTTAGTATAATATGTATTTATGCATAGAGAGTTGCATTTGAAACTTGAAGCTTCAAATCTTCTATTGTATAGACCAAATTATAAGTATTTTATTCTCAATGATTTTCTTTTATTAAACTTGGCATTAAGTTTTATTGTGATAAATTTATGTTTATTTGTAGATGTCTATCCTTTTAATATAGAGAAATGATAGCCTGTCGAGTCTATTATTGATATCCTTGATGTTATACATTGTTTGATTTGAGAAGAAATGTACAAAGGCAGGATAAAAATATAGCTCACATAGAATGGAATATTTTTTAATGACCATTCTTATATTATCCCTATACATATTGGTAATGGGGAGTAATATCCCCAATTTCTTTGCTTGATTTTACAAGCTTTGAGTGGTCTTTACCAAGTTTAGCTCCTAATGAGAGCAATAGATGTAAAATATTTTTTTGAGATATAGAAAATAATAAAACCCAATATCTCAAGTAGGCTAAGCAAGGCTACTTTGTTTATGCCTATTAATGTATTTATTGATTTCTTTTCCAATAATGAGATACAAAGATCAAAGACCATGCTATCAATCAAGAGGCTTCCATATGATCATGTCCTATAATTTGTTGATGAGGGGTGGGATATAAGGATTCAAGACTGTATTGTTTGCAAATATGTGCTTGCTACTCAAAATGTTATCCTTAGCTTTTGCAAATACAAGGATAGAAGGCAATATAAGATAGATCAAGATTCTATTGTTTGTAAATACATGCTTGCTACTCAAAATTTTATACTTGGCTTTTATTACAGTAGATAGCATTATGTTGGTAGGTGCTTTGGATCTGAATCTTGATGATTTTAGCAAAGATCCTATAGTGGACATTGATATTTGGCTCGATGAGGATATTATTACAATACCAAAGGTTAGATCATCATGTACACTATATCAATGAGACTAGATTTACAGAATGAAGATATCAAATTGCCATGTTTATTTGTATTCTAACTTAATAACAAAAGAGTAATTTTGTACATTAAGTCATATATAGTATATATATATTTGATTCCACTTATTGAATGATAAACATCTATGCTATTTTATTTACAAATATCAAAGAGAAGAGAGAGAAAGATACAGTGTAAGGACATTGAAGAAAATGTATGTTTACTTTCAATATGAATACAAGCTCAAATATTACAACAAATTTGTATTTTCTTTCTTCATGATCTATATATATGCATGAGGTTATACAAGATAATATACAAATGCTACTTTTTAAACATGAATATCCTTTTTAGGAGTTCTTTTGTCCTTCTTTGATTCTTTGGTTGCCTTAGAAGTTGAGGGTATATCCTTCTCTACTTTCACAGCCTCTACCTCCTCATCGATCCCCTCCTTATCTATGGCCTCCTTGACTCCTTGTTCTTCTTATGTGCAGTTGACAAGTATGTACTTGAAAAACTTTACTCATACATACTAAACATGCTCATTGTTATAACAATCTTTAAAAAACTATTATATATTTAAAAACAAATATTAATTTGATGCTATTTTGCAATACACTCTCTTTTGAGTGAAACAATATCTTAAAATTAAATATCTTTTACATTACCTTGATAAATTTATCATCATTAACATAAATAAACTTGACCAATCTTCTAGCATTTACAATCACTCTCCAACCACAAGAATGACTATCATCTTGATTAGGGCTCTACAAATAACAACATAAAGCAAAATTAAATAACTTATTTATAGTAGTTTATGGAATCAAGTATCTTGATGTATTTGATAAAAAGCTTATCACAGCTTGTCTATACTCCATTTGTGTAAGTAGACCAGAAGTCATATGAGGCCTTTTTTGTACAACTTCAATTAATCTTTTTACAGCTCTATATAAAAAATAAATAAAATCTAGAGTACTTACAAGATATAAAATTTCAAATAATCAGGGAGCCTTGGAAAAATTTAGCTTACACCTTTACATTTTCATGTACTCCTTTCAAAGAATTTATTAAAAAACATTGCTTATCACATTACCTATAGCCAATCAAGCTCCAATGAGATCTAAACATAATCATTGGTGAATAATTTAGTATAATACAATATTTTGAAAGTAAAAGAAATACCAAACAACTTACTTTTCATGATATAGAATCATGACAAACTCCAAGGTATCAAAATCAATTCTATTGAGACAATGATTAAATGCGTTTGCTTCAAGCTCACTTAGCCTCATGTAGTGGAAGATTGAAGGATCAAGAATCTCAACCTTTTGTTGTATATCAAAAGAAAGCTTATGCATCATACACTTAGTAAAAGTAGTAAAATGGTGAGTATATGAGAAAAAAATTATTGATAGAACAATATCATTCTTAAGAGCAAACAAATTTAAATATAGTATGTCTCAATCTAGCAAGAAAGAAGGAGTCATTTACTTGTCTTCTCTTATCCTTAAGGATCTACGCACATTCTAAATCCAAAAAAATAATATCATTTCTCTTACCTATTTCACTAGGTAAGAAACAATATACACTAAAACCTGTTGGGTTGACCCTATCAAGCATGTAAGAAAGCTCATCCTCTAGAGGTCCTAGTTGTTCCACTTCTTTTTCTTCTGCTTTCTTTCTCTTATGTTTCCTCCATTTCTATGCTTGTTCCTATGTAGCTTTTTCCTCCTTCTCATGCTATCTTGTATCTCCTTCATGTGTGACATCCTCCACTTTTAGGACTTGTGTCCTCCTCCTCCTCCTTCTTCCTATATGGTGGCACATTAAGAATATTATATGTCTTCTCATCTAAAAGAGGAACTAGCTCCAAAATCTTGGAAAATCTATATCTCAATATTCATAGGATAATCATGTCTTGATCCGTATAAGTGTCATTATATATACATGGATAACATAGATGTATGTGTCTTGGAAAAATTCAATTAAGACGTCCTTTATAACCTCCTAGATACAAATAAGAGCACTTTTTTGCCACTAAAGCTATTGAGACAATGCCTATCACATACCTCCATGACCACTCTCTCTAATGGCAACTTTTTAATTTCATTATTAAGAACTTTCATTGCCTTTTTGATTTTCCTATATATCTTGCACCTTGTGAAAATCTCCTTTTATACTTCCTTGGTAACTTGGATGGCTTAAAGGACTCATGGATCTCCTCAGCAATTTTCTTAGAATCAACCTTTTACTTCCTTGCAGTAACCTTACTTCTAGCCATACCTCAACAAAACAAACTACAATAATATGAAAAGAAAACCAATTATTGACTAACCTCACCCAAAACTTATAAATGCAAAAAAGCCAAAGGAAATAAAAAACCATATAACTAAATTTGTGTATCATATGACATGGCCAAACTAAGCTCCAAAAGTAAGAAATTTCTTTCTCAATTCTATGATCATGTGCATTGGGTAGAGACAAATTGTGTTAATATGTCAATGGTTTGAGTGAGTAAAAGATTTTGCTAAAAGTAGAAAATTATACTTTTTAAAACCAAAATCCCAAAAGTGGAAAATGACTATTTTCAAAATCAAAATTAACCTTCAAGAATATCCAACGAATCCTTCCTTTAGAATTTAGTCCTAGACTTGAATAAAAATGATACTCAAGAAGCCATGCAAATAAAAATGCTAATATGACAACAAATCATGTCTATAAGAGAAAAAGAAACAAAAGTAAAAAACATATGAATCATAAAAATAAAAGGTGCAACAATGATTGCAATCATTGAATTCACGTTTCACATGATAGAGCCCATCTATGCACCTATGACCCAGATTGTGATTATTTTTCCATCAAGGACCCCTATAAGAACATACGAAATGCAAAAGGGTACAATAAAAACAATGAACCCATGTACTAAATTCACATTTTACACGATAGAGTCCAATTTATGTGACTTCCTTTTACATTAAAGACAGTGACTCAAAAGAAAGGCAATTGATATTGCATTTCATACAACAATGTAGATTAATATATGCAAGTCTACCTGATTGTTGAAGATTTTGCTTTGGAGTATGAACTTATTCCAAGAGAGGTGGTTGATCTTACTAGTTTTCTCTTGTTGTATTTTAATAGCAATTTGAGAAGATGAAAATGATTCTTTACTTGAGGGGCTAGGTTTAAATTATGAGGAGTAAAAGCACTGTAATTATTTATTGATGTGGTACTTGGTAGAACATGGACTTATTAATAACTCCTTTCTAGGCCTATGAATAGTTCTCACATTCTAAAAATAGCTTTTAAAAAAGTAAAAAAGTAAGTGCCCTATTTTTTAGTGAGAGACGTCATTTTTGGCTCAAATTTCAAGAGAAACAACTCTATTATTAAATGCAAATTTAGGAGTTTTTTAGAAGTAGCATCTTGCAATCATCAACCATTTTCATTCGCAATATTTTCTAACACCATCAAATTGAAGCTAGGCTCTTCAAGGCAAAGGCAACCAAATCAAACACTATAAGTGCATAAACCAACTCATTTTTTCTATCATAACAAATATAATATGATTTTTTTTCTTTATGTACCATTTTTAAATTATTATTGTGTTTCATCCAAAGTGCTTGAGAATTTATCATATGGAACACGAATTTAGTAGCTTTTCTAACTTGTGCAGCTTATGAAATTGTGTTTCTTACATATCAGACATCATTTAGTACTATGTGACACTTATATAAGGCCTAACATATGGATGAAAATCTCTAAGTAGACCTTGTGACACTCATAGATCTCATTCAGTACGATGTGGAGACTTTCACATTATTCAATACCTCCCATCATAATAGGGACTCTAGTGGAAGTCCGATACATGCCATCTATCAACATAGCTCTTGTATTGAGGCTAAGGAGGCACTATAGAGCATCAGATCTTATTTCTTTTGTGTGTATTATCATCTTCAGGAGTGTGATTATTAGCATGGAAAAAGGAGTGGATGGGCATTGTAATATTTTTGCACGGAATATTAATGATTTTAGACCCTGCAACACCACGCACAAAAAGCAGTTCAAAGTAATATCCCGCATCGTAAAATGTTGGTGGCTAAGTGATCCCTCCACGCGAATTAATAAATTCTAGCTACGTGTCGTGTATGGAAGACTGTGGCTTGAAACCACAAGCCCACAAATGAACACCCTCCATGGGGAAAAAAAGGGCATAATGGTTAAAATTGTGGCAATTTTTTTTATTAGTAACCCCTCCCCCTCAACCGATGCATGGCGGGGAGAGGGAGTGTGAGAGGAGTGGTGTAGAGTAGGAGAGCACGGGGGGAGGAGGGAACATGCAATTAGCCATGTGTATGGCTATTCCTCCCCCTTCCACCTATAAGGCCCCCCCTCTCAAGCATGAGGGGGAGGGAAGAAAGAGGAGGACGACGTGCTGCTAGGAGCTGCCACGCCATGTTGCCATGCCACGCTGCTGCTGCGCCAGGCCATTGCTTCTGCTTGCATCATCACCATCGCCATCATCATTATAATCATCATCCCCATCTCCTTCGTCGTCATCCTCATCATCCTCTCCATTATTACCTTCTCTCTCCATGTAATCTCTTGCCACAAAAGCTTGGAAGCTTCCATTAAAGGCCTCCTTAAGCCTTGTTCTCACGTGTTTCCCCCTGTCTTTTAAAAACCAAGTCACCAAGGACTGTGTCCTGCGTGGGAGAGGGAGATCGTGGACTGTGAGACTTTGGGACACGCGAGTAATCCAAGGGGAGTTGCTGTGACAAAATACACTACATAAATGGCTATGAAGCTAAAGACACGAGGCGCACACGCGGGAGCTTCCAATCTGAGTTCGCGTGTGGACAACACCCTGAGCCTCAATGCCCAAGTTCTTAAAAATTGATTCCACATGAAAAGAACGCTCTAGGCATGTCCAATTCTCGTAAGCAAGTTTAATTACACTTGGAAATTTTAATTGATCGCTCGATTTTCAAAGATTTAGTTGCATGATGTGCATTTGAAATTGCTTTCACTTCCAATTTGCAATCCTGAATGCATATTGTATAAGTTAAAAGGTGGATTTGTCTAAATGCATCCTTGATTGCCCCGCGAAAAAGAACTGCACATAATGCATTTAGGTAATAATTTCCTGGTTGTGATTCGTATGAGATAATTGTTGACGTCCATTAGATGTTGTCCAAGTAGTTGCATTGCATGAAAGGGATTTATGTACCTTGCAAATTGCATGCGGTGAAAATTACATCCTAGGTTGGGCTAAGTGCTGAAGGACAAATTAAATTAATAATGGTCCCATGGCATTCGCTCATGCATGGACTTATTTTATCGAAGTTGGATTTGGGAATGGATGAAATTGTCATATTAAAGCCTGAATTCAATGCATTAAACGAAGGGTTTATGGGCATAGTTCTTGATGTAAATCAATGTAGGGTTTATACGAGCTAGCCCTAAATTGTCAATCATTATAGTTTAGGCAAGGAAAAGAAATGGTCATTGTACATTTTATAGTTGCATAGAAGGGAAAAGTCTATGAATCACATATTTGCATGGAATGTTATATCTTGCAATTATTTACATCTTTTAGGAAAATTATTGTCACAAGACAATTAGATCAATTAGGTAAATCGCTTGTAATAGTGTAACTCAAATGATGATCACCTCAAAGCGCTAGGTAGAGCTAAGCCGCGATAAAATTCTGCCTAGTATTGCACTCGGGAAATTGACTTAGTATTTCCGACCTCAAAGGTCCTACCCACGTTCACGGAATGTTAGGGTTAGTTAAATGCCCATGTAAGAACAATCTAGGGTTTTTACCCTAAGGATAAATTGACCAAATACTAGACTTCCATTTGAATTTAGAAGCCCTAGGGCCAAACGTTGTCGGCCTAGTATGGTTAGGGGTTGGGTTGGTTCAAGAGGACTCGCAAACCTTACATCTTGACCAAATATATTATTGACTTGGGAATACCGTGTGATGGGAGAAATAATCCCATGAGTTAGGTGCGACACTTGTCTCGTGCAACAAGTTGCAACATTGCATGATTTTGTGACTAAACCACGAAATAGTATTACCACTCCTTACAACAAGGTTGGCAGGTTCTAAGTACAAGTTTAAATTGCAAGAGGATGAGTAGTCATCCTGCTACATCACCCTTCCTTGGGCTGATTTGCCAAGTTAGGGGAGTTAGGAATTGCCTAGCAAGAAATTGACCAATCAAGTGAGGGCAACAAGGCTTGTCTTGGATTTATTGACCTTAATATAAGGAACCTAAGGTGTTTGTCAATTTGAGTTAACAAGGTATAAACCCTAACCCAAGGAAAGAGGGTAAACTAGCAACACAACTTGCAAAACCCTTGGGGGATCATGCCAAGTTGCAATTGATCCCGGATCGAATGCTGAATGCATTTGGAGAGAAGGAATTCACTCCTTTTAGCAGTTGGCCAAACAAAGGACCACTGGATTGATTGTGTTTGTACAGTTAGGAGCAATGTTTGTACTTCTTTGCTCAAGGAACTAAAGCTGGAAAAATAATTATTGCTTCAGGTCGAAGGCCTGGAGGGAGAGGCAGTATCAGTTACCCCCGACTGTTTGCCTGACCCTATCCAAGGGGGTTGTTAGCCACGTCGGGTACGTGGACTGAACCCACTGCGAGAGGTCTCTTAGTGGGTGCTACTTGGAGCAGGAGGACGCTTGGTTGCCAGGGGGCTCTGGCCATAAATCCCTTGCCTCTAGGTCTTGCACAAGAGGCCGACGTGACTCGAGATTGGATCTCGAGGCTTGCATACTAGTCTACGGGCAGAAACTTGGAATAGCGATCCCTGAGGATTGCTGGAATTGCCTTTGGGTGGATTATGGATTAGCCTTCGAGATGGATTATATGATGTATTCCAAAGACTGATAAATAAGATCAATTGTTGAAAAGGAACTTGTTTGACATTGTTTTTCTATGTTAGTGCCTTAAGTTACGTAAAGGAACCGGTGATTAATTGGCTAATTAAGGAGGATGTTTTTGCTTGTCAAACTAAATGTGGTAGGTAATTAGACAAGTAAAGCAACCTTGAGGAAAGTGCGGTGGATGCGACCATGGGTCCGTCCTACGGAAGGGTGGTCCCGGTTGGCCATGAACTTTTCTCAATGGAATTGATAGCAAGGTAATGATGATCGAGAATCTTGAAGGCTAGAGTTTCGATTTATACTATTTTAGGGGAATGGAATGGGACTATGCCTTATGGGCAGAGAGGTCGAGCTTGGCATCCCTCTCATTTTCCATTCTCATTGAACCAAGTGTGGTATAAATCTGCTTCGACCTTGATGTTTCTGCACAAGTAGTTCGACGCTAGTTACTTTCTAGGAACTTGACCATTAGGAAAACCTTTTCTAAGTGGGAATGGCCGGAATGCTTCCCCTACGTGGCAGACTCAGGAAGACCTAGATCGCAAACCCCGTGACATTCCATGGGAGTGCAGGGCGGCACTTTCGGGACTCTCTTCCCGATGGACTGCTAAGATGTGTCCTACAAGTGGACTGTTGGACATGTTACAGTTGGTATCAGAGCGAACCAACTGATTTAATATTTACAAGGAAACTTAATGAGGAGAAATAGAGCAAATGTTACTGTTAAGAACATTTCCTTACTTATTTATTAATGCTGACTTGCAGAGTCACGAAGCATGGAACAAATTCTTGGTATTCTAGGTTATGTTTATGACTGTGATGTGTGCTTTGAATTATCGACAAAGGCTCGATATGATGGATATCCTAGACCACATCTACAATCCTTCACCCCTGTACGTGGAACGGAGATGGACGGGTGATTCAGGAATTTATCACATAGTTGCCGACTGACTTGCGTACCTTTGGACCAACTTGAAGAGAATCAAGTGGATGGAGGACTTAAAGATCGTGAAGCTATTCATCTTTGTTGAGGCTCACAGAAGTGCAACCCTACATGTCGGTGGTCGAAAGGTCAAGCATAATATGTATGTGTACCAGGAAGTGACTCGAGTAATCCCTGCCGACAGAATCAATGTGTTGGGACGTTATGAGAAGAATGGGTATCAAAGGAAAGGATATCCTAAGCTTTCTATGACCTATCAATTCCTGAAAATCCATGACCCCAATCCATACTATTACTCAGTTCCTGTAGTAGCTGAATGTAACACAATCTTATTCTCCCCAAATTAATGTATCAGCTTGCTCTGCCTTCCCAAATAATTGTACTAAGAAGGGCTATGCCCTTATGAATGAAATAGACTTTTTTTAATCAATGATTGTCTTGGCTATGAGTATTGGTAAAGAAATTAAGTGATTAGGTAACTTGGCTAAACGCTGAACTAGCCATGTAATGTAATGTGAGAAACGCTTAGCAAGTTTTTAACGAAAAAAATCTTATTGCCCATGTGCAATCGCAATTGTTGCAGATTCCTAGTCCGACCCCTACACCAAGTATAGCCGTAATCCAAGAGAAGAAGTTCCTTCTCAAGTAGATCAAACCACTTGAATTCAATGGTAAGGGAAGGAACGTCCTTATTGATGTCGAGATCTGGATCGAATCCATGGAGGATTATTTCAAAGCAGCAGGTACTGCACTTGCCAACAAAGCGATGCTCACCAAACTGAAGCTTACCGGCGAAGCAAGACTTTGGTGGAAGCAATGGTGCAGAAACCAAGGGATCTTGGAAGGGTCAGTTACATGGGAAAAGCTTAAAAGAGTTGTGTGAGGGAGATATTTACCACCTATCTACCACATGCAAAAGATGAACTAGTTCTATGAACTGAAGCAGCTTGGTCTATCTCTTGATGCTTACTATTCAAAGTTCGTCTCTCTTTTGAAGTACGCGCCACAAATGGATATGACACAACATGTGTCAAAGTTTTGTGCTGGATTAAATCCACCCATAAACACCCGCCTCGAATCAATGCACCCAATAGATTTGCAAGACGCACTCATTCGAGCTGCACCCATAATACAGGAGGTGCAGACCAAGCCACAAAATAACAGGACTTGGTCTTATAAGGATCAAAACAAGGGAGTGTATAGGTCCCAGGCCAAGAGAATGCAGGGACAAAGTCAGGGACAAAGGAAGAAAGCTAGGACCAACACTGTCAATAATTTTATTCCTACCTAAGGTAATGGCCGCAATCTCCGTTGCTTCCATTGCATTGAGCCCGGTCACTTTAAAAGGCAGTGCCCCAAGCCTAGTAGAGAACAATGTCAAGGGCCATCCCAAGGAACCGTCCGTGGCCAAGGAGCCACCTTCATGGCCAGAGGGGGAACCTCTCATATTGCCAACAAGGAGCTATGTGATGAAGAAGACCCATCCATGGAAGCAGACATTGAGAGGGCAATGATCCATGATGCTCTTCACAAGAAAGGCCCGAATCGCTAGTTCTCGGTGATTCAAACCCCTTCGGATTACCAAGGTAAAAGCTTCAAAACCTTGATTGATTGTGGCAGTACACATTCCTTCATTTCACTAGTTTGTGTAAAAAGATTAGGAATAGCCACAAAAGATGCACCTACCTTACTTGTGGAATTAGAAAAATGGTCATGAGGTCACTTGTACCAGGCAAACTTCTAAGGTGAAATTCCTACTGGGTGGAAAGTCGACTTCGGTCAGATTCAAGGTTATGAACCTAGGTGTCCACGAGTGTTTGCTCAGAATGGATTGGCTTAAACCTAAAGATGCCCACATCCACTGTGGAAAGGGCCAAGTCTCCTTCCGAAATTCTGAAGGGGAATTGGTCACAACTCAAGGAGAGGTTGGGAAGCCAAAAACTCAACTGGCCAAAGCATCTCGGACAATAAAATGAGTTAGAAAGGGGATACCTGTCTATTTGATTAAGCTAAATAAGCTAGATCAGAATCAGGAGCCTAGGGAAGAACCTTCATGGCTAAAGGAATACGCAAACATATTTCTTGAAGAGCTGATAGAACTTCCTCCTCAAAGGGAAGTCGATCATGAAATCAAGCTAGGGTCAGGAGCTGCACCAATTGCAAAGAGACCATATAGAATGTCCATCCCGGAAGTGATTGAGCTGAAGGAGCAGCTCAAGCAACTATTAGACCAAGGCTACATCCGTCCTAACAGTTTACCATGGTGAGCTCCAGTGCTGTTCCAGAAGAATAAAGATGGAACGCTTCAACTATGCATTGACTACAGAGGGTTGAATCAATCAACCATTAAGAACAAATACCCCATTCCAAGAATATATGAACTTCTTGACCATCTTCAAAGTGCAAAGATCTTCTCCAAGATTGATCGCAGGTCTGGATATTATCAGATAAGGATCAAGGAAGAAGATATCCCAAAGACGTCATTCAGCACCACGTATGGACGCTTTGAGTTCCTAGTCATGTCATTCAGGCTAACAAATGCACCTGCCACCTTCAACATGCTAATGCAAGATATCTTTAGGCCATCTCTTGATGACTTCATACTCATCTTCTTCGACGATACCTTAGTCTACTCCAAGCAGGAAGAAGATCATGAACCCCAGCTTCGCATCGTCCTTGAAACAATGAGGTCACATAAGCTTTATGCCAAGAAGAAGAAGTGTGCATTTTTCAAGCGACAGATTGAATATCTGGGATTCATTGTATCAACAGAAGGAATTTCAGTAGATCTAGCCAAGGTTAGAGACATTTTGGAGTGGCCAACACCAACAACTATCAAAGAAATACGTAGTTTTCTTGGATTGACGGGATGCTACAAGGTCTTTATCAAAAACTATGCTTTGATTGCAGCACTGCTGACAGATCTACTAAAGAAGCAAGTATCAATTGTATGGTCACCTGCTAAACAATCTAGCTTTGAAAAACTAAAGCAAAGCTTGGTATCGACACCCATCGTGAAACTTCTGGATCTTAGTAAGGAGTTTGAAGTGATAACCGATGCTAGCACACTTGCCTTAGGATGTGTGCTTATGCAAGAAGGTCATCCCGTAGTATACTCCTCAATGAAACTAAAGAGCCATGAAAGGAACTATGCTACCCATGATCTGGAGCTGTTGGCTATCATCCATGCCCTCAAACTCTGGAGACACTACTTGCTGGGTAACAAGTTTACCCTAGTGACGGATCATAAAAGTCTTAAATGGAATTTTTACCAAGAATGAGCTCAATATGAGGCAACGTTGATGAATTGAAGTGCTCGAGGAATATGATTTTGAAATCTAATACCGGCCTGGAAAGGAGAATGTAGTTGCCGATGCACTCAGTCTTGCAAGGCATTTCTAAATTCTCTAATTTTGCAAGATCCATCAACAACTAGATCTCTAGCCACAAAGGTATCCATGCCAAACAACCCAATTCTTGAGCTAGCTAGAGAAGAGGTGTGCCATGATCCAACCTATCAGAAATTGCTAAGGGAGATCCCCATCAAGGATCAAGATTCAAAGCTACATGAAAAGTATCTAGAATTCTCTATCAATAGTGGACTTGTCTACTATAGAACGAGATTATGTATACCGGCAAGCCAGTCACTCAAAGAGAAGATACTTTGGGAAGCCCATGACTCCCCTTTTTTAGGACATCTTGGCTATGCCAAGACCCTTAATGCAGTTAGAAAGAGCTATTATTGGGAGAGTCTCAAAGGTGATGTTCTCAAATATGTCACTGAGTGTTTGTCGTATCAACGCATTAAGGCCAAATATGTCAAAATTCCAGGGAAATTGCAACAACTTGACATTCCCCAAATGAAATGGGAATTCATTAGTATGGATTTTGTGGTTGGTCTGCCCCAAGTTCAGGGAGGATACAACTCCATTATGGTTGTGGTAGATATGCTTACCAAGGTTGCACATCTTATCCCTGTTAAGACAAACTATAAAGCCTCTGACATCACGAGGTTATTCATCAAGGAGATTTTCAAATTACATTGGCTACCCAGAAGAATCATTAGTGATCCTGACTCTCTCTTCACATCACATTTCTGGAGGGCTATCTTCGAGGCCATTAGGACTCAACTCTGTTTTAGTACAGCTTACCATCCCCAAACCGATGGTCAAATGGAGTGAGTAAACCAAGTTATTGAGGACATGCTAAGGGAACATTGTTGCTGCGAGCCCAAAAAGTGGATTCAATATTTGCCACTGGTTGAGTTTGCCTACAATGCTTCCTACCAACAAAGCATCCAGATGACCCCTTTTCAAGCATTGTATGGGCACGATTGTCGTAGTCCTTTAAACTTCTCGGATCCAACCTTGAGGGTTGAAGCCTCAAAGCAGATGCTGGAAGACATGGATGACCAAATCAAGTCAATAAGATAGGACATCCAAGCCGCCAAGGATAGATAAAAGGCTTACGCGGACTTGAAACGTCAAGACAGATCCTTCATTGAAGGAGATATGGTCTTCATTCGCATTCGACCAAAGAAGAGTTCCCTATCCTTGGGGGAATGCAAAAAGCTAAGTCCAAGGTATTGTGGACCCTACAAGATCGTCAAGTGCCTAGGGCCTAATGCTTATAGACTTCAACTCCTTGAGAACCTAAAAGTTCATAATGTATTCCATATCAGTCTACTGAAAAAGTATGTACCTAACCCTAGTCACGTGCTTGATGATCAACAAGTTGTAATGCCTAGCCAAGGAGTCCTTGAGCTACGGCCTGACATGATCTTAGATGTTAGGGAGAGGCATTTGAGATCCAGAACCTTGAGAGAATACCTCGTCCAGTGGAAAGATTATCCCAAAGAGGATGCCACTTGGATGGATGAAAGTACTCTCAACCAACAATACCCCCAGTTTTTCTCGAGATGAGGACATCTCGATTCCTCTAAGAGGGAGAGAATGTAATATTTCCACACGGAATATTAATGATTTTAGACCCCGCAACACCACGCGCAAAAAGCGGTTCAAAGTAATCTCCCGCATTGTAAAATGTTGGTGGCTAAGTGCTCCCTCCGCGCAAATTAATAAATTCTAGCTACGTGTCATGTATGGAAGACCGTGGCTTGAAACTGCAAGCCCACACACGAACACCCTCCATGGGGAAAAAAAGGGGATAATGGTTAAAATTGTGGCAAATTTTTTAATTAATAATCCCTCCACCTCAGCCGACGCATGGCGGGAAGAGGGAGTGTGAGAGGAGTGGTGTAGAGTAGGAGAGCACGGGGGGAGGAGGGAATATGCAATTAGCCATGTGTATGGCTATCCCTCCCCCTTCCACCTATAAGACCCCCCCTCTCAAGCATGAGGGGGAGGGAAGAAAGAGGAGGACGACATGCTGCCAAGAGCCACGCCACCACGGCGCCACGCCACGCTAGTGCCGTGCTAGGCCACTGCTGCCGCCTACATCATCACCATCGCCATCATCATTATAATCATCATCCCCATCTCCTTCGTCGTCATCCTCATCATCCTCTCCATTATTACATTCTCTCTCCACATAATCTCTTGCCCACAGAAGCTTGGAAGCTTCTTTGGAAGCTTCCATTAAAGGCCTCCTTAAGCTTTGTTCTCACGTGTTTCCCCTGGTCTTTTTAAAACCAAGTCACCAAGGACCATATCCTGTGCGGGAGAGGGAGATCGTGGACTGTGAGACTTTGGGACATGCAAGTAATCCAAGGGGAGATGCTGTGACAAAATACATTGCATAAATGACTCTGAAGCTAAAGACGCGAGGCGTACACGCGGGACCTTCCAATCTAAGTTCACGTGTGGACAACACCCCAAACCTCAATGCCCAGGTTCTTAATAATTGATTCTTCATGAAAAGAACGCTCTAGGCATGTCCAATTCTCATAAGCAAGTTTAATTACACTTGGAAATTTTAATTGATTGCCCGATTATCAAAGATTTAGTTGCATGATGTGCATTTGAAATTGCTTTCACTTCCAAGTTGCAATCCTAAACGCATATTGTATAAATTAAAAGGTGGATTTGTCTAAATGCATCCTTGATTGCCCCCCAAAAAAGAACTGCACATAATGCATTTACGTAATAATTTCCTAGTTGTGATTCGTATGAGATAATCGTTGACGTCCATTAGATGTTGTCCAAGTAGTTGCATTGCATGAAAGGGATTTATGTACCTTGCAAATTGCATGCGATGAAAATTACATCCTAGGTTGGGCTAAGTACTGAAGGACAAATTAAATCAATAATGGTCCCAGGGCATTCGCTCATGCATGGATTTCTTTTATCGAAGTTGGATTTGGGAATGGATGAAATTGTCATATTAAAGCCTAAATTCAATGCATTAAACGAAGGGTTTATGGGCTTAGTTCTTGATGTAAATCAACGTAGGGTTTATACGAGCTAGCCCTAAATTTTCATTATAGTTTAGGCAAGGAAAAGAAATGGTCATTGTACATTTTATAGTTGCATAGAAGGGAAAAGTCTATGAATCACATATTTGCATGGAATGTTATATCTTGCAATTGTTGACATCTTTTAGGAAAATTATTGTCACAAGACAATTAGATCAATTAGGTAAATCGCTTGTAATAGTGTAACTCAAATGATGATCACCTCAAAGCGCTAGGTAGAGCTAAGCCGCGATAAAATTCTGCCTAGTATTGCACTCGGGAAACTGACTTAGTATTTCCGACCTCAAAGGTCCTACCCACGTTCACGGAATGTTAGGGTTAGTTAAATGCCCATGTAAGAACGATCTAGGGTTTTTACCCTAAGGATAAATTGACCAAATACTAGACTTCCATTTGAATTTAGAAGCCCTGGGGCCAAACGTTGTCGGCCTAGTATGGTTAGGGGTTGGGTTGGTTCAAGAGGACTCGCAAACCCTACATCTTGACCAAATATATTATTGACTTGGGAATACCGTGTGATGGGAGAAATAATCCCATGAGTTAGGTGCGACACTTGTCTCGTGCAACAAGTTGCAACGTCGCATGATTTTGTGACTAAACCATAAAATAGTATTGCCACTCCTTAAAACAAGGTTGGCAGGTTCTAAGTACAAGTTTAAATTGCAAGTGGATGAGTAGTCATCCTGCTACATCACCCTTCCTTGGGCTGATTTTCCAAGTTAGGGGAGTTAGGAATTGCCTAGCAAGCAATTGACCAACCAAGTGAGGACAACGAGGCTTGTCCTAGATTTATTGACCTTAATATAAGGAACCTAAAGTGTTTGTCAATTTGGGTTAACAAGGTATAAATCCTAACCCAAGGAAAGAGAGTAAACTAGCAACACAGCTTACAAAACCCTTGGGGGATCTTGCCAAGTTGCAATTGATCTCGGATCGAATGCTGGATGCATTCGGAGAGAAGGAATTCACACCTTAGCAGTTGGCCAAACAAAGGACCACTGGATTGATTGTGTTTGTATAGTTAGGAGCACTGTTTGTACTTCTTTGCTCAAGGAACTAAAGCTGGAAAAATAATTATTGCTTCAGGTTGAAGGCCTGGAGGGAGAGGTAGCATCAGTTACCCCCGACTGTCTGCCTGACCCTATCCAAGGGGGTTGTTAGCTGCGCTAGGTATGTGGATCAAACTTGCTGCGAGAGGTCTCTTCGTGGGTACTACTTGGAGCAGGAGGACGCTTGGGTGCCAGGGGGGCTCTGGCCATAAATCCCTTGCCTCCGGGTCCTGCACAAGAGGTCGACGTGACTCGAGATTGGATCTTGAGGCCTGCATAGTAGTCTACGAGTGGAAACTTGGAATAGCGATCCTTGAGGATTGCTGGAATTGTCTTCGGGCGGATTATGGATTAGCCTTCGGGCTGGATTATGGAATAGCCTTCGGGATGGATTATATGATGTATTCCAAAGACTGATAAATAAGATCAATTGTTGAAAAGGAACTTGTTTGACATTGTTTTTCTATGTCAGTGCCTTAAGTTACGTAAAGGAACTGGTGATTAATTGGCTAATTAAGGAAGCTATTTTTGCTTGTCAAACTAAATGTGGTAGGTAATTAGACAACTAAAGCAACCCTAAGGAAATTGCGATGGATGCGACCATGGGTCCGTCCTACGGAAGGGTGGTCCCGATTGGCCGGGAACTTTTCTCAACAGAATTGACAGCAAGGTAACGATGACTGATAATCTAGAAGGCTAGAGTTTCGATTGATACTATTTTAGGGGAACGAAATGGGACTATGCCTTATGGACAGAGAGGTCGAGCTTCGCATCCCTCTCATTTCCCATTCCCCTTGAACCAAGTGCGGTATAAATCCGCTTCGACCTTGACGTTTCTGCACAAGTAGTTCATCTGGGGTTCGACGCTAGTTACTTTGTAGGAACTTGACCATTAGAAAAACCCTGATTCATGCTGGTCCTAAGTGGGAAGGACTGGAATGCTTCTGCTTCGTGGTAGACTGGGGAAGACCTACATCGCAAACCCCGTGACATTCCATGGGAGTGCCGGGCAGCGCTTTCTGGACTCTCTTCTCGATGGGCTGTTAAGACATGTCCTACAAGTGGACAGTTGAACACGTTATAGACATGTTCAAGCCATGGTTAAATGCCACTCTATTGAGATGTCATATGAAACACGAATAAAATTGTGTTGCGATCTGGTGCCTTCTAATAAACTCACATTTCACACATTAGGGATTAGGTTTTGGGTATACAATCTAGTTATTTATTTATTTTTTCTAATAAGGGGGTATGCTTTCATAATTTTTATTTTTGCAATGTTTGGAGATGTCAAACAGGAAGATTTTCCGTGATGGAATGGAGGAAGAGGAGCTTGAGGATAATTGTAATGACATAATTTTTAATTTCTTACAGAAGACAAGAAACTCATCCAAATCTATACTCATAAGGGAGATGCTCAATGTTCCTTTTGATTTGCAAGAGCTGGTGAGTGATCTTGATGAGAAGCTTAATGAGTATAGAGAGTTCTATTCTAGACATGTGGAGTCTCTCTTAATTTATAATTATGTCTATTTTAATAATGTGATCCAAGAAACCAATGCTCCAAGGAAAACTTTGATTACAAGGTATTACCTTATTGAAAAAGATTTTAGAAGATATAAAATAAATTACCTTTTTTATAGGGATTAGCAGTAGTGCCTTTTGATTCACAAAGACATAGGTTTTATTGTGTTTCTCTAATATATGGAGGATTCCCCTTTAGAGGAAGGGAAGGAGACCAAGGGTAAAGATGCTACATATATGGATAAGGAGAAGAGGAGGCAAAGATGTTTTAAGAGGATGCTGAGAACCAACTGGTGCAAGGTTTTGATCCTGTTGTTTTCAAGAGTTAGAACATCACAAAGATAGAAGAAGAGGAGATGGAATTGAGTATAGAGATTGAAAAGGGCCCCTTTGATTATATCCCTATATTTCTTTCCTACCTTATCAATAAAAAATATGTGTATTTCTCAATGACATTCAACATCTTTTTGATCTCAGAGAAAATTACTACTTGGCTATCCTAGCACCATGGGGCCAAACTGATAAGGATTTCATAAGTTATAAACCATGTCTAACTAGTAGTTCTAGATGTTGAGGGGAAGAATTTTCAAGATAATTGCATGGCCTTGCACACATGTATCAATGAGATTGTGGAATATTCTAAGAAGCTAGGAAGAATAAGGATTTAGTGTGTAAATAACATTGATGTTATGCTATGTCACACTGATATTGGTATAAAAGGAGAGGACATGTGATTTTTCCTATCTTTTTGGACACATCAATACATCACTGTCCTTCTTCTCTCACCTTTCTCACAGCTTCAATGACTTCTTTCTCTTTCATGTCTTTCTCTCTCCTATTCTAGTCTTTCTCTCTCCTTATCACTCTATTTCTCTCTCTTCTGCACTCTTTCTTCTCTCTTTTGTGGTCTTCTCTCTCCTCCTTCTCTCTCTCCAATCCACTTCTTAACAAGTGGTATCAGAGCTTTGGTCTTTCATCAAAATTTCCTTCTATTTCAATCCAATTTTTCTCCATCAAAATCAATTTCAGAGAAGTACTTGACAAAGACGATGACTAGTAGAGAGTTGCAGACTATCTACAATTAGCAAGATACTACATTTAGAGATCTTCAAGGTCATATATGGTGGTGGGAGGCTAAAGTAGTAGATCATCATCAAATTTTCATGCAATCTGGAGGTAACGAGGTTAAATGGGAGCTAATCGAGCTTAACTGAGAATTAGACAGTAGTTACTTTTCAAAAGGAGCTTCTCTTTCTCTTTCTTCCAAGCTTTTACATGAAGATTCAATGGTGGCCACCAAGAAATCCTTCAAGATCCTTCTCTGTTGACCATTCTTATCAGCCAAACTATGGGGCAAAGATCCATTATCTCCTACTCATCAAATTGAGTACCATGGTTAGGGATTTTATGTAGTGAAGGGAGTAGCAAACTGCCCAAAAAATGTGCCAAAAAATATGTTGAATTCCCTACTTTAATCGTCTCCTTCATCTATTGTATATCTCCTACAGATTGGTTGCATACTTTGAAGCATTCAATCAAGTATATCTTCAGCAACTTTGAGCAAGAAAGGAACTCTGATCTTCATCTTCTTTGCTGAAAACCCTAAAACACAGCAGGGCAAGCATAGCCACAGACCTAGAAGCTCAAATTTCTTCAATCTTTGGATCTTCCCGACCTCTGAGGCTTCCTTACTACCATTTACAAGCTGAATGGACTCCAATATTGAAGACATTGCAAGGATTTCAACTCATGGAGGATATTGGAGCTCATATTGAAGGCTTATTTTGGGGTTTTTCCTTCGAGAGGTTTGAATCTTTGGTATTCAAGTGTTCAAGCAAGCTTAGGGTATTGATTCTTCACGGATTTGATCATATTGGAGCTTATATGGACTGTTTTATGGATCTTTCAAGCTGTATGGTGGATTCATAATCGATTATGGAGGATTTTTCCATTATTTGGATTGGAGTTGACATCTATCATCTTCTTCAAGCTTAATCAAGGTATCTTTCTTGCTGAATCTTTGAAATCTCTCAATAATCCATTTGCTTATGCTTTTCCACTTGTTGATGAGATGAGAGATTATTGATCAATTAATTCTCTAAATTGATCAATAGATCAGAGATTAGTGTTCTTCCTATTAATCAGAACCCAATTCATTGAATTTCAACAATGATTCAATCATATTTCATCATATATATCATTTACCAATTTTGATGCATAACCTTGATTTGATTGGTTGAAATTCTTTTACCCAAGTTAAAATATTGTAAAAGAGTAAGTAGTAGCAATCAGTAAATCACTGAATTGCATTGGTAAGGCCCTCTTCCTATCTGATCTTTCAAAAATTCCATCCAATTGCATTTCATGAAATGGGCTGCCTTAGTTAGTCTATCCACCATTACATATATACTATTCCATCCCTTTTTGATAGTAGGCAAGCCAGTAATGAAATCCATGGTAATGTGAGTCCATTTACATGTAGGAATGGGTAATGGCTGCAACAAATCACCTAGCTTATGGGTGTTGTCGTTATTTTGTTGATAAGGCATACACTTCATGACAAAGTCCTTGACATCTTTCCATAGCCCTTTCCGATAGAAACTTTTGCTGATCCTATCATAGGTCTTGAAAACTCCAAGGTGTCCAGCTAAAGGAGAAGAATCTAGTTCCTCCATAAATTTCCATGTAAAAGAAGAGGTAAAAGGAATGACAATCTTGCCATTTAACCAAATAAGGCCATTTTTAAGCTGATAATGCAAGTTACCTTCTTTGAGACCTTGCTGTAATTTTTGAAAAATATGGCTGAGCTCTTCATCCAAAAGATAAGTCTCACGTAGTTCTTCAATCCAATCACTATGCAACTTAATCATTGCTGAAACTTTGCAAGCCCACATACGAGAAAGAGAATTAACCACTATACCTTGGAGTTTTCAAGACCTATGATAGGATCAACAAAAGTTTCTATTGGAAAGGACCGTGGAAAGATATCAAGGACTTTGTCCTGAAGTGTATGCCTTGTCAGAGCAGAATAATGATAGCACCCATAAGCCAGGTGGTTTGTTGCAGCAATTACCCATTCCTATAGGTAAATGGACTCACATTACCATGGATTTCATTACTGGCTTGCCTACTACCAAAAAGGGATGGAATAGTATGTATGTAGTGGTGGATAGACTCACCAAGGAAGCCCATTTCATTCCAAACAAGACCCAATTTACTACTTCTCAAGTGGCCAGTCAGTTCATGGAGTAGATTTTTAGACTACATGGATTACCATAGGTGATTATTCATGATAGAGGTTCAAAGTTCATGAGTAACTTTTGGCAGGTGGTATTCATATCCATGGGCATTAAATTGGCTCCTTCTACGGCCTATCATCCATAGACTGATGGATAAATAGAAAGGGTAAATAAATGGTTGGAGACTTATCTTTGCCATTTTTGCTATATGATGTCCAAAATTCATGGGATTCTTGGTTACAGTTGGTTGAGTTTGCTTACAACAACTCTACTCATGCTAGCATTGGAGTTTCACCCTTTGATGCTATGTATGGCTATAAGATGCCCTTACCCACAGTCATCTTTAATGAAAGAATCAACCATGGGAAAGAAGAGTTGAAAAGAATGTAAACCCTTCTTGAACAATGTAAGATAAATATTAGGAAAGCTCAAGACCAAATGATGTATGCTGATGAGAAGAGGCGGCCTTTAGAGTTCCAAGAAGGAGAATTGGTTTTATTGAAGGTGCCCAAGTTTAGGTACTCTACTTTGAAAGATGGATCTAGTAACAATCTTGCTCACAGATTTTATGGCCCCTATCGAATCCTGAAGAGCATTGGAGACTTGGCATAAAAATTGGAGCTAGCCTCTTCCACAAACATTCATAATGTCTTCCATGTTAGTCAGCTCAAGCCTTTCTATGGCGATCCTGTTTATACTATTGTTGAGTTGCCACCTATTGATGAAGAATGTTTTATTCAATATATCCCAGAGGCTGTCATAGGTCAGCGTGAGAAGAAGCTTTGATCTTGTTCCATCATTGAATATTTGATAAGATAGAGAAGTTTACCACTTGAGGAATCTTCTTAGAGTCTTGATTCTATATTAGATGAGTTTCATTTCCTAAGGGACACATTGGTGGCTGAAGCCTACTAACTATGGAGCTAGTTTTGGTGTGGATAGGGCATGATAGCATGTTGTTTTATAATATTTTTTAAGTTGGCAACATTCTACCCCACTTTTAAAGGCATGGTGTGTTAATGGTACAAAAGGCATGTAGCAAAAACTTGCATGCTTTCCTCACCAAAGTTAAGCTGTGAAGGATTTGAAGAGTGGATGAAAGAGGAATTTATGCACTTAGGTTAGTTAGCTAGAGAATGGGTCAAATCCTATGTCTCTAGAATGGAGTCGATATTGAAGAAATGCTCTAACCACAACCTAGGTGATGGAATTAAAAAAGGAGTGTTCCTTAGAAGAATATAAGTAGAGATTAGGAAGTTCATGGAACTGAGAAGACCACCTAATCTACAAGTTGCATTAGAAGCTACAAGATTGTACAATGAAGTGGAGGCTAGATTAACCATGAGCCAAGAAAGAGAAGTCTTGCGTCGCTCAATGCCAAGGGTGATGTATTAGCCCAATTCAATTCCAAATCAAGAACATAAGCTCTCTTACATTCATATTATCTGGCAAAGGTTGCATAGTTCATTGATCTTCTATACATGAGATTGGATACTTATTCTATTTATATGATTCCAAATGTATGTATGCATACACTCTTATTTGAGCCTTGAGCTTTGATTTTAAGCTCTCTTACATTCACATCTAGCAAATGTTGCATAGTTCATTGATCTTCTATTTATGAGCTTGGATAATTATTCTATTTATATGCTTCCAATGTATTATCTACTAGTATCTTTGGGCTTTCAGATGTTATAACACACATGTATTGAGCTTGATTTGATCTTGGATACTCTAGTTTGGTTCTAATGGGATGAAGGGAGCTCTCTAGCTCAACCGCCGAGACCTAAGGATTGCTTATTGGTCAAGTGTTTCAAGCCAAGCGGCTATGGCTACCTCTCACATAGTCAACACGCTATCCCTACCTGTGGGGTGCGGTGAGCTTACCTTGATGCTCGATTGAGTACCCTCCTTCTCTTGCACACTGGTAGCTCCACGATCCTTGAGGCAAGCTCAAAAAACCTCAATTCCTCTTCATCAAGCTCCATCCTCTATAGCTGTGCCAGATAAGAGAAGAGAAGAAGATGAAGAGAGGAGATGGGGAGCTTCTTCTCCTCGATCCCTTACTCTCACACACTCATTCCCCCACTACCCTCACTCAAGCACAAGCAAGGAGACAAGAGAAGAGAAGAAGAAGCTTTTTGCCACAGGTCAAGAATGAGCTCTCATTTACTTTTTGAACTTTATATAGAAAAACCTAAATCCCTTTTGGGCAGTCATCCCCTTATCCCCCTTTTCTTACATGGCCGGTCATGGCTTTTGGCCCTTTTTCCCATTGTCTCCTCTCTTCCTAGATTAGTCCTACCACCCATTCATTGTTAAAAATTGCACAAGAGGGAGCTTGATGCTCTTTTACAAAGGTTTTGGCTGCGCGTTTATATTTAAAGGTACACCTTCTTGCTTTTGGCTTCTTGCAGCTTCCATGGTTGCATCTTGTACTCCTAGTGGTTGTTCCCATGCTTTTAGATTTTTTTTGGGCCCACTTTCTTGTAGAGCACATTTTCATTTTTTCCACCTTGCACTTTTCCTCTTGATGCCTTGTTTTTTCTTCCTTCACTTTGTAGTAAACATTACCCCCCTCCTAGTTGAGTGCTAGTTCCATGGCACTGTTGGGTGGTGAGTCAAATGGTGTTACTGGGGTAGCTACGTGGCTTTTTGAGTTTGTATACAAGCCCTATTGGAAGGTGTGTTGGAGGGATTTATGATTTTGGAAGGCCCTTGAGTTGGATATGAGCCCTGATGCTAGAGGGATTTATGGTTTTGAAAGGCCTTTTTTGAGTTTGTATATGAGCCTTGGTGGAAGGTGTGTTGGAGGGATTTATGCCTTTGAAATTCAAGATAAAGTTGGACGAATCCCCGCGTTGAGAGAGGTAGATATGCAGATCCATCTTTGAAATTGAAGATATAGTTGGACAAATCCATCATTTGGGCCTCCGGGATTGCCTTCTCCTGCGCTGTTCCAAATGAGCTTCTTCATTCACTTTTTGATTAGGGCTATTGCATCCGCCCCTTGCTTTGTTGTGCCTACATGGTGGCATGTTGCATAATATGGGGAGTGCATTGCATGGATGATGGGGCCTCTAGAGGTGGTGGTTGATGCCTTTGTTTGTACCTAGAAAGAAAAGAAGGTGCACTACCTGGGGGTTTTTCTGCCTTACCATGGAGTGCGTGGTGCTCATACTTGTGGAATTGAGAGATGGGTCTAACCTTGGGCACCCTTGGTGGTATCCCACACTTGCTTTGTTGTGCCTACATGGTGGCATGTTGCATAATATGGGGAGTGCATTGCATGGATGATGGGGCCTCTAGAGGTGGTGGTTGATGCCTTTGTTTGTACCTAGAAAGAAAAGAAGGTGCACTACCTGGGGGTTTTTCTGCCTTACCATGGAGTGCGTGGTGCTCATGCTTGTGGAATTGAGAGATGGGTCTAACCTTGGGCACCCTTGGTGGTATCCCACACTTGAGGAACTAGCTTGTGCATAAGGGAGGTGCAGTGCAAGGGGCTTAGGGTGACAGGTCAAACCATAGGCAAGAATTACCTTGCTAAGTATGTCATGCCCTTGATGTGCCCTAAGGATGTGTCGTGGGGGACAGGGCTAGGTATGGAAACCCTAGGTGCAGTGATTGTGCACTCAAGATGCTTTTGAGGGGTTTAATGTTTCCACTTTTTTTTTTAGTAGATGATTATAGCTGGCATTTGGATGCAAGGGGTGCTCTTAGGCTCTACCTTGATCTTCCTTGGATGATTTGCGAGGTGGTCTTAGGGACTTAGTCAAAAAGGCATAGCTCTGTAGGTATTCCTTGATGCTAGCCTTTGCATTAAGAGGTGTGTTTGACAAGAAAGGATGATTACACCTCGTAAAGTGGCTATCGCTCATGTCTTCAAGGATACTCATACAAAACAAGGGAAGCAGGGTTTCCCTCATTATGAGCCTAGCCATAGCATAGCTATCTATTCCTAGGTTAATGTCAAAAGAATGGGGGAAGGTGGGCTTCCTCAGCTGTTGGCTTTTGTTTAAGCAAAAACCTAATGGTCCTAAGGTAATTACAAGTAGTTATGAAGGTTGGGTCCAGGTAGGAAGAGAAATTTTCTAGGAAGTGGTTGATGGATGGGTGCAAGTCCCTTGCTCTAAAGGTCATGCATTCCTCGGGAGTTGCAGCATTGATATTGTAGATCTTCAGGAAGTCGTACCTGCCATGCACCACCTATCGTAATTCACTTCGTGTCTTTGAGGGTAGGGCATATAGATAGGATCATTCCGTTCTTCCTGTAGCATGTTGTAGAAGGCTATCCATGCATCAAAATTGGTGTCTCAAATCCTTCTTTGCCACTTTAGCTGTGTGGTTTTGGGAACCTGCTAAACCTTATCCTGCTAGTAGTCCATGGGTTCCTGCCTCTATTGTGTGATTACAATGCTCCGCTCATTGACCCATCGATTTGCTAGAGTATTGCCCAAACAAATGATCCTTTCCACTACCTTCAGGGGTAAGAGTTAGTCCAAGGCTTGTGGGTAGAGGAAGGAGAACTTGAAGGGTCAGGATTGGAGCTCCCACTATTGCCAGATAGTCAATTCCTATGGCTAGTTTACAGGATGGTGATCCTTGTGTAGTGGCATGGGCTCGTCAAGAAGCTGCTGTGGTCGTGCCCACGCTCTTTGCTAGGCTTGCTCCACAAGTTCATGTCTTCTTCTTCTTGCAGCAATAATGTGCTCGGGAACCTAGACACCCTTTGACTCTTTTGGGGGTAGATCGGGCAAGGGCTTCAAGCAAGGGCGGATTGGGATCTTTGATTTGTGGTTCTTCTTCAAATGCCTACTCAGAGTACGGCCCTTCCTCGGTGTCTTGTTCCATTATGGGTTGGACTGGGGGTGGATGGGGTTGCTCTTGTTCCTCGAATCCAAGTTCCCTGAGCTCATTGGTGGAGAGACCGACTTGTCACAAGTAGTTGTGTTGTTGCTCCTTGGTTATGGATGTGCTGGTTGGGAGTTTGCACTCTTACAGGCCATACCTTAAAGGTATTGTTGTCAATTTCAACTTCCTTTTCATTCTCTCCACCAAATCCTTGACTTCAACTTGTGTGACATAAATCACAGTGCTAAAAAAGGCTTGCCTCTGCATGTCGGAGTACACTTCAATGGCTTAGCTTTGGATTTTGTGAGCACCCTCTCGCACTCTGCCACTACTAAGCACTTTGTCAACCCTCGCACTCTTTCAAAGTTGCACCTCTCCTACTCATGTGCCTTCTCCTCTCCAGATCTTCCTTGCTCCTTTCCATCTCTTGAGACAGTATCATTACCACCTGTTGTTGCTCATCCCACACTTCTAGCATTTGGGTCTTCTCTTTATCCCAGTGGTTCAGATGCTCTTTAGCCATTCTTCTACCTTGATCAGCCTTCACAGAGAATTGCTGGTGGGCCTCTGCAAGCCTTTTTGATAGATCTTTAGTAGTTTGTGCATGGCTTTCTAGCTCCGTCAGGTGCAGTTTTCTTTCGGTCATGATCATGGTCATTAGTCCCTCCACTTTCTACTGGGCGTTTTGCAGGTTATCCTACAGACTCCTGGTCGCTTCTTCTATGGCCTCTTCCTTCTCCTTTGACACAACTTCTATCTTTCTCTCTAGCCTCCATTGCTCCTCCATTGCTGACCACAGTCTGAATACTAGGGCATCCTCTTGTTCTTGGCATTGTTCTTTTGATGCATGGTCTCTTTCTTGCTGGCTCTGCCATAGTTCTGCATACATCACTTCTACCCATGCCATTCATTGCTAGAGCTCAATGTATTATTGGATGAGCAACTTGTGGCCCCACTACTCTACCACTAGGTCTTGGGCTTCATGCCTTTGCCTTAAATAATCTTCATTCTCTTGTGCCTCCTTTTCTTTGGATGAGTTGCTCTTTCAGGTTTCAAATTTCTTTTTGATGCTCTGCATCTTGCCGTGCTATCTCTAGCCTTAGAGCTACAACAACTTCTCTTTTGGCCTCTATTTCTATAGCCATGGCCTTCTTCTCTTCCTTAGCCTTCTCTAGTTGGGCTAGGAGTTCAGCTACGTAGGCATCATAGTCCGTAGTCGGGGGCATTGTTGACAGTGCTATGGTGGTGGATTCTTCCAACCTTTGTCGCTTTCGGTCTTGCCTTGACGCAGCATGGTGGTTCTCCCATTGGATTGCTCTACATTAGGGCGTAGTGACTACTGGGTTGTCTCTTCTATCTCCTCCTCAACTTCTTCTACCTCCTTTATGGCCTCTTGCATGATAGCCATTACGACTCCACCGAATTTGATTGTGGAGGCCTTGAAGGTAGGATTCTTACATGTTGATTTGGCCATTGAGGCTAGGGACTCCCCTCCCGTTGGTACTGTGCTTGTGGCTAGGATGGTGGCCGAAGTCTTGATGGTTTTTATGATAGACCCATTCCAATCCACCTCTTCAGGGGACCTTGCAGCTATGCACTACAGCAGTGGCACACCAATCCTATTCATCAATGCATTGTACCTCTGTCTCGAGAAGAGGGCATGGGCCATCTTTGCCTGCATCCTCACTTCTGGGTTTGGGATATCTGCTAGATTTATCCTCTCCACTATGTACACATCACTCTTATTCATATCCAACATTGCGTACATGTCTCTTTGATGGTATTTTTCTCTCTTGGAGGCCAAACCTAGGGCCTTTTCCACCATTGCAACACTTAGGGGCACCTCCACTTGGCATTATTCTCCTCCTGCGATGGTTATTATTGTGCCACAGCTTCTTGTATCATCAAAGCTTCTTAAGAACTCTACACACATGCTGTAGTCAATTGATTGCCCTACTTTCTCCACATACTTCCACCTGCCATTGTGAGTACCTATCATTTACCATAGTCCAGCATTAGTATTCTTTAGATGGCTTTTCGGTGAGCAAGTAATTGATTTTTCTTCCATGAAGAAAATTAACAAGCTAAATTAAAGACACGAAATTTTCGAATAGCAACCAATTCATTCCCACTCTTTCCTACTTTTAACTTTGATAAAGTCTTTTTGTTTCCTTCTTTCCTATGTTTACTTAATCACCTAATCACCTTACCCCCTTTGGGAAACTATGAGAATCCTTCCTAGGATTGGGCATGGGAGAGGGAAGGACATTTAGGGCCAAAAGGGCATGACGATCGAGATTACGAGGGCTAATGCATACTTGGGTAATGTAAGTTAGGAAATCTATTAGAAAATCACCCAAGTTAATGCGGCTGGCCACATGTAGTTCCTCTTTTGTAAGGATGCAATCAATGTAAGGGTGGCCTGGTCATCTAGGTGTTTGTTTCGAGTGATGGCCAAGACCCTGAAAGAGGTTGGTGCTACGTAAGTTGGGTCATATTAGGTTGTTTTAATTGCATGTCACTGCTCAGCATTAGTCATTACTTGGCAACCCCGTTTCTCCCATTGGAGACGTAGGTTACACCATTTTTGAAGGAACGATGAGTCAGATTCAACGAGGGGAGTGAGTTCCTTAAGCTCAGCCTCGGTGATGCAAGCCTTTTAGGCTTGCGACATGATGTTATTAGCTGTCCGATGAGCGCTTGCTCTTTTGAGATTTCACCATTATTGAGATTAAGTCCTTTGCGACCTTTAGAAATTTTATGATTATGAACTCGTATTCTTCCCAAGTGCATGATAAAGAACGAACATCAGAGGCAAGGGGTTCATCAAGCAAGTTGAGGTCAAGCCTTTTATAGATCCTAGTGAACGTGGTGAAAGTGTCATCCAAGAGCTTAATGCAAGTCACAAAGTCATCTCCCATATTCTTAGCAAGGTCCTTGGCAATCGTTAGGAACGAATGTCACTCGTAGGAAGGTCTAAGACTTGCTGGTGGTTGTGTTGGAATTGGGCTAGACAGTGATGGTTCTAATGGTTGTGGACTTGACTGTGGTGTGTTTAAGGGTAGCTCCATAGTCTGATCCATGTCTCCAGTGCTACTTTGGGGTATGGAGGGTGGCTCCAGTGACAGTGCATTGTCCTCTTCTTGTGCAGCCACTAGGGTGCCAAGCTCTTTAGACTTAGACGATCTCGAGGTATCAACCTGTTATTTGGGTCAATAGATTGGTTGGGGTCTTTTGACCACAATCGTTACAGGTTCTGTAGGCTTTGCAGCTCAGGTTTTTTGGTTGTTTCCTGCCTTAGCAGGAGTGTGGTTTGCTTGAGATGGGTTGGCAAGCAATGGTCGTGGTTGGGCTATGCCTCTAGGATTTCCTTTCTTGGACACCCATATCCAAGTGTTGCCTTCATAGTATCCTTGGGCTCCCAACAAATCTTTGGGGATCCATTGTGACTTGATTGTGTGCCTATGTTGATAGCTTCATGTCAATTTCTTAGGACTTGAATGATAATCATTTGCCTTGCATGGATGGGTTTGCTGGCTACAAGTAGGTTGGTTTTGGTGCTTTGGTGCCCATTTAAGTGTGGGCTCTATGGCTTTGGGGATGGCCTTTGTTGGTAGTGGTTTTGTAGTTTGGGTGGGTTGTGATGAGTCACGATCCCCTCCCTAGGCTTGGTCCTAGGTAGCTCTATCGATGGCATAATAGGCTTGAGTGGAGTCGTGCTGCCCTTGTTGAAAACTATCCCTATTTGAACATTGCCAATGACAAGGTGAATACACTGCAAATCATAAACTACATTGCAGTGTGCTTGCTTCTTGAAAGTGTGTCCTAATAGTGATTATTGACTTGCATCCTTTGTGTTTGGCAATACATAGAAGATGGCTAATAGGCTCTCAGATTTGATAGAGACTCCCATTTTGCACTTCCCTAGGAGTGCATATGGCTTGGCTGAGTTTAGCATTGGTGGGCTATAAACGTGGTTGACCAATGAGGGTCCAATGAGAATGAGTTAAGACATTGAAGTCAGCTCCCTCGTCAGTCAAGACCTCAAAAGTGTGTGTGCATCGGCATGCAGTGGCTATGATGCGTAGGTATGCTGGTGCTACTACCTCTTCATCCTCGTCCTCTAATTCAGTGATGGTGGCTATGCGGATATTGACAGGGGCTTCTAGCATAGGGGGCTCATATACTGGGTGTATGGGAGGGTAGTACTTCTTCATGTGATTGCCATTAAAGAAGCCTATGCCCTCACCTTCAGGGGTTTCAAGTTCTACATTGCCCATCCTACTGATGGTGTGCACTCGAAAAGATCCCAACCCTTGAAATTTCATTTTTTGCTTATGGTCCTTTACCGAGTAGAGCAAAACAAGGTCTCCTTGCTCAAAGTTGTGTTGTTTGACATGCTTGTCAAACCACATCTTCCATTGTGCTTTCTCACAAATTAGGGTGTGGGTGGCTAGGAGCCGAGTCTCTGGGAGTCGTTCAAATTCCATGAGGCGGTTGGTCCAAGCTTCCTTCACTTCCCACCTCTCTTGCACTACTATCCTCAAGCTAGGGCTAAAGAATTCTAATGGCAAGATTGTCTCAGTCCCATAGGTCAGCCTAAAGGGCATCTATCCTACAGCCATTTTATAGGCTATCTAATAAGCCCATAATGCTACCACAAGTTTGTTGTCCTAGTCACTTTGTGAGGTAGAAACTACCTTTGTAAGGACGTTGACTAAGATCTTGTTCATGGATTCTGCTTGGCCATTAGCTTGAGGGTAGTAGGATGAGGATTTCTTGTGGATGACTAAGGAGGTTGAGAGTAGGTGGGCAATCACATCATTGATGAGGTGAGTGCCTTTTTCTTACTAATTAAATAGGGCAACCAAATCTTGCGATAACTTGCTCCCACAAGAACTTCGTTGTCATCCTAGCGTCATTCTTCCTAGTGGTTCATGCCTCAGTCCATTTCATGAGATAGGCAATTGTGCTGTGATGATGTATCTAGCTTGTGAGTATTGTGCTGTAGGATTGATAGGTCCAATGAAGTCGACTCCCCATTTCTCAAAGGGTTGTGCAATAATAGGGGTGAATTCCATCTTATCCTTTCATGCAAGAACTTTAGTCCTTTGGTACTCATTGCAATGCTTTACAAACTTAGCAGTGTCATGGAATAGAGTGGGCCACCACAACTGAGATTGCAACACCTTGTAGGCTGTCATCTCCCTGCGTTAAAGTGACCTCCATCAATTCCTCCATGCACTTCGCTCAACACATCATGCATTTTGTGTTCACACACACATTGCCGTAGCAACCCGTCTTACATTAGCCTATAAACTTGATCGACTATCAACTGGTAAGGTTGGATTTTTAGAATAAGTCTCCTAAGCCTAGCCTTCTCAATAGGTTTATCGGGCAGACTGTGCTCTAGCACTTGGACTATATCATTTGCCCAGTATGGCGTTAGATCAGCGTTGAACAAATCTTTCTCGCTAAACAAGCTGAAAACATGAGCAGTCTGGCAAATCGTTAGCTATGCCTTGTCTAGCAACTTCTCATGTAGGTATTCGGTACATGTGATCAACCATGTAGTGTTGCTTGCCCTTGCATACCACCATAGAGAAATCAAATTCTAGAAGAAGAAGAAACAACCATCTAGCAATGCATCCAGTAGCACATGACTTATTCACAAAATACAGTAATGTTTGATGGTCTAAAAAAAAGGTGAAAGGCATGGCTAGGAGGTAGTGTCAAAACTTATTTACAGTGAACACCATGGCCAACCCCTCCCTTTCTATGGTGGAGTAGTTCATCTCCGTGTCAGTGAGTTGTCTGCTAGCGAAACTCAAGGGGTAATCCAAATTATGTTCACGAGACTCGCACAAGACAGCTCCAATAGCAAATTTAGACACATCTATATGCACGTGGAAGGTGATGTTCTAGTCTAGGGCTCGCAAGATTGGTGCATTTATAAGAGCCTTCTTCAACTCCTCATATGCTTGTTAGCACTCTTGGAAATGGGACCCGTAGATATTGTCATTGGTTGTGATTGGTTGAAAACCATTGGAAATTTTTCTTTGGACTTGGAAAACATGTTGATGGAGTTCAAATGGAATGGACAGCATATTATATTGAATGGCATTGGTCAAAAGCAAATGGAACTCATTTCTATGAAGAAGATGCGTAAAGAAATCAATGCACGGTCATGCATATTCACTCTTTTGCTTGCGAAAGTGAATGAAGAGCATCCACCAAATCAGCCATCATCTTCTTCAAAACAAAAGGATCCAAGAATGGAAGAGTTATTGGAGGAATACAAATATTTATTTTAGCAACCATCATCTTTGCCTCCAAAGAGAGGGGTAGACCACCCTATTGACTTGCTGCCCAGCACAAAACCCATCAACAAGCCTCCCTATCACTTGTCAAAGTAAAAGAGAAGAGGTGGAAAGACAAGTTAAAGATTTGCTACAAATGGGTTTAATTCAGCCAACTCTGTTTGCCTCTACTGTGCTCTTGGTAAAGAAGAAAGATGGATCTTTTCGCATGTGCATTGATTATAAGGGGCTTAACAAGTCCATGGTGAAGAATAGATACCCAATTCCTCGCATTGATGACCTTTTGGATGAGCTCAAAGATCCAAAGGTCTTCACCAAGATTGAACTTCATTTAGGCTATCATCAAATTTGAATGAAGGAAGGGGATGAGTATAAAATAGCCTTTAGGACTGAAAGAGGATTATACCACTTCTTGGTCATGCAATTTGGGCTTTCAAATGCGCCCACTACTTTTCAAGCACTCATGAATAAGATGTTGTAGCCTTTCTTATTCAAAACAGTCCTTGCATTCTTTGATGATATCCTCATTTATAGCAAATCTAAGGATGAGAATTTGATGCATGTGCAAGAGATCTTTAACGCATTAAGAAGACACACACTTTGCCAAAATGTCAAAGTGTTCTTTCATGGAAGATGAAGTTGAATATTTGGGTCACATTGTGGGAGAGCAAGGCATTTGTGTGGATCCTAACAAGGTGAAATGTGTCAAAGATTGGCCTACTCCTACGAATTCTACTTCCTTGAGGGGTTTCCTTGGATTTTCTTCGTTCTTTATGAGGTTTGTAAATAATTATGCTCATGTGGCAGCTCCTTTGATCGATAGGCTAAAGAAAGAATTTTTCTTTTGGGACTCCATAGCCGACAAGAGTGTTTTGTATCAAGACCATGGAGTTATAGCCTATGAAAGTCACAAGCTTGATGACAAGGAGCATCAATTACATGTCTATGAACAAGAGATGTTGGCAATTTCGCATGCTATCAACAAGTGGCATCACTACATACATGGTAGCCATTTCAAGGTGAAGAGCGATCATCGTGTGTTGAAATACTTTCTTTCCCAACCAAATTTATCCCCTAAGCAAAGGAGCTTAGTCTAGGGTAGGCTAGGGCTAAGTATAAAAGGTGGAGATGTAACATGTGAAGGATATTTTTGCCATTTTCAAGCAATACATGCTTTGAGGTTCCTTCCTCCCACCAACTAAGAGGGTGCATGCTCTTAGCCACCAAGATATGGGGTGCATACCATGTCCCACCTTGACATGAGGAGAGTATTCATGTTGAAGCATACATCTATGGTTCTCAGCCTTCCATGGCAATACTATTTCATGCCCAGCTACCTTGGCTATGGCTTCCTTGCAAACAAGGTGTATTTCTTGTATTTCTTTGCAAGTATGGTGTATTTCATGAATTTCAAGTTATTTGATTTGCTATGAGAACTAGTATATTACAATAACATGACAAAAATATCCAATGCAATTACAAGTAACATACAATTTTCTCACTACATGATACTATATGCTTTAAATTGCTTTTAATTTCAGACAAGTATTTCTCATTATTGCCCACCCATAGAGATTTATCCAAAAATTTTACACTTCCATGTGGATTAGCAATTTTCTAAGTTGTCACTTTAGTGAAAAGTTCCATATTATTTTTCCGTTCATAGGATAGGTTGGAGACCCTTGGACGAGTGGACATCCATCAAATCCTAAAGTTTAAAGGCATAAAAGGAGATACGAAACTCCCTCCAAGTTTGCAAAAAAAAAAAAAAAAAACTAAAGGGCAAAATTTAAATGGGTACAATCCCTGCAAAGTAAAATCAATATATTAGATGTGATAAAGATTTTTGATGTCCTCAAAAGACCAAAGCATTTCTATCCACCAAACATGTTAGAGGTATACTCCCCTAATGCACATCCATTGTAGAGCTAGGAGCTTGTCTATGTAGTAGTAGCTATAGTAGCTCCTTTTGCTCGCTCACTAGGGGACCTTGAGTTCACTTAAACCAACACTATACCACATTTGAGTAAATCCCCTCCCTTGAGTCTATTTTTGGTGATCTTGCAATGGTGCCATGATCTCTTTCTCTACTTTTCCCGTGGCTCTTTGCAAGTTCACATTGGTACTTGGACGTGAGCATCCATGGGATACACTAGCTCGGAGTCATCACAGCTCGGAAAGCACCATAACCAAGATTCTCCACACACACACACACACACACACACACACACACATATTTCTACAAGAAATATTAATGAATTTTAACCTTTACATGCCCATGCAAAAGCAGCTTAAAATATTCTCCCCATGACTAAAAGAGCCCTGGGCTAAATACCCCTCCTTCATGCGTTAATAAACTCCGCCCACACGGTGCATAAGGGGCCACGGCTTGAAGACCGCAAAGCCACGTGAGAACACCCTTTTAGAAAAAAAGGGAAAATTGGATCATGGGTAAGATTAAGGCAAATTTTTTAATTACCCCTCCCCTCAGCCGATGCATGGCAGGGGGAGAGGGAGTGGCAGTAGAAGGCGTAGTGGTGGAGTGCATGGGGAGAAGGGAGAAGGCATGAAAGCTCCACGTGTGTGGAGTTCCCCCCCCCCCCCCCCCCCCCACCCCCCAATGGCTATATAACCTCCCCCTTAGGCATTGGGGGGAGGCACGAATGAAGGGAGAGAAAGGAGAGGCTCTGTCATGCCATGATGCAGCCGCCGTTGCCAATGCCATGCAGCCCGCCTATAGCGCCAGGCTACCGCCCATATCCCCCGTCGACATTGTCATCAATCCTCTCTTCTCCAATCATTACATCCCTCCTCCCACGTAATTTTGTTGAAGTAGAAGCTTCTAAGGTTGGGCTCCCATAAGCCCCGTTTCCACGAGCCTTCTCGGTTTCTTAAAATCGTGTTTTGTGAAGGAATTTCTTGCGCAAGAGGGAGTAGGCAGATCTTGAGGCTGAGTTGCCAAGCTTGGAGGGAGTTCGGAGATCGTGTAAAAGAAAGAAAAAATTGCGGAGTTCAAGTCATCAACGATGGCTCCAAAGACAAAGTCACAAGGCGCACGCGTGGAAGTCTCGAACCCAAGTTTACACATGGACATCGCTGCAAGTCCTCATAACCAGGTTCTTGGAAGTTAAATTCTGGGCTGGGCATGCTTAAAATTCATAGGAAAGTTATGAATATAAATTACTTATTCATCTTACGAGCTTAGTCTCATGTTGCCCTTTTCGTGCATTTCAAAAGTGACAAGCCTAAACACATATTGCATAGGTTAAAAGGATGAAAAATTTGTTTAATTCACCCTTGCCTTCCTTGCAAGAAAGAACAAGCGTATATTGCATTTAGGTAATAACTTCCTTGTTGTGATTCGCATGAGGAAAAATCATTAACATCTGTTAGATGTTGTCCAAAGAATTGCATAGCATGGAAATGAAACCATGGACTTGCATGTTGCATGCGAAGATGCTTGTAAAATGGATTAAGTCATCACTAGTCTTATAATATTCGTCATACATGAACTTCATTCATCAAAGTTGTATCTAGAAAAGGTTGCATGTCACATATTCATCATGCATGAACTTCATTCAACGAAGTTGCATCTAGAAAAGGTTGCATCTCATATCAAAGCCTGAAATTCGATTGCATTAAATGAAAGGTAGTAGGCAAAACTCTTGATGTAAATCTATGTAGAATTTATGCAAGTTATTTTCCAAGTTGTCAAACATTCTGATTTTAGCCAGGGAAAGAAATGGTTAATTGCAAATCTTATAATTGCATAGAAGTAATGAATCGCATATTTACACGTATTGCGATGTCTTGCAACTATTTACACCTTTAGAACAAGTTTAGCATCTTTAAGAAAAGATCGCTTCTTGTCGCGAGACAAGTAGACCGATTTGGCTACATCACTTGTAAGGGTATAACCCTCAAGGGATTTGTATAAGCATAACTAGTTAGTACAATGAACACCTCAAAGTGCTAGCTAGGGTTTAGCACGTTAGAAATTCTGCCTAGTATTGCACTTGGTCGCCAAGTTGAGACCCTCAAACCTAAAGGATCCTACCCACATTCACGGAATGGTTGGGTTAAGTGACCACCCATGCAATAACGATCTAGGGTTTTTACCCTAAGGATCGAACGACCTAATACAAAAATTCCGATTGAGCCTAGAAACCCTAGGCCCAAATGTTATTGGCCTAGCAAGGTTAGCATTGTGTTGGGTAAGAAGACACCCCAAACCCTACATCTTGACTAAAACATACTTCTTGACCAAGGAACATCATTGATGGGAGATTGAACCCACAAGTTAGATGCGACTCCTATGCAACAAGATTGTAAAGTCACATGGTTTTTTGTCTTAATCACAAGATAGATTTGCCACTCCTTGGAATAAGGTTGGCAGGTTCTAGTGCAAGTCTAACTTGCAAGAGGATGAGTAATCCTGCTACTAAGTTGCCAAGTTAAGGTAACGAGCAATTGACAAATCAAGTTAGAGCCACATGGTCGCCAGGATTTACTGTCTTAACTTAAGAAACCTAAGGTGTTGGTTAATTTGGGTTGATAGGGTATGATCCTAACCCAAGGACAAAAGGGTAAACAAACAAACCCTTGAGGATCTTGCCAAGTCGCAATTGATCCCGGATTGGATGCTGGACACATTTGGAGAAAAGGATTCACACCTTAGCAGTTGGCCAAATAAAATGACCACTGGATTGATTGTGTTTGTATAGTTTAGGAGCACTGTTTGTATTGCTTTGCTCAAAGAATTAAAGATAAAAAAATAATTAATGCTTCAGGTTGAAGGCCTGGAGGGAGAGGCAGCATCAGTTACCCATGACTATTTGCCTGACCCTAATCAAGAGGGTTGTTACCCGCGCTAGGAATGTGGACCGAACCACCATGAGAGGTCTCTCCGTTGGGCGCTAATTGGAGTAGGAGGACGCTTGGGTGCCAGAGGGGGCTCTGGCTGTAAATCCCTTGCTTTTCGGGCCCTGCACAAGAGGCGTGCACAAGAAGCTGACGTGACTCGGGATTGGATCTCGAGGCCCGCATACTAGTCTACGGGTGGAATCTTGGATAAGTAATCCCTATGGATTATTGGATTGCCTTCGGGTGGATTATGTATTGCCTTCGAGCAGATTATGGATTAGCCTACAGGCTGGATTATTATGATGTATTCCAGAGACTGATTAATAAGATAACCTATTGAAAAGGAACTTGTTTGACACTGTTTTTCTATGTTAAGTGCTAAGATTACGTAAAGGAACCAGTGACTAATTGGCTATTTAAGGAAATTGTTCTATGCATGTCCAACTAAATGTGGTAGGTAATTAGACAACTAAAGCGAACCCGAGGAAAGTGTGGTGGATGTGGCCATGGGTCCGTCCTACGGATGGATGGTCCCAGTTGGCCGAGAACTTTTCTCAAACGAAATCGACAGCAGGGAAATTTTCTCGAAGGAAATGAATAGCAAGGAACATTGACTTAGAATCTAGGATACTAGAGTCCCGATTTATGTTGTTTTAGGGAAACGAAATGGGACTATGCCTTATGGGCAGAGAGGTCAAGCTTTGCATCCCTCTCGTTTCCCATTATCCTTGAACCAAGTGCAGCATGAATCCGCTTGGACCCTAACGTTTCTGCGTAAAGTAGTTTGCCTGGGGTTCGACGCTAGCTATCGTTCTAGGAATTTGACCACTAGGAAACCCTCATTCGGGTCAGTCCTAAGTGGGGAATGGCTAGAATGCTTCCACTTCATGGTAGACTCGGGAAGACCTAGATTACAAACCCCGTGACATTTCGTGGGAGTGCCGGGCGGTACTTTCTGGACTCTCTTCCCGATGGGCTGCTAAGACGTGTCCTACAAGTGAACAGGTGGACACGTTACAGTTGGTATTAGAACGAATCAACGAGGAACTAATGTTTATAAGGAAACTTAATAAGGAAAAGTAGAGCAAATGTTGCTGATAAGATCGTTTCCTTACTTACTTATCAATGCTGACTTGCAGAGTCATGAAGCGTGGGACAAATTCTTAGTGTTCCAAGTCATGTTTATGAATGCGATGCGTGCCTCGGATTATAGATGGAGGATCGATATGATGAATATCCTAGACTGCATCTACAATCCTTCACCCTTGTATATGGAACGAAGATGGATGGGTGTTTCAAGGATCTATTACATAGCTGCCCACCGACTTGCGTACTTTCGAATCAACTTGAAGAGAATCAAGTGGATGGAGGACTTAAAGATCATGAAGATGTTCATCTTTGTTGAGGCTTACGCAAATGCAACCCTGCATGTCGGTGGTCGAAGGGTTAAGCAGAACAAGTATGTGTACGAGGAAGTGACTCAAGTAATCCCTATCGACAGGATCAAGGTGTTGGGACGTTATCAAAAGAACGGGTATCAAAGGAAAGGATACCCTAATCTTCCAATGACCTATCGATTCCTAAAAATCAATGACCCCAATCCATACTATTACTCAGTTCCAGTAGCTAGATGTAACACAATCTTATTCTCCTTGAATTAATGTATCAACTTGTTCCATCTTCCCAAGAATAATTGTACTTCGAAAGGGCTATGCCCATATGAATGAAATAAGACTCTTTTTATCAATGATTGTCTTGACTGTGAGTATTGATAAAAAAGTTAAGTGATTAGGTCTCTTGACTGAAAGCTAAACTAGGCATGTTAAAGTATTGTGAGGAAGGCTTAGTAAGTTTTAACATAAAGAAACTTATTGCCCAAGTGCAACCTTAAGTGGAATTCTTACTGGAAAGAAAGTCAACTTCGGTCAGATTCAGGGTTATGAACCTAGGTATCCATGAGTGTTTTCTCAGAATGGATTGGCTTAAACCTAATTATGCCCACATTCATTGTGGAAAGGGCCAAGTTTCCTTTTGAAACTCTGAAGGGAAATTAGCCACAACACAAGGAGAGGCTGGAAAGCCGAAAATTCAATTGGCCAAAGCATCTCGGATAATAAAGGGAGTTAGAAAGGGACTACCTGTCTATTTGATTAAGCTTAATAAGCTAGATCAGAATCAGGAGTCTAGTGAGGAACCTTTATGGCTAAAGGAGTATGCGGACGTATTTCCTGAAGAGCTGACAGAACTTTCGCCTCAAAGGGAAGTTGATCATGAAATCAAGCTAGTGCCAAGAGCTGTGCCAATTGCAAAGAGGCCATATAGGATGTCCATCCCAGAAGCGATTGAGCTAAAGGAGCAATTCAAGAAACTATTAGATCAGGGCTACATCCATCCCAACAGTTTTCCATGGGGAGCTCCAGTGCTGTTCCAGAAGAAGAAGAATGGAATGCTTCGGCTATGTATTGATTACAGAGGGTTGAATCAATCAACCATTAAGAACAAATACCCCATTCCAAGGATAGATGAACTGATTGACCGTCTTCAAGGAAGGAGCGAAGATCTTCTCTAAGATTGATCTCAGGTCTGGATATTATCAAATAAGGATCAAGGAAGAGGATATCCCAAAGACGGTATTCAGCACAAGATATGGACATTTTGAGTTTCTGGTCATGTCATTCAGGTTGAAAAATGCACTTGCCACCTTCAATAGGTTAATGCAGGATATCTTTAAACCATATCTTGATGACTTCATACTCGTCTTCTTTGACGATACCTTAGTCTACTCCAAACAGGAAGAAGATCATAAACCCCAGCTTTGCATTGTCCTTGAGACAATGAGGGCACACAAGCTTTATGCCAAAAAAAAGAAGTGTGCATTCTTTAAGCGACAGATTGAATATCTGGGATTCATTATATCAGCAGAAGGAATCTCAATGGATCCGACCAAGGTCAAAGATGTTCTAGAATGGCCAATACCAACAACTATCAAAGAAATACAAAATTTTCTTGGATTGACAGGATGGTACATGGTCTTTATAAAAAACTATGCTTTGATTGCAGCACCACTGACCAATCTACTAAAGAAGCAAATATCGATCGTGTGGTCACCTGCTAAACAATCCAGCTTTGATAAACTGAAGAAAAGTTTGGTATCAGCACCTATCCTGAAACTTTCAAATCTTGGTAAGGAGTTTGAAGTGATAACTGATGCTAGCACACTTGCCTTAGGATGTGTGCTTATGCAAGAGGGTCATCCTGTAGCATACTCTTCAAGAAAACTGAAGAGCCATGAGAGGAATTATGCTACCCACGATCTGGAGTTGTTAGCTGTCATCCATGCTCTCAAGCTATGGAGACACTACTTGTTGGGTAACAGCTTTACCCTAGTGATGGATCATAAAAGTCTCAAGTGGATCTTTATCCAAAATGAGCTCAACATGAGGCAACGTCGATGGATTGAAGTGCTAGAGGAGTATGATTTTGAAATCAAATATCGGCCTGGAAAGGAGAATGTAGTTGCCGATGCACTTAGTCGCAAGGCATTTCTAAATTCTCTAATCTTGCAAGATCCATCAACACTCTAGCCACAAAGGTATCCATGCCAAACAACCCAATACTTGAGCTAGCAAGAGAAGAGGCATGCCATGATCCAACTTATCAAAAGATGCTAAGGGAGATCCCCATCAAGGATCAAGACCCGAAGCTACAGGCTAAGTATCAAAAATTCTCTATCAATAGTGGACTTGTCTACTATAGAACCAGATTATGTATACCAGCAAGCTAGTCACTCAAACAGAAAATTCTTTGGGAAGCTCATGATTCCCCTTTTACAGGACATCCTGGCTATGCCAAGTCCCTCAACGCAATCAGAAAGAGCTACTATTGGGAGAGGCTTAAAGGTGACGTTCTCAAATATGTAACTGAATGTTTGTCTTGTCAAAGCATTAAGGCTGAACATGTCAAAATGCCAAGGAAGTTGCAACCACTTGACATTCCCCAAATGAAATGGGAATTCATTAGTATGGATTTTGTTGTTGGCCTACCCCAAGTTCAGGGAGGGTACAACTCCATTATGGTTGTGGTGGATATGCTAACCAAGGTTGTGCATCTTATCCCTATTAAGACAAACTATAAAGCCTCAGACATTGCAAGGTTGTTCATCAAGGAGATATTCAAACTGCATGGGTTACCCAGAAGAATCATTAGTGATCATGACTCTCTCTTCACATCACACTTCTAGAGAGCTATCTTCGAAGCCATTGTTCTGTTTTAGTACAGCTTACCATCCTCAAATCGATGGTCAAATGGAGCGAGTCAACCAAGTCATAGAGGATATGCTAAGGACACACTATTGCCATGAACCAAAAATTGGATTCAATACTTGCCATTGGTTGAGTTTCCCTACAATGCTTCCTACCAACAAAGCATTCAGATGACCCCTTTTCAGGCATTGTATGGGCATGACTGTCGAAGTCCTTTAAACTTCTCGGATCCAACCCTAAGAGTTGAAGCTTCAAAGCAAATGTTGGAAGATATGGATGACCAAATGAAGTCAATAAGACAGGACATCCAAGCCGCCAAGGATAGACAGAAGGCATACATGGATTTGAAACGTCAAGATAGATCCTTCACTGAAGGAGACATGGTCTTCATTCGCGTACGCCCAAAGAAGAGTTCCATATCCTTAGGTGAATGCAAGAAGCCAAGTCCAAGGTATTGTGGACCCTACAAGATTCTCAAGTGCCTAGGGCCTAATGCTTATAGACTTCAACTCCCTAAGAACCTAAAGGTTCATAATGTATTCCATATCAGTCTACTAAAGAAGTATGTACCTAACCCTAGTCATATACTTGATGACCAACAAGTTGTAATGCCTAGCCAAGGAGTCCTTGAGCTATGGCCTGACAGGATCTTAGATGTTAGGGAGAGACATTTGAGATCCAGAACCTTGAGAGAATACCTCATCCAGTGGAAAGATTATCCCGAGGAGGATGCCACTTGGATGGATGAAAGTGCTCTCGACAAACAATACCCCCAGTTCTTCTCGAGATGAGGACATCTCGATTCCTCTAAGGGGGAGAGAATGTAATATTTCTACAAGAAATATTAATGAATTTTAACCTTTACACGCCCGCACAAAAGTAGCTTAAAATATTCTCCCCGCGACTAGAAGAACCCTGGGCTAAATACCCCTCCTTCACATGTTAATAAACTCCGCCCGCACGGTGCATAATGGGTCGCGGCTTCAAGACCTCAAAGCTGTGTGAGAACACCCTTCTAGAAAAAAAGGGAAAATTGGATAATGGGTAAGATTAAGGATTTTTTTTTAAATTACCCCTCCCCTCAGCCGATGCATGGTAGGGGAGAGGGAGTGGGAGTAGAAGGCATAGTGGTGGAGTGCATGGGGAGAAGGGAGAAGGCATGAAAGCTCCATGTGTGTGGAGTTCCCCCCCCCCCCCCCCCCCCCCCTCAATGGCTATATAACCTCCACCTTAGGCATTGGGGGGAGGCATGAATGAAGGGAGAGAAAGGAGAGGCTCTGCCGTGCCGTCTTGAGCTTTGCATCCCTCTCGTTTCCCATTCTCCTTGAACCAAGTGCAGCATGAATCTGCTTCAACCCTGACATTTTTGCATAAAGTAGTTTGCCTAGGGTTCGATGCTAGCTATCGTTCTAGGAATTTGACCACTAGGAAACCCTGATTCAAGTCGGTCCTAAGTGGGAAACGGCCGGAATACTTCTGATTTGTGGCAGAATTGGGAAGACCTAGATCACAAACCCCATGACATTTCGTGGGAGTGTCGAGCGGCACTTTCTGTACTCTCTTGCCGATGGGCTGCTAAGACGTGTCCTGTAGGTGAACAAGTGGACACGTTACATATATACACATACATATATAAATAGAGAGAGAGAGAGAGAGAGAGAGAGAGAGAGAGAGAGAGAGAGAGAGAGAGAGAGAGAGAGAGAGAGAGAGAGAGAGAGAGAGAGTTGGCTATGGTGATTTTTATTGCAACAATGAGGAGGATAGAGAGAGAAAGAGAGATGTTGAGTCCTAATCTTGATCGCCCCTCCCTACCACATTCACAATGAGGAGGATAGAGAGAGAAAGAGCGATGTTGAGTCCTAATCTTGATCGCCCCTCCCTACCACATTCACAATCAATTGCAATGGCCATTCATACGGAGTGTGGTACTTCAAACCTTGAATTTAAATATTTTAATCCTTCTATTTTTCCAAAAAAATTCTAGCCAATGGGGTTGTAGCATAGTGGTTGGTGTATGGATTGAGTTTCACCAAAGGCACAATCATCAAGTGACTAAATTGGTTTATTTTATATAAAATTCATGAAAGGTATGTGGTTTTATGCCATCAAACCATTCTTTTGACTTGGTAAATTCATTGTCTATTATTCATTGATGATGAACTTTGAAGATGTGGCATGCACCACCTGCAATGCCCCACCGTTGCATAGAAACTTTCCTTTGATAACTCTCTCAAAATCTTTCCTCTCCATTTTCAAATCTCTGTTTCTAGGGACTCTAGACCACATCAACATTGCAAGCATGGATCGTTGCCTATAATTGGATTGCAAACATGGTTGGAAGTAAACGTCTATACTTTCTGCATATTGATTTGAAAGATGAGTATGAATCCATTCATAAGATGAACCAGGTTCTTGTTAACACACCAAGTGTAGTGGAGGCAATGAGATTAGAGGGTAAAAAGATCCTGTGGATTCTACAATGAGAAGCACCCCTCCATTTTCCTTGTATTTCTCATTGTCGAGGTTTGTTGGAGATAGCAACCAAGGGCCTCTAGCTTATATATGGAATTTAGCAAGCCATTCAAACATTTTGAAGATATAGAACCAGTGGTTAGTCTAGGAGAGATCTACAATGAGCACACAATTGGAGGAGAGCCAAGAAAAAATAAGGAGGCTTTAAACCCAGCTACATGTAGCAAAGTGGAAGGAAATGATGCTCGAGTAGAGTGAGAGGCAGAGAAGTCTAAAGAATATCGAGATTCTCAAGCCTGGAAGTAGAGGTTGCAAGAGAAGAATAACACTAATATGGTAGTAGTGGTCACTTGCCTTGAACTACTTATATTATTCTATTCTGTATCACAAGCATCAAGTCTGAGGTAAGCAATCATTCTATGAATGTATTATGAATCCACAGTCATACACATGATGTTGTTGTTGTAACCGATAGAACCATTCTCCATCTGAACAAAGCAACAAGGAACATGGAGAAAGTATCAAAAGTTGACAACAACATCATTCCCTTTCAAAGTTGTAAGGAGCATATTGATCAAGAAGAGGTTTAAGAAAACCAAGAAGCAACATGTTGAAAAGTTCATGAAAGTGACTTGCCTAGACAAAGAGGGCATCTAAAGCACCTTGGACAGGGTGGGGATTAGTAGACAAAATTACACCTACAAAACTACATCCAACTCTTCAAGGTTATGCAAGAGACATTGAAGAAGAAAAGGGTCTCACCTTTTGACACATTAATACATTACTTTCCTTCCAAATCCATCTTTAGTTCATAAAACAAGATGTATCATCTAGTGAGCCTTTTCACATCATAGACAGTTATCCTCTAAAGAAGAGAGTGCTAAAATATGACAGATGTAATAACATATTCTTTGACTTGAAGACATTGTAAAGAGCAATGATTAGGCTTTACATGCTAGAGTATGAGAAAGCAAATAGGGTTGCAATTTTTGTTATCAAGTTGGATGAAACTGAGATTGTGAAGGGTAAGAAAATCGAGACTTTTTCTATCACCTTGATGAACAAGGCTCTTCAGCCACGTAGCGAGGGGAGTGAAGACTCGGAGGGCTAAGTGCACTTCAACATGCACTCAGAGCAAGACATCTTGTGGTTGGGAGCATTTCAAGTTGACATTGAAGATTTTGACACATTGAACTAGGTGTTTCAATGAACTTCTATACCTAAGGTGATAAGTGCTTAACAATCAAAGGAGGAACTAAGCATCAAAGGGTTTGGACAATATAAAGTGGAGGGTTACATGGCCATAAATTTAAAGACACTAAAGTGCATGTATAATGTGTCAAAGGGTGCTATTGCTAAGAGTAATTGCATTTACTACATGCAATAGCCAAGGAGTGTAATACTACTAGTTGAAACAAGGCACCCAATAGACACAAAGATCCAGACTATCATGTTATTCTAGATATCCCTTTAACAAACATCCACGTGTGCACATTGCATGCCTCTTGTGCAAAATGGTTGAAAAAATTGTGCATCTATAAATTGAATCTGCATGGAAATTGCAACCCAAAAAGGCCACGGATGGCCTATCAAGGGTATAGAAAGGGCTTTATCAAAGATTTCTCTCCGTGGAAGGAATGTTGTGATCAGGATAGATCCTTAGAGATGCAAAAATGGAAATAGTGTTCCCAAGAAACCCTCGATAAGTGGGGTTAAGGCTAGAAGGTTTTTGGGCTTCACGGTAAGCCTAGAAAAGATTCTTCTTGTATTCATCATAGCAAATGTACACAATGCAATCAAAGACCACGGGGATGACGGAAGAGCAAGGAATAGGAAGGTTGAAGTTTAGCAGGCCTTAGACACAATATTCCCATATTGTGATAAAATACCTTAGTCCATTGACTATCTTCCGGCCTTCAAGAAGGCCATTGACAAATTCAAAACCTCCATAAAGGTTGTCTAGGGAGAAAACAATAGACACACCAAAGATCAAACTTTCAGGCTATTCTAGATATCCCTTTTGCAAACATCCACATATGCACATTGCATGCCTTGGTTGAAAACATTGTGCATCTATAAGTTGAGTTTGCATGGAAATTGCAACCCCAAAAGGCCAAGGATGGTGCTAGATTCTTACTTTTTCCTTCAATTGGTCATTTGCTCTACCTCTCACCCAAATAACCTGTATTGAACCCTCATATTGAGCCCACCCCTCGAAGGAGCATATCTTTCACCTGTCCACATCGAGAATCTATTGCCAAAAAAAGAGATTCTACCACCATAATGCCAATTCCATCATAACTTATTTGCTAGTAAGTTCATGTTTTGTCTCCAATAAACATGCTCAAGCACTATATATTTGAGATTCCCCCCCCCCCCCCCCCCCCCCCCCCATGGTGATGGTCCTTGCACCAAGGTTTTCCTTTGGTGGATAGTATTTTGGGTCACCATCAAGAAATCTATGGCAACCCATTTTCCACAAGCTATATCCCTTCCTCTCGGGTGGTGACCCTCATCCCTTATTATTGACTCTGGCAATCTCCACCAAGCACTACGTGGCTAACCATTGCCAATGGAAGCCTCCCAACCCATTGCAAGGGGATAAACCTCTCTCACTCAGTGGTGACCTGCATTCTATATCTTTCAAGTCGCCACCAAGTTGTGCATGGCCACCCTCAATGAGGGGAAGCCTCTATGGGTTGGTGGTGGCCCTTGTCCCGTGTAATTGTCTTTGAGGGTCACCACCAAATGGTATGTGGCTACCCACTAATAGGGAAAGCCTCGTCACCACCAAGTGGTGCATAGCTATCCAAAGCGGCAAGGCGAAGCCTATATTGTTTGGTAGTGGCCCTCGTTCCATGTTATTTCCTTTAAGAGTCAACATCAAGGAGTGTGTAATTCATAAGTGTAAGGCAGCAATCTTTATCGCTTGGTAGTGACTCTCTTTAGTCTTTGGTTTAGGCATGATGCCTCCATCTCACTCAAGGTGCATAAGTTACCAAGCTCACCAGACAGTGCTTGGAGAGCTACACATGATAGAAATTTGTAAGCAACATGCAATACCACACCTACATTTCCAAAGGTAGTATCAAAAAAATTGTGAGGAATGGGGCATTGACATGAGATGGAGAATTTCTACAATTCTATCTTTTTAGGAGATTGTAGAGGACTTCCTCATGGAGTTTTTGAGGACATGTATTTCATTGCAGCACATACTTATAGGGTAATGGTCATGCCCAAAGATTTCTATAACTTGCACCACTTGTGTCTATGGTACGATAAACTATTGAATCCTATTGATGTCTTAGATTGATGCATATGAAAAATTATTGCCTTCTCGCCTCTTCACCAAGGCCGAGATCCCTCGTCCCATATGCTCATAGAGAGCACGAATAGTGGCCCAATAGGTGGATGAGATCCAGATGTAGCTCCACTGGCCTGATGCCTCCAGGCCTTGCCCCATCACCCTGATTCTCATCATGTTGAGCCCCTCTAAGCCCCTCTAGGATGAGTCCCACCACCCTGAGCCCCTTTGAGGTCAAATCTAGGGCAAGCCCCACCACTCTGAGTCCCTCCAACAAGTCTTGGCCCTTGAGGCCCTCTAAGACGAGCCCCTCTAGGCCAAGGCCATCGTCATCTAGGCCAAGCCCCTTTAGAAAAATCCCCATCACATTAAGCCCCTCCAAGACAAGCCCACATGCCCCATTCAATGACCCCGAGTTCCTCGATGCCCTCTAGGATGAGTCCCTCTAGGAGGAGCTCCTCAAGGATGAGCCCCTTCATGTCAAGCCTCCCAAGGATGAGCCCCCCAAGGATGATCCCCTTCACACCAAGCCCCCAAGGATGAGGCCCTTCAGGCCAAGACCCTCCACCTTCTTGCACATTTACCTCCACCTTTGTTCCTTGACATCCATCATTTTTAATGGAGAATGAGCTCACCCTTGTTGATAATGAGCTCAACCTCATCCTCAATGAGTATGTGACGGAAATGGGGTAAGTAGTGGGCCTCACCCTAGTAGGTGTACCCTTGAGAGGGGAGTGGCAAGCTGTGGATCCGGATGGCATTGACATTGGAGTGCTTGCTCATCCTAATGATGAGGAGTTAACCGACTCCATCCTTCCTGCCCTCCATATAGTAAGTTTTCAATGTTTGCTTTTTGGGTATCTCAATCCTTGATCTCATTAGTATGTTGCCTTGATAATATTTTTTCATACCCCTTTCCTTTGATAGCTATGTAATATCACTACTACTAGTAGCATAGATCCATATATTATCTTGACTCGCTACTGGTTGTTTTCAAGAGATTGAAAAAAACTCAAAAAGGTGGTGTTAATACAACCTTTGGGGAAATTTTAACATTTTTGGGAGATTTTGTATCTTTCTTCATCCAAGAGAAGACAATGCTATCTATTGTTTCCCATCTTTTAGGATCTTTTTTGTTGCACATCCAATATTTATCCCAATAATTAAAATACACCTCTGCATCTGTAGCATTTTGACGGCTACAAACTGTTTCCAATATTATATACGTACCTTGTTGAAGTTTTTGGAATTTCTATTTGTATAGATCTCACTTTGTGCAATACCAAGTCATATTGGATAGACTAGATCTGATGGTCTAACAAGCACAAAGTCATCTTTCTTAACATCAAGCATTGGTTCAAATGCATGTTTGGGTCGTTTGCTCATCAGAGGACCACAATAGTGATCATTCAACTCTTTCATTCCAACAAAGTCATCTGCATTATCTACATCTATATTGGTTACATCACTTTGTGTTCTTGGCCAAAAATCTATGAAAAATAATATTCTTGGACATTTGGAGCATTAGGAAAAAAATGAACTCACAAATGGGCCCTTAAAAATAATATAGTTTAAGATGTAGGCATTTTGGATTGTCCAATAGGAAGGCTAGATGTTGACATCCATGGAGGGTGAATCTTCTCTCTTCAAATCTTGGGTTTTCTATTAAAAAAGGGGTAGTGGGGATTAAAAAAAGGGAGAATGAATAGTACACAAAATTTCAGTTTCTCTCACCTCGTATTTTCCCCCTTTTTTGGATAATTTTCAATTTCAATTTTTTTCCCTCTCACAAAATTAGTTTGACCCAAAAGTTGAGCAACAAACCACTTTCCTTCTCTTCTCTATACTCGTAAATTTTCATCTCCATTGAAGCTCCCTGTTAAGAGTAATTAGGGTTTTGAGCATTTTGCTTACCTTTGCACTTTCTTCTCCACGCAACTCCAGATTTTGGGCGAAACACAGGTGCCCATCTCTCTTTGCATTTTCTCTTGTTTACTATTTTTTCAATAGGGTTTGATGTCGTTTCTTACTGTTGTTGTTGTTTTATTGCAAAGGTTGTTTGGGGTAGGAGATAGAGGTGCTCATCTCTCTCTCCTTTCTTTCCTCCTCTCTCTATGTGTTGTTTCTCTTTTATGTTGTGTTTTCAATAGAATTTGATGTTGGTTTTGTGTCGTTTTCTTGCAGAGTTTATTTGGAGCAAGAGGCAAAGGTGTTAATATCTCTCTCTGTTTGGTTTTTTTTTTGTTGATATCTTTTCAATACAACACAATGTTAGTTTTAACCCTTGTTGTTTTATTGCAGATATCATTTTGGATGACATTGCATAAGTGCTTATCTCTCTTTCCCTCTCTCTTTCTCTCTCTATGTTTCCTCTTTTCTACTGTTTTTTCAGTATACCTTCATGTAAATACTAACTCTTGCAAAATTGTCTTTTGCAGAGATCAATTTGGGCAAGATTGAATATGTGCTCATTTCTTTCTCTCTCCAGCGTACTCACACGCTCTCTCTTTCTTCCTCTCTATATTATCCCTTTTCTACTATCTTTACAATAGGGTTTGATGCTAGTTCTAACTTAAGGATCAATTGTTGTTGCACCACTTAACACAAGATAGAGCAGAGATTCTGTAGCTCAATTTATAGGTAAATCTGCCATATTTTGTGGTGCCAAAATTTATTCATTTAATTAGTGACTTTTATGTTTGATGGGATTGATGTTTTCTTATGTCCGTCATTTGCAATGGGTTTTGATTAGCAATGATTCAATCTTATCTTCAGCAGATCAGCTTATAGGTAAATTGGCCCTATTTTGTATTACTTCTATTCATGCAGTTATCTAGATATTTTTGCTAAAAGGGATTGATGCAAGTATTTTTGTTAAAAGGGATTCATGCAGGTGTTTTTTTGTACATGCAAGTATTGTACAAGGTTTAGGTGAAGCATATAATTCTCGATCAACTATTTTGATGTGCTGAGTGATTCCTTTGTGTTGGATGATATGGATCTGCTTGAAGTTGATGGTTCAAAAATCCTCTGCTTTATTGGTCCTATGTGTCCATTTGGATCTCCATGCCAATTGGCAATGATCCATGAAACTCTTGTATCATATCATCCATATAACACACAATGTGTTGAGTCTTAGAATATCTCAGGTATCAATCCAATGTGCTTATTAAGATTACATGCCATGTGGCTACTATCCTTGTAACAATTATTCTATAATACCCACATTTCATACATATTGAGTCAAATCAGACTCCTCTTAATTATAATAAAATTTATTTTGGTGAAATTCTCAGAGTATTATTGTGCTATTCTTTTTATTATATTTCATGTAAATGGTATGATTAAAGTGATGTCTTGAAATTAAATCTATACTTTGTGTTGATGTATATATCCACATGCATTTTGATATCGATGTTTATGTGTTTACAAAAGTGTAATCATCTCTTAATGACATGTTGATTTGTATGGCATATTAGTGATTACTGGACAAACTTAAAATGCTTATTATTTAGGGGTTAATACATACGTCTTTACATCTAATGCATAGGTTATAATGCTTGAGAGAAGAACAAGCATTCTCTCGATAGAAGTACGTAACAGAAAATATGAAGAAGGGAATTGGATCACTGATATGTATCATTGCTCGTCTTGGGTATATATGCATCCAAGTATGAAGGGAGCTTTCAGGGTGAAAGCATTTGCAATTGCAAATGTATCAAAGCACTAGAAGGGTAAAATTTTAGCTCTCAGACAAAGGAATGTTGATTCTCACGTTGTAATAGAGGCATTTGTACAACATGTATTCATGCAAAAACAAATACATATTGCCCCTACTGTGCCCTTTCAACGAAACATTGCAAATAGTAAGTATTTGCAACTCATTGAGAATGAGAAATTTCATGATACCTATGTAACAACTTGTCTCGTATTAACAAAAGTATACCCTTCGGATTGCTGTGAGTGGCAAAATGTTGAGAGTTTCACTGGTTCTTTTAAGTGTTATCACCTCGAAATTGGTAGATTGCTCTTTGAGGGGCATATAGCTAAGCAACTCATAGAGGACCTTGTTTTTTTCAATGACTCCAAGTATATATTGCCCAAGGGGAGTCGAGAATATGGAACCCGTGATTCTATGCACATATCGAATCTCAATAGCATAGAATGGCCATTGTGTAGTAACAACATTTTGCACATGTGTAGTACAAAAATTTCAACAGACATTGAATTATATGAAGCCAAGCACTGGCTCAAAGAATGTACATCTAAGCTGGTTCACACCGATTGCAATTTTTGCACACGTGTTCAAGGAATGTAAGGGTTTGAGATGTACCAAAAGCACGTACATCATAAAAAATACATCAGAGGATTATGTAACAATGATTCTAGGCAAAACTTGGACATAAAAAATAACTCACAGTCCTGACACAGTGGAGTGTCGAGTCACAACAAGGGACATTGCTTTCAGGTAAAAATTTTCTCTCTTAGTTGACTATTATCTTACTTTGGGATGAATTGGCTAACTTTCCTTTCCAACTACAGGTACTTTGTCACACGACAAACTTTATGCCTAGTGTTCAAGTATCGTAGATGGAGGATGCTCAAGGGTAAATGGTTGTGCCTTGATCAAGACATGCATGAAAGTGCAGTTGTGGATGTTACTGTCATTTGTGAGGGTCGTGAGCCCCAAGTGTTGCAAATGGAGGATGATTGGCCCTTGAGTATAATGAGCCAGGAAATTACAATGTTAATGCAAAATCCACATGTTAGCTTCTATTTTAAACTAGATGGTAGAAAAATTCGAAGGCGAGCTGAGGATACTGTTACCAGCGGAAAGTGTGTGGCTCCACATATTTTAGAAATTGTAGAGGCTTCCTAAAAATCCCAACACCACAAGTTGTAATATCCAACACCTATAAATTTTTGGATTTTTTTGGCCAATAGAATATTGTCGCTTACAAACTTGCAATATTTAAAAATTATGGTATTTATGCAAAATCATACACTTGTTATACACTTTCCACATCAACACATTTACATATGCATGTAAACTTTACAAAGATGTAAGTAAAGCCATAACTAAATATCGTATGTGAACAACCCTTAATGGTTTACAACTTAAGGTTTTTAAGGTAGAACTAGTTTAGTTCTTGTTTCATTTTTCACACTTTCTCTCTTCATCTCTTTATATCCACCACATCCCTTCTACCTGCTATGATGGATGCTCACACACACTTTGATGAGTGGATCCATGAGACTATCTTTGCCAACTAGGGTGACAAGATATTCTAGGTTTTCTCTAAGAAATTCAACCTTGAAAGCGTGCTCTCATCGTTGGATCCCCCCCTTCAGGTTTTGGAAGACTTTGTGAGCACCATTGCTACATGCACATACTTCATCGAGGGATCCGACATGACTTGGGTGCCTCTAGAATAGCTCATGGTATTTCAAGCAGGGAAGAATCACCAAAAAGTGGTGAATAGGTGTCTGGCCCATGTGGATCCTTCGCATAGAGTATGCACTGTTCCCATGGGAAGTGCACCAGGTACATCACCTTTGGATCTCATGGAGTGTGATTGTTCATTGGAAATTTACCTCCTTGCATTGGATACACCCCTAGAGGAGGAGATCAATGAAGATACAACTCCACAGGTTGTTTCTATCACATACATGGGAGAAGAACCGATTGAAGAGCTCATAAATGTTGAAGAGGAACATCGAGTGGTGGTAGAGCAAGGGTTGGCTCTCATGGTGCCATCTTCTTCAAAATAGCCACAAGTCAACAAACCCAACCTTTCCTCCTTGACACCCATTGAAGTAGATGGTGTACAATACTTGCTTTTATCAGATGTACTGCAATACTTGGAAATGAAGGAAGAAGAGTTGTTTTCTATCCTAGTCAGGGATTCAATGGAAGACCTGATCAATTATGATTACATGGATATGCATCCAACAATGGCAGAGATTGGAAGATATGATGGCACAATATTAGATACTGTGAGTGCAATCATAGCAGCACAGGAGCATATTACCTCGGTTGAAGAAGATTACCTTAAGTGGTCTAGACGCCAGACTTCGGACAGGGTAGCTGTAGGCATCATTTTTTGCCAAGATTTCACCGGTGGACTCGGGGGCACCCGACGCACCCTACCATCAAGTTTCATCGCTTTCTGATAACTTTAGGTTAGTTGCTAAATATATTGTTTGATTTGGCCTTGTCATTCAAGACATATTGTATATAGATGAGTTTGCATCAAGGCAAGGGGAGCTCGACATGCGGATCAACGCAAGGATTCAGCTCTGAAGGAGTATATTGGTAACCTTGTTGCAGATTTGGTGGTCTTTCCTAATAAGTGCTCACCAGGAGGGCAATAAATAATCATGAAAATTCGAGCTTTGACCAAGTTTGGACCTTTTTGAGCGATACCTGTGACATCTAGCTTGAAGAAGGTGGTGCTAATCAAGCGATCAAAGCTTCTTTACTTGTTTGACCAAACGTGTGGTGGAGAAATGTGTGTGCTTGCTACATTAGGCAACCTCGCTAAAGTGTCAAATCCACTTCTCCTAGAGAAAGAGCTAAAGGAGGAGCGCATCATTTTTGAAGCAAAGAAGAAACTTATATTTTCATCGAAAGCTGGCCCCTCCTCTCCACCGATAAAAAAGCCAAGGAACAATTAATAGTTCTTGTTGGCTATCAGGTTTTTGTATGTACCATCACTAACAGCCATCACATGTATTTTCTTGATGAATATAAGATACTTTACTTTGTCCTTACAAATAAATATTTATTAAATAAATGTGTGGTTCATATAAGTGTGACGATAATGTGTGGTATATGAATGACGCATTCGCATAGGTTAACATAATTCAATGCATAGTACTGCACTTGCGATTGTACATAAGCAATAACGTAACTTGTGTCCATACATATTACTACTTTTGATCCGTTCATACGTTAAACAAAAATTAAGAGTCATGCATTTCAAGAAACAAAACAAAATAACTTTACTCAATTATTTGAATTTGGCACACATCGCATGAGATATTATGTATATATAAATAAATATTCTAATGTGGCAGAGTATACAATTTTTTTTTTGCCTTCCAAGATGTTATGGCGCTGTAACACTCATTACAAACCTTGCACCATTACTCTAGTAAACTATGGCGGAGTCCCCTTGCTGTGTCGAAGCCGAATGATAAAGTGCATGTCTTTATCTGTGATTGCAATACGCTTTGCATGGATGGCCGTAAGCTGTGTATCATCAAACAAGTCGATGAGAAACCCCTCTGCAGCTATTTGTAGGGCCTCCATAGTTGCAGCAGTCCACCTTCCTATTGGTGGGCCATCCTGCACTCGTGCCCAAAATCTTCCCATCCCTTTCAGCTCCAAGTCTTGTATGACTCTTGAGCAACCTTATGAAAAGAACTTTTCGAGATGAGAAGCTCGTATCCGCGTTGGATTCTCCTTATGTCTCGAAGGGCGATAGTGCCCGGTTTCCATCTCCTCTTCTTCTGTGTTGGTCCTTGTGCTCTACGGGGAGCACCTGTTGCTGCACTAGAGGAGGTTCCACCTTGTGCTCCAGGTGGCGGGCCTTGGCATGATGTCTTCCCAAGGCCAAACATGCTTGCTTGGTCCGTGACATGCAAGCTCAAGGAGGGAAAGACAGAGAAGAGACAGAGGTTGGGGATGTGAAAATGAGAAGAAGAATGAACTTTTAACCCATTTAAACCCCAAAACTAGGTTAATGTAGCTTCATACGCACTGTCCATCGTGTGATTGTAAATCCGTAACCTTTTATCGGAATGCGACGAAACTTCACACGCACACTTGTTAGGTGGCCAAGAGCGCTTTTTTTTTTGAAAAAAAAGTGCCTATAGATCCTTATTCTGAAGTCTGGCGTCTGGATCCACTTTCATGCTGAGCCACTTTCTCGGCAGGAAAGTGACTTTAGATGCCAGACTTCAGACCAGGGGTCTGCATGCACTTTTTTTTCAAAAAAAAAAGGACTCTTGGCCACCTAATGAGTGCGCATGTGAAGTTTCGTCGCATTCCTATACAATTTAGTATTTTAAAAATTATCCCACACCAAAATTATCGATGGATTGATAATTGAGAAATCAACATCGCAACTACTGGCCCTTAGAAACTTCGCACCACATAGACTATACAGAGGCATTAGGAGTAACGTCTACAACAAGAAATGGAAAATTTTTGCATGTTATTCCTATTGAAATTGATAGTGCTAACAAAAATTATAAGTAAGAATTGAAAATATAGCAAAGATGCACAGCCAAAGTTGAGAGCGAAGAACAATAGTAAAATTTCAATTCATATTTTAAGGGCGCATACAATAGTTTTGCACAGGGACATAGTCATATCTCCAATGCACGAGGATAACACTATGCCAAAAAAGATAACATTGCAAACTGTGTTCATTCCATTGGAACGAATTCATTCTTCACTGCTTGAAGATTTCTTACAAGTTGGAAGTCCTTGGGAGTTATAGTGATGCGCTTCGCATGTATTGCATAATGTTGAGTATTAGTCATCAAGTCAACTAAAAAAGCCTCTGTAGCACACTATAGAGCATGAAGACATTCTTTTGTGAAGCAATCAGGTCTATCCTAACCTTGTGCCAAAAACCACCTCCTGCTTTCTGTGCGGTAGAGGTCTTGCACAATCTCACAAACAAGTCTCGAGAAGCTCACCTTCAGAATGATGAGATCAAAAAAGCGTTGATACCTTCTAATTTCTCTTGGGGGACACGTCTTAGCAGCCCATCGGGAAGAGAGTCTAAAAAGCGTTGCATGGCACTCGCAAGGAATGTCATAGGGTTTGCGATCTAGGTCTTCTCAAGTCTGCCCCGAGCAGAAGTATCTGGCCGTTTCCACTTAGGACTGACTTGATGTAACGTGACCACTTGTCCGCTTGTGGGACACGTCTTAGCAGCCCATCGGGAGGAGGGCCTAGAAGGCTCTGCTTGGCACTCACAGGGAATGACACAGGGTTTGTGATCTAGGTCTTCCTGAGTCTGGCCCAAGCGGAAGTGTCCAGCCGTTCCCACTTGGGATCGACCTGAGGTCAGGGTTCCTTTCCTATTAGCAAAGTCTTTAAGAAGAAGCTAGCGTCGAGCTCCAGTTGTACCACCTTTCGTAGGAGCAACAGAGAGAAGTGGTTTCAAGCTGCACTTGGGTCATAGAGAATGGGAAATGAGAGAGATGTGAAGCTCAACCTCTCTACCGTACGGCATAGTCCCATTGCTTTCCCCTAAAACATAATAAACCGAAAATTCTACATCTACTGACACTAGGTCTTCGTTGTCTTATTATCTCAAAATTTGAGAAAAGTTCCCAGGTAACCGGGACCATCCTTTTGTAGGATAGACCTAAGTCACGTGCACCGCACTTTCCTCAGTTTGCTTTAGTTATCTAATTACCTAACACATTACGTATTGACATGCAAAATTAGCTTCCTTTTTTAAACAAATTAATCACAGGTTCCTTCACGTAACTTAGACACTGACACAAAAACAATGCCAAGCAAGTTCTTTTTCTTCAATAATAGCCCTTTGTTTATAAAAATCCTAGGGTACATCCAATATCATGCCGAAGGCTATCCCAGCAATCTACAAGATTGCTGCTCCAAGTTCCGCCCGTTGACTAGTATACGGGCCTCGAGATCCCATCTTGAGTCACGTCGGCCTCTTGTGCGGGATCTGGAGGCAAGGGATTTATAGCCAGAGCCTCCCCTGGCACCCAAGCATCCTCTCGCTCCAAGTAGCACCCACGGAGAGACCTCTCGCGGCAGGTTAGGTCCATATACCCGGTGTGGTTAACAACCCCCTTGGATAGGGCCAGGCAAAGAGTCGGAGGTAATTGTTCCTGCCTCTTCCTCCAGGCTTTCAACCTGAAGCATTAAATGTTTTCCTTGAATTAGTTCCTTGAGCAAAGAGATCAAATAATGTACCTAAGTACCAGCACGAACATTTCGGAGGTCGTTTGTATGACCAACTCCTAAGGTGTGACTCCTTTTTTTCCCAGATGCTCCCAGCATCCGATCTTGGGTCTTTCGCCACTTGGTAAGATCCCAATAATTTCAAATAAGATACGCAAGCAAATGGTCCTGGTAAGTTGACTTATACTTGCCCTTTCCCTTGGGTTTTCCCTTAGGATATCTTAGTCCCTAACTCAAGCATTAGCTGGTCATTCAAGGCAACGGACATGCCTTATTCGCAACTCAACCAAGGGTCTTTTAATCTCTAATTCCAACCAAGCTCAGTTAACACACATGGCAACACATGATTCTTCGTTTAGACTTTTCAAGTTGCAGTCTAGATGCATGTGATCCTTCCAATTCTCTTAGTGCGGTTCTATGCAGGATTTCCCAATCAGCCTTAACCATCGTGCACATTGTGCGTTTAGTATAGTTGTACCTCCTAATGACTTTTATCTATCTTTAATCCTGGTAATGAGTGCTTATTTCTAATGCACCGAATCACATGTGACTTGCGTATATGAAAGTCTAGGGTTTTGTCTAACGATGCAAGTGTATCTCATGAATAGAAAGTAACGTTTCATGTGTTTCTTTTAACCATGATTGAGAAACGTGAATTCTAAATGACTATTCATGCACTAAACTAGTTAAAAAGCTATCATTTCATGTGAGGTAAGGCGATAACCTTATCATTTTATGTGAATTCCAAACTCTTGCGTTTCGCACATGCAACTTAGTTCTTAGAGTAAATGGAACCCTAAGACTCATTCTTGTTCCATGCACGTCATCAATCCTTTCATCCCTTCCATGAGAAATAATTCCTAATTAATTTTAAAGCTTAGAGCCTGGGCTTGATTCGTATGTGTGGCATTGGTCGCTCCGCTCACCTCTCCAACATTACCGGTAGCTTGGGCACCTATGCTTCCCGCGACTTTCTTCTTGGGAGCCATTCGCCTCGCAGAGATTGGGCAGTCCAGACCATAACGGTTTTTGGGTTGACACGTTCGGGTGGGAAAGACCGCTGGATGGGGTCCTTTGCTGAGGGAGTGGTTTGGGTGTGGCTTGTTGCAGGTACCAACTCTCACTCCCTCTCCTTATTTCTTTCTCCCTCTCTCTCTTCTTCTTCTTTTCACTTATTCTCTTACTTTCCCTCTCTCTCTCTCCCTCTCTTCTTCCCCAATTATTCTTCTACTCTCTCTCTCTCTCTCTCCCTCTCTTATTCTCCTTCTCCCACTTCTTTTCTCCTTCTGCTCCTTTCCTCTCTTTCTCTTCCTCTTCTCTTCTTTCCTCCTTCTACTCTTCTTCTTCTTCTACTACTACTACTTCCCTCCTCTTTCCTTCTACCTCTTCCTCTTCTTCCTCTACCTCTCTCCTTCTCTCTCCCTCTTCCTCCTCCAGTCTCTCTCCCTCCTTCTTTATCTTCTCACCTTCTCCTTCTCTCCCTCTTCTCTCTCCCACTCCTTCTTCTCTCTCCTCACTCCTTCTCTCCCACTACTTCCCTTTTGTCTCCCACTCCTTCTCTCCTTCTCCTTCTCTCTCCCTCTCCCTCCTCTTCTCTCTCTCCCTCCTTCTTTCTCTTCTCTCCTTCTCCTTCTCTCCCTCTTCTTCCCTTCTCTTCCCCTACTCCTTCTCTCTCCTCACTCCTTCTCTCCCACTACTTCCCTTCTCTCTCCCACTCCTCCTCTCCTTCTCCTTCTCTCTCCCTCTTCCTCATCTTCTCTCTCCCTCTCTCCTTCTTTCTCTACTCTCCTTCTCCTTCTCTCCCTCTTCTCCTCTTCTCTCTCCCTCTCCTTCTTATACTCTCCTTCTCCTTCTCTCCCTCTTCTCCTCTTCTCTCTCCCTCTCCTTCTTATCCTATCCTTCTCCTTCTCTCCTCACAGCCCGAACTGGATGGCAACCAGGGAGGGAGGCGACTTGTTTGGAGGGCCCCGGGGAGGGTCCCACAATGTTAGTAAATGGGGGGGTTTGACTACAATCAAAGGCCCAGAGAAAGAGTATGCAGTGCCGCCAGCTAGGGGGGAAGATAGGGCCGATTGACGGCTAGTGGGTAAGGTGGCTCGCGATGGCGGCTCGAGTGGCCCTGCGCAGCACTAGGGGGACGACGTATGGAAGGGGTGACGTAAGGGGGCATATCCTCTGTCTCTTCCCCGGGGGAGGGGAGAAGCTTCCCCTATATAAGGGGAGGGGAGGAGGTAGGTGGCATGGCCACCCCTCCCACCTGGGGGGACCTGCATGCCCCCCAGCACCATCACTCCCTCTCTCTCTCTCTCCCTGACGTGTTGTCGGCAGGGAGAGAGGTGGGAGTAAAAAAATTTGAACTAATGATTAAAAATTTTCTTTTTCTTTTAAAATTTCAGGTGAGGGTTCCTATGGCCCATTACATTCTCTCCCCCTTAGAGGAGTCGAGGTGTCCTCATCTCGAGAGGACCTGGGGGTATTGTTGGTTGAGAGTATCTTTGTCCATTCAGGTGGCATCCTCTTCGGGATAATCTTTCCACTAGATGAGGTATTCTCTCAAGGTCCTTGACCTCAAATGCCTCTCCCTGACATCTAGGACTCTATCAGGCCATAGCTCAAGAACTCCTTGGCTAGGCATTACAATTTGCTGATCATCAAGTACATGATTCGGTGGATTAGGTAGATACTTTTTCAATCGGCTAATGTGGAATACATTATGAACCTTTAGGGTTGTGAGTAGCTGTAGTCTGTAAGCATTAGGTCCTAGGCACTTATTGATCTTATAAGGCCCACAATACCTTGGACTTTACTTCTTGTACTCTCCCAAGGATAGTGAACTCTTTTTAGGGTGTACATGGATGAAGACCATATCACCTTCAACGAAGGATCTGTCTTGCTGTTTCAAGTCCGCGTAAGCCTTCTGTCTATCCTTGGCACTTGGATGTCTTGTCTTATTGATTTGATTTGGTCATCCATGTCTTCCAGCATCTGCCTTGAAGATTCTACCCTCAAGGTTGGATCCGAGAAGCTCAAAGGAGTACGACAATCATGCCCATACAATGCTTGAGAAGGGGTCATCTAAATACTTTGTTGGTAAGAAGCATTGTAGGCAAACACAACCAAAGGCAAATATTGAATCCACTTTTTGGGTTCACGACAGCAGTATGCCCTAAGCATATCTTCAATGACTTGGTTGACTTGTTCTCTTTAACCATTAGTTTGGGGATGGTAAGCTATACTGAAACAGAGTTGAGTCCTAATGGCCTCAAAGATAGCGCTCCAGAAGTGTGATGTGAAGAGAGAGTCACGATCACTAATGATTCTTCTAGGTAACCCATGCAGTTTGAATATTTCCTTGATGAATAATCTTGCAATGTCTAAGGCTTTATAGTTTGTCTTGATAGGGATGAGATGTGCAACCTTGGTGAGCATATCTACTACAACCATAATATAGTTGTATCCTCCCTAAACTTGGGGTAGGCCAACAATGAAGTCCATACTAATGAATTCCCATTTCATTTGGGGAATGTCAAGTGGTTGCAATTTCCCTGGCATTTTGACATGTTTTGCCTTAATGCATTGACAAGACAAACATTCAGTGACATATTTGAGAACGTCCCCCTTGAGCCTATCCCAATAATAGCTCTTCCTGACCGCATTAAGGGTCTTGGCAAAGCCAAGATGTCCTGAGAAAGGGGAGTCATGGGCTTCCCAAAGTATCTTTTGCTTGAGATATTGGCTTGCGGGGATACATAATCTTGTCCTAAAGTAGACAAGTCCACTACTGACAGAGAATTCTTAATACTTCATTTTTAGCTTTGGGTCTTGATCCTTGACGGGGATCTCCCTTAGAAATTTTTGATAGACTAGGTCATGACATGCCTCTTCTCTAGCTAGCTCAAGAATTGGGTTGTTTGGCATTGATACCTTTGTGGCTAGTGGCCTTGCTGTTGATGGATCTTGCAAAATAAGAGAGTTTAGAAATGCCTTGCGCGGCTGAGTGCATCGACAACTACATTCTCTTTTCCAGGCTTGTATTTGATTTCAAAGTCATATTCTTCTAACACTTCGATCCATCGACGTTGCCTCATGTTGAGCTCATTCTAGGTGAAGATCCATTTAAGACTCTTGTGGTCCGTCACTAAGGAAAATTTATTACCTAGCAGGTAATGTCTCCAAAGTTTGAGAGCATGGATGATAGCCAACAGTTCCAGATCGTGGGTAGCATAATTCCTTTCATGGCTCTTCAATTTCCTTGAAGAATATGCTATTGGATGACCTTCTTGCATAAGCACACATCCTAAGGCAAGTGCGCTAGCATCAGTTACCACTTCAAACTCCTTACTAAGATCAGGAAGTTTCAAGATGGGTGCCGATACTAAGCTTTGCTTTAGCTTGTCAAAGCTGGTCTATTCGGCAGGTGACCATACAATTGCTACTTGCTTCTTTAGTAGATCAGTCAGAGGCACTGCAATCAAAGCATAATCTTTGATGAAGATCCTATACCATCCTGTCAATCCAAGAAAGCTACGTATTTCTTTGGCAGAAGTTGGTGTTAGCATTCCAGAACGTCTCGGATCTACTGAAATTCCTTCCGCTGATACAATGAATCCCAGATATTTAATCTGTTGCTTGAAAAATGCACACTTCTTCTTCTTGGCATAAAGCTTGTGTGCTCTCATTGTTTCAAGAACAATGTGAAGCTGGGGTTCATGAGTAGTCTAGGGTATCATTAAAGAAGATGAGTACGAAGTCATCAAGATAGGGCCTAAAGATATCTTGCATTAACCTGTTGAAAGTAGCAGGAGCATTTGTCAGCCCGAATGACATCACTAGGAATTCAAAGTGTCCATACCTTGTGCTCAATGCAGTCTTCGGGATATCTTCTTCCTTGATCCTTATCTGATAATATCCAAATCTGAGATCTATCTTAGAGAAGATCTTCGCACCTTGAAGACGGTCAAGTAGTTCTGGAATGGGGTATTTGTTTTTAATGGTTGATTGATTAAACCCTCTGTAGTGAATGCATAGCCTAAGCATTCCATGTTTCTTCCTTTGGAATAGTACTGGAGCTCCCCATAGTGAACTGCTAGGACGGATGTAGCCTTGGTCTAACAGTTGCTTGAGTTGCTCTTTCAGTTCAATAGCTTCTGGGATGGACATCCTATACGGTCTCTTTGCAAGTGGTGCAGCTCCTGGCGCTAGCTTGATTTCGTGGTCAACTTCCCTTTGAGGAGGAAGTTCTGTCAGCTCTTCAGGAAATACGTCTACGTATTCCTTTAACCATGAAGGTTCTTCCCTAGATTCCTGATTCTGATCTAGCTTATTCAGTTTAATTAGATAGACAGGTAGGCCCTTTCTAACTCCTTTTATTATTTGTGTTGCTTTTTCCAGCTGTATTTTTGTCTTACCAGCCTGTCCTTGAGTTGTAACTAGTTCCCCTTCAAAATTTTGAAAGGAGACTTGGCCCTTTCCATAGTGGATGTGGGAATCATTGGGTATTAGCCAATCCATTCCAAGTAAACATTCGTGGACACCTAGGTTCATTACCCTGAATCTCACTGAAGTCGGCTTTCCACCTAGTAGGAATTTCACCTTAGCAGTTTTCCTAGTACAAGAGACCTCATGACCATTTGCCAATTCCACAAGTAAAGTAGGTGCATCTATTGTGGCTATTCCTAGCCTTTTTGCACAGATTGGTGAAATGAAGGAATGTGTACTGCCACAATCAATTAGGGTTTTGAAGCTTTTACCTTCATAATTCGGATCATCGAGAATTGGCAATTCAGACCCTTCTTGTGAAGAGCGGCGTGAACCGTTGCTCTCTCAATGTCAGCATCCATGGATGGATCTTTTTCGTCACCCAGCTCCTTGTTGGAAACACTTGAGGTTCTCCCTCTGGCCATGATTATGGCTCCTTGGCCATGGGCGGCTCCTTGGAATTGCCCTTGGTGTTGTCTTATACTAAGCTTGGGACACTGCCTCTTGAAGTGTCCAGGCTCATTGCAATGGAAGCAACGTAGATTGTGATCATTACCTTGTGTAGGAACGAAGTTGTTGATAGCATTGGTCCTAGCTTTCTTCCTTTGTCCCTGATTCTGACCCTGCACTCTCTTAGTCTGAGCCCTATACATTCCCTTGTTCTGATCGCTGTAAGGCCAAGTCCTGTTGTTCCTTGGCTTGGTCTGCATCTCCTGTATTATTGGTGTAGCTTGAATGAGTGTGTCTTGTAGGTTCGTTGGGCGCATTGATTCCAAGCGAGTGTTTATGGGTGGATTTAACCCAGCACAAAACTTTGACACCTGTTGTGTCATATCCATTGGAGGTGCGTACTTTAGGAGAGAAACAAAATTTGAATAATATGCATCAAGGGATAGTCCAAGCTGCTTCAATTCATAGAATTCGTTCATCTTTTGTGTGTGGAAGGCAGGTGGCAGATACCTCCCTCGCACAGCTTCCTTAAGCTTCTCCCAAGTGACTGTTCCTTCTGAGATCACTTGGTCTCTGTACCATCAGTTCTGCTGCCTCAAAGTAGTCCTCCATGGACTCGATCCAGATCTTAGCATCAACTTGAACAGTCCTTCCCTTGCCATCGAACTCAAGTGGCTTAATTTGTTTGACAATGAACTTCTTCTCTTGAATCACAACTGTACTTAGTGTAGGGGTCGGACTTGGAACTTGCACTTGGGATTGCGTCTGGGCAATAAGATTCTTTATGTTAAAAACTTATCAAACATTTCCCATATGATGTTAATATGACCAGCACAGCTTTTAGCCAAGTGACTTAATCACTTAACTCCTTTGCCAACATTTACAATCAGGATAGACAATAGTAAGAAGTCTTATTCATTCATGAGGGCATATCCCTTTGAGTAGATTTATTTTGGGAAAGTAGAACAAGCTGATTGATATATCAGTTTAGGAAAAATAGGATTGTGTTACAATCGACTACAGGGACAGAGTAATAATATGGAGTGGGATCATGGATTTTCAAGAATCAATAATTCATAGGAAGCTTGGGGTATCCCTTCCTTTGATACCCATTCTTCTCATAGCGTCCTAGCACTTTGATTCTGTCGGCAGGGATCACTCGAGTCACTTCTTCATACACATACTTGTTCTGCTTGACTTGCCAACCGCCAACATGCAAGGTTGCATTTGCATAAGCTTTGAAAAAGATGAACAGCTTCACGATCTTTAAATCCTCCATCCACTTGATTCTCTTCAACTTGGTCTAAAGGTACGCAAGTCGGTGGGATGCTATGTAGTATATTCATGATTCTCCCGTCCACCTCCGTTTTGCATATAAGGGTGAAGGATTGTAGATGCGGTCTAGAATATTCATCATGCCTAGCCTCCGTCGATAGTCCGAAGCACGCATTGCAGTCATAAACATAACTTGGAACACCAATAATTTGTTCCATGCTTCGTGACTTTGCAACCCAATATCCATAAGTGAGTAAGGAAGTGTTTTCAATAGAAAACACTCCTCTATTCCACTCATCTTCCCCTGGCTGTCCCCTTATTCCCTTTACTTTCCTCCATTAAGTTCCTTTGTAAATCTGAGATCCTGTTGGCTCGCTCTGATACCAACTATAATGTCACTTGTAGAACACCTCTTAGTAGCCCATCGGGAGGAGGATCTAGAAGGCTCCGCTTGGCACTCATAGGGAATGACACAGGGTTTGCGATCTAGGTCTTCCCGAGTCTGCCCTGAGCGGAAGTGTCCAGTCGTTCCCACTTGGGATTGACCTAAGGTCAGGGTTCCTTTCCTATCAGCAAAGTCTCTAGGAAGAAGTTAGCATCGAGCTCCAATTGTACCACCTTTCGTAGGAACAATAGAGACGAAGCAGTTTCAAGCTGCACTTGGTTCATGGAGAATGGGAAATGAGAGGGATGCGAAGCTCAATCTCTCTACCGTACAACATAGTCCCATTCCTTTCCCCTAAAACAGAATAAACCGGAAATTCTATATCTCTACTAACACTAGGTCTTCGTTGTCTTATTATCTCAACATTTGAGAAAAGTTCCCAGCTAACAAGGACCACCCTTCCATAGGTTGGACCTAAGTCACGTCCGCTGCACTTTCCTCAGTTTTCTTTAGTTATCTAGTTACCTAACACATTACGTATTGACATGCAAAATCAACTTTCCTAATTAAACAAATTAATCACAGGTTCCTTCATGTAACTTAGACACTGACACAAAAACAATGCCAAGCAAGTTCTTTTTCTTCAATAATAGCTCTTTGTTTATAAAAATCCTAGAGTACATCCAATATCACGCCCAAAGGCTATCCCAGCAATCTACAAGATTGCTACTCCAAGTTTCGCGCGTTGACTAGTACACGGGTCTCGAGATCCCATCTTGAGTCACGTCGATCTCTTGTGCAGGATCCAGAGGCACGGGATTTACAGCCAAAGCCTCCCCTGGCACCCAAGCATCCTCCCCACGAAGAGACCTCTCGCGGTGGGTTAGGTTCATATACCCGGTGTGATTAACAACCCTCTTGGATAGGGCCAGAGGTAGACAGTTGGAGGTAACTGTTCCCACCTCTCCCTCTAGGCTTTCAATCTAAAGCATTAAGTGTTTTCCTTGAATTAGTTCCTTGACTAGAGAGATCAAATAATATACCTAAGTATCAGCACAAACATTTCGGAGGTCGTTTGTACGATCGACTGCTAAGGTGTGACTCCTTTTTTTCCCGAATGCTCCTAGCATCCGATCTTGGGTCTTCTGCGACTTGGTGAGATCCCAATAATTTCAAATAAGATACGCAAGCAAATGGTCTTGGTAAGTTGACTTATACTTGCCCTTTTCCCTTGGGTTTTACCTTAGGGTATCTTAGTCCCTAACTCAAGCATTAGCTGGTCAGTTAAGGCAACGGAGATGCCTTATTCGCAACCCAACCAAGGGTCTTTTAATCTCTAATTCTAACCAAGCTTAATTAACACACATGGAAAAGCATGATTCTTCATTTAGACTTTTCAAGAATGCAATCTAGATGCATGCAATCCTTCCAATTCTCTTAGTGTGGTTCTATGCAGGATTTCCCAATCAGCCTTAACCATCATGCACATTGTGCGTTTAGTATAGTTGTACCTCCTAACGACTTTTATCTCTCTTTAATCCTAGCAGGGAGTACCTATTTCTAATGCACCGGATCACATGTGACTTGCGTATATGAAAGTCTAGGGTTTTGTCTAACAATGCAAGTGTATCTCATGAACAGAAATTAACATTTCATGTGTTTCTTTTAACCATGATTGCAAAACGTGAATTCTAAATGACTATTCATGCATTGAACTAGTTAAAAAGCTATCATTTCATGTGAGGTAAGGCGATAACCTTATCATTTTATGTGAATTCCAAACTCTTCCATTTCGCACATGCAACTTAGTTCTTATAGTAAATAGAACCCTAAGACTCATTCTTGTTCCATGCACATCATCAATCCTTTCATCCCTTCCATGAGAAATAATTCCTAATTAATTTTAAAGCTTAGAACCTGGGCTTGATTCGTATGTGCAGCGTTGGTTGCTCCTCTTGCCTCTCCAACATTATTGGTAGCTTGGGCACCTACACTTCCTGCGACTTTCTTCCTGGGAGCCATTCGCCCTGCAGAGATTGGGCAGTCCGGACCTTAACGATTTTTGTGTTGACACATTCAGGTGGGAAAGACCGCTGGATGGGGTCCTTTACCAAGGGAGTGGTTTGGGTGTGGCTTGTTGCAGTTACCAACTCTCACTCCCTCTCCTTCTTTCTTTCTCCCTCTCTCTCTTCTTCTTTTCACTTATTCTCCTACTCTCTCTCTCTCTCCCTCTCTTCTTCTCCACTTATTCTCCTACTCTTTGTCTCTCTCTCTCCCTCTTTTCTTCTCCTTCTCACACCTCTTTTCTCCTTTTGCTCCTTCCCTCTCTTTCTCTTCCTCTTCTCTTCTTTCCTCCTTGTACTCTTCTTCTTCTTCTTCTACTACTACTTCCCTCCTCTTTCCTTCTACCTCTTTCTCTTCTTCCTCTACCTCTCTCCTTCTCTCTCCCTCTTCCTCCTCTTCTCTCTCTCCCTCCTTCTTTCTCTTCTCACCTTCTCCTTCTCTCCCTCTTCTCTCTCCCACTCCTTCTTCTTCTCTCTCCTCACTCCTTCTTTCCCACTACTTTCCTTTTCTCTCCCACTCCTTCTCTCCTCCTTCTCTCTCCCTCTTCCTCCTCTTCTCTCTCTCCCTCCTTTCTCTTCTCTCCTTTTCCTTCTCTCTCCCTCTTTCTCCTCTTCTCTCTCCCCCTCCTTCTTTCTCTTCTCTCCTTCTCCTTCTCTCCCTCTTCTTCCTTTCTCTTCCCCCACTCCTTCTTCTCTCTCCTCACCCCTTCTCTCCCACTACTTCCCTTCTCTCTCCCACTCCTCCTTTCCTTCTACTTCTCTCTCCCTTTCTCCTTCTTTCTCTACTCTCCTTCTCCTTCTCTCCCTCTTCTCCTCTTCTCTCTCTCCCTCTCCTCCTTCTCCTTCTCTCCCTCTTCTCTCTCCCATTCCTTCTTATCCTCTCCTCCTTCTCTCCTCATGGCCCGAACTGGATGGCAACTAGGGAGGGAGGTGACTTGTTTGGAGGGCCCTGGGGAGGGTCCCACAGCACCAGTAAATGGGGGGGTTTGACTACAATCGAAGGCCCAGGGAAGGAGTATGCAGCGCCGCTAGCAAGGAGGGGGGAGATAAGGCTGATTGATGGCCAAGGGGTAAGGTGGAAGGTGGCCCGGGTGGCCTTGCGCAGCGCTAGGGGGACGACGTATGGAAGGGGTGACGTAAGGGGGCGTAGCCTGTGTCTCTTCCCCGGGGGAGGTGACGTCTTCCCTGGGGGGGGGGGGAGAAGCCTTCCCTTATATAGGGGAGGGGAGGAGGTAGGTGGCATGGCCACCCCTCCCACCTGGGGGACCTGCATGCCCCCCCAGCACCATCACTCCCTCTCTCTCTCTCCCTGATGTGTAGTCGACGAGGAGAGAGGGGGGAGTAAAAAAATTTGAACTAATGATTTTAAAATTTTTATTTTTCTTTTAAAATTTCAGGGGAGGGTTCCTATGGCCCATTACACATGAAGTCAGGGT